>NC_069712.1:611666-912500 GCF_027358585.1 Pangasianodon hypophthalmus | reverse complement strand
CCGAGGCGATCTGCGTCTGAAACGCTAACACACTCGACATGCTGCTCACCTCCTACAAGCCCTTAATAAACCCGTTATTAACCTCTAACGAGCGCTTACAGGAGCTTCTGTTTTCTACACCAAATAATAAACGGGCTGGCCATGTGACGTCATCAACACTGAAAGGACCCCTCAGGACCCCTAACTAGAAAATAAAACACACACACAAGGGTCACGGTGTTTAATTAAACACCTGGAGCTTAATAAATCTTCTCCACACTAAGTACTCAATAATAAAAATGAAAATAAATAATTTTATTATCATACGAAAAAAATCAAGTCATTTCATTCAGGCGCTTAAGTATGACACCTGCGTTGTACCACATGACCACAGCTTCGGGCACCACGTGCCTGATTTCAGCCAATAATAACACTCTAAGTGGAGACGTCACACGAGCAGTTCGGTACAGGAACAGCTTCAGTTATCACACCGTAACATCCACTTCCGCTACATCCTGCACCCCAAGGACCCCTTTGGTGGCTTTCGTATCCGCCTGATTTTAAATAAAAAAAACCACCAACGTTTTAAAATGTAGCGGTTTCCGCTATAAAGACTAAACAAGAGACTATAAAGGGACAATAAAGGGTGTTTTCTCGCAGGGACTACTGACTGGTTGGTTGGTTACTTCAACTGTTTTGATCTTTTTTAACCATCTGAGCTGGTCAGCTCTCTGTGCTCTGTGTACACTGCCATACTGTTTTTTTTTTTTAATTAAAAAAATCAATAATTCACTCAAGCCATTTGTCAAATCAAGTTTTTTTTAATCCAATGTCGTAAAACAGGCTGAAATTAAAAATATTATATATTGTGAACCTCAAACATTTCAAAAGAGCTATAATTAACAAAATGCAATACAGTAAAAAAAATAAATAAATAAAACACTAATGATGTAAAACATCGATATATCGATTAGTGATCGGCGCTTTTTTTTCTCGATGTGGCTTTGAAACATTGATGGTTTAAAATTAAACTTAAATTTGTGTAATTTGCGTTTGCTAGCTTATTGCCTGGTGTAATAGCTTTGAAAGGCCACAAGGGGGAGACAAAACACAGCCTGTAGTTATAAGTGCGCACCATCACTCCTCTGACGCGTAATACAGCGCCGTCTAGTGGCTTTTCCTGATATGACACCATCTGTGTGGTTTTAATAGTGTACATGGACAACTGCTCTATGGAGTTAAGAATGTGCAGCAGCAGCCAGTATTTATATTTGGAAAATTACCGATAAAATCAGTAATCACTGGGAAAATTTCCCAGTTATCGATACAATACCAGGCTTATAAAACACTGATAAATAATTAAGAAAACATTAGCTAGATACAATCTAATACAGATAACTAGAAAGCTTTGTTTTATCAGTTAGCCATCACTTAGAGACTTATTGTATCTCATGGTTCAGTTGATCTATAAAATTATTGACAGTATGTAAGTAAAGTCAGTAACTTGGTACAGAGCTAAGGCAATTTATTTAGGACAGTGATATACAAACCTTTATCGCTGTGTCAGGTCAACCCTGTGTGACACACCTGAAGTGTTCTGATTCAGTACAGTTAGTACTTATAATCCAGCAGCTGCGTCAGCCAGATTCAACTGGTCATCGCACAAATTTTTGATGGGAATCACACACACACACACACACACAAACACACACACAAGAGCGGATTCATTCGAAAAAATTAGCATGTAATATCTGCTAACATTAACCACACCTTGGAAGTCGTAGCAGTGGGCACATGACAGCAAATTTGGCGACGATTCTAATTCTGTTATTTTAACTGTTAAAACTAGGCTGTGTTTAACTATCTAATTCTGGAATATCAGGTTTCTAACAGGGAAAAAAAAATCCACCAAAACAAAGGGTTGTAACAACAACAACCCAGCCTTTATGTTATTCAAAAGTTGGGTTAACATAATGTGAAACAGCCCAACAAAATGACCCAACCCGCTCAACACAGCAACTGGGTTATGTAAATAACCCAACACTTTTTAGAGTGCATGAAATTTTAAAGGTTTATAGTTACATTTACTGTTGTGGAACGTCCAAGAAACAAGTTAGTTCTTGCTTTCGATAAACAGTCATTCCCTCACCAGCCTCGCTCTTTTCTCTCGCTCTTTTAATGTCGTGGCAAATACTTCTGCAAATCAGAATAAGAAAAATGAGTTACAAAGACAAGGGGTTCTGGATGCCAAAAATCTATAGACTTTATTGAATCAGACAACAAAGCCGAGATGGTCTGCAGAGCATCTGATTTACATAATTGTGGCCCATGCTTTTATACAGTTCTAAAACAATAATCTCATCGGATGGAGTTTTCTCTTTTTTCTTTTAACCTGCCTCTCACCCCAATCATTTCACTGTCCCCTTATCTTAGTTTTAACCGCGGCGAGAGTTCAGTCAGTTTATTTTTTCAAAAACAACATTAGCCTTCACCTTAAAAAACAACATCTTCAAGGTCACAGCAGTCCGTTCTCACAGAAACATCCCTGCAGGACCACAGGCCTAGAGTCACCCTTCTAATGCACCAGAAATGGTTCAGTGTAGTATATAAATGAAGCTCTGAAAGTTAATACATGAGGTGATTTAAGGTCACTTTTCAATACTGTTGCATAGATACTGATTGATATAATACTGATTAACAAATGATATTGATATAGATAACAGGAAATTCTCCATATTAACAATGCAGATTGCTTTAAAAAATATATATAAATAATAAATTTATAAATAATAATGAAAATTATTCTAATTGTACATAGAACGGGAACAAGACACAGGTGAAAGCAATGAAACCAATTACAACAAAGAAAACTAAGGTTGGGCGACATCTAGTGGGGAAAAAAGACATAACACAACAAAAAACACAGAAAAAGGATCAAAACTCTGACACTCTAGGTTGGATCATTGTAATGCCTTACTGTCTGGATGTTCCAGTAGATGCATAAACAAGCTCCAGTTAGTCCAGAATGCAGCAGCCAGAGTCCTTACTAGAACCAGAAGATATGACCACATCACCCCTATCTTATCCACACTGCATTGGCTTCCAATCAAATTTCGTATTGATTATAAAATACTACTTTTGAACTATAAAGCACTGAATGGTCTCGTGCTGCCGTACATGAGCGAAATTTGGTTTTTTATGATCGGCCACGCCTACTCAGATCAAAAGGTGCAGGCTATTTGTTGGTACCTCGAATAGTGCGTGCTACAGCTGGGGGTAGAGCTTTCTCTTACAAAGCCCCAAAGTTATGGAACAGCCTTCCACTTAGTGTTCGGGGCTCAGACACAGTCTCAGTGTTTAAGTCTCGGCTGAAAACATATTTGTTTAGTCAAGCCTTTTGTGAATAGTTTTTTCTTAGGTACAGGGGCAGATCTGGAGGGTTCACAGGCATAGAGTGTTGTGGTGAACTGGGATGTTTGGATGCTGTCGCCCCCCCCCACTCTCACGCGTTCACTCAGGTTTGTTGAAGGTGGAGTGGCTGGCTGCTTTATGTCCCAGGACTCCCTCATGTCTGTGTTAGCTTCTGGCTCTCCCTTTTAGTTATGCTGTCATAGCTAGTCTAGCCAGAGTCCCTGCTTGCACTCTTGACAATTAGCATACCTAATAATCTGTGTCCCCCCAAACCCCCACCCCCATTTGATAACTTCAACAAAATAGACTTCATGTGAAAGCTGTGATGAATTTCCTGGTTACACGATCGCACTATTTGTTCATGTAGTACACAGTTATAGAAGGTAGCAGAGGGAAAAGGTGATTACTGGGGTTCGAAGTGTCCTTTATTATATTTCTGGCCCGTCATATGCATCTGGTACTGTAGATGTCCTCAAGAGATGGCAGCTGTGCACCGGTGATTTTCTGTGCCGAGTCGATGACTCTCTGCAGAGCTTTTTTGTCAGCCACCGTGCATCCAGCAAACCACACCAGAATTCCATTGGAAAGTATGCTTTCAACTGAGCAGTGGTAGAAGGACACAAGCAGCTGCCGGGTCAGGTTAGTTTTCCTCAGCGTCCTCAAAAAGTACAGCCGTTGCTTTGCTTTCTTCACCAGGGATGTTGTGTTTGCAGTCCACGTGAGGTCATGAGTAATGTGAATGCCAAGAAATTTAAAGGTGGTCACCCTCTCCACCATTTCTCCTCCAATGTACAGGGGGACTGGTTCATCCTTCTGTTTCTGAAAATTGATAATAAGCTCCTTTGTTTTGGAGGTGTTGAGTGCCAAATTGTTGATGATGCACCAATCTGAGAGTAGATCCACCTCCTTCCTGTAAGCAGATTCGTCACCGTTTGATATTAGCCCCACGACAATTGTGTCGTCCGCAAATTTAATTATTGAGTTTGAGATGTGGGTTGGAATGCAGTTGTGGGTATAAAGTGAGTAGAAAATAGAGTAAAGGACTCTAGCCTTGTGGAGCTCCAGTGCTGAGAGTCAAGGTGGAGGAATGATGGTTCCCCAGTCTGACAGACTGTGTGCGGTCTGTAAGAAAGTCCTTGATCCAGAGACATATGTAATCGCTGATTCCCAGGTTAAGCAGTTTGGTGACCATCCTGCTGGGGATGATAGTATTAAATGCAGAGCTAAAGTCCACAAACAGCATTCTTACATATGTTCCTGGATGCTCCAAATGATTCAGCGCAATATGGAGAACTGTATTGATGGCGTCATCAGTTGACCTGTTTGCTCTATAAGCAAACTGATGTTGATCCAAAGATGGAGGAATGCTTTAATGTGCTTGAGTATGACCCTCTCAAGGCACTTCCTCACAGTGGAGGTGAGAGCCACAGGTCTGTAATCATTAAGGCTGCTGATATCTGTTCTTTTGGGGATAGGCACAATTGTGGCAGACTTAAGGCAGTTGGGAACAGTGCATGTTGATAGGGAGAGGTTAAGGATGTCACAAAAAACCTCTGCCAACTGATGTGCGCAGTCTCTTAGTGCCCTCCCTGGAATGCCGTCTGGACCAGCCGCCTTCCTAGGATTGACCCTGCGGAGCACATTCCTAACCTCAGCTGTGCTGACAGAAGGTGCTAGTTTGTCAGTGGATGGTAACAGTGCAGACTCAGTCTCATCCATATTGACTTCAAAGCAGGCAAAGAAGTGATTTAGTTCCTCTGAGAGTGAGTCGCTGGTGCTGGTGATGCTTAGACCTGTGCTGCCTTTGTAATTAGTGAGGTGCTCGATGCCCTGCCATACTCGCCATGGGTCCCCACTCCTGAAGTGGCTTTCAATTTTCTGTCTGTAGGCTGCTTTTGCCTTTTTGATGCTCTTCTTCAAGTTGGGCCTGGCTGTGCTGTACAGTTCAGCATTATCAGACCTGAAGGCTAAGTCACGGTCTCTCAGTCGGAGCTTAACATCATGTGTCATCCATGGTTTGTTGTTTGGATAACATTTAATTTTTTTTTCAATCGTGACACCATCAATACAGAACTGTTGGTAGGACAGGACAGTAAATGTGTAGTCTCCTACGTTCTGTTGTGCAAATAGGTCCCAGTTGGTGCATTCAAAAAGATCTTGAAGTTGCGTGGAAGCCCCCTCAGGCCAAGTCTTAATTGTTAAAACAGATGGCTTTGTTTTCTTGATAAGAGCTTTGTATGCAGGAGTGAGAAAGAGGGACAGATGATCAGACTGACCAGTGTTGGGGAGGGTTATTACTTTGTATCCATCCTTTATGATGCAATAGATATGATCCAAGACATTATGTCCTCTTGTGGGGCACGTAATGTGCTGGTGAAATTTGGGAAGTATAGTTTTTAGATTTGCTTGATTAAAGTCTCCTGCTATAATGACAATGCCATCAGAGTAGCAGGTCTGCAATTTATTGATGGTTGCCAACAAAACTTCCAGTGCCTGTTTGGTGTTGGCACTTGGTGGAATATACACAGCCATAACATTTATGGCATTTGGCAGACGCCCTTATCCAGAGCAACTTACATGTATTGCATTTATACAACTAAGCAGTTGAGGGTTAAGGGCCTTGCTCAAGGGCTCAGCAGTGGCAGCTTGGTGGTGCTGGGAATTGAACTCATAACCTTCTGATCAATAGCCCAACATCTTAACCACTGGGCTACCACTGCCCTAATCACAATAACAACAGTGAACTCCCGTGGCAGGTAAAAAGGCCGGCATCTAAGTGTTAGATACTCTAAATGCGGCGAACAATGTCTGTCCATAACGGTAGCATTTCTACACCACTCGTTATTAGAGTAGATGATCAGCCCCCCGCCTTTGCTCTTACCGGAGAAGTCGTTCCTGTCGGCTCGGTGCGCTGTGCGGCCTGCTAGCGTGGTAGCATCATCTGGGATCCCCGAGTGGAGCCATGTCTCTGATATAATTATTAGGGACCAATCTTTTACTGTTTTCTTCGCCGATATGATCAGTTCCAGTTCTTCCGTTTTGTTGTTTAGTGACCTGACATTTGTGAGGAAGATGCTAGGCAGCGCTGGCTTAAGGGGCGCTCTCTTTAGCCTTGCTCAATGGCCCGCCCGACAGCCCCGCTTTTGCCTGCGTTCCCTGCGCCACCTTCTGCGTTTTCTGGACGGTATGATGATCCACGGAGACCCCGCTGGACGAATGATCTCCTCCGGAAATTGTTCATTGTCAAAAAGATAATTCTTGTTAAAGTCCAACTCGGAGCACGACACTCCGATATTTAAGAAAACATCTCGGTTGTATGTAGAGTTGCTGATCAACATACAGACACATGTAACAAACAAAACAAACAAAAAACACCGAGAGCGCAAAGCTGCTGCGTACATGCGCGTACATGTGCGCTGCCATAGTCTGCCATATTAGTATTATATCAAAAATGTGACCACCACTATTACGTTATGATTAACCCCTACTGAATTTAGAATGGACACAACCGCTGTTCTCAGAGGGTCTTCTGGGTTATCAAAATTAATATTAAAGTCTCCAACAATTAATGCTTTGTCTAAAGAAACCAGGTGGAATCCGCAAATTCACAAAGGAATTCAGAATATGGCCTTGGGGGTCTGGAAATAATAATAATTAGTGGAATTGACTGGGTAGACTTTTTTTTGTTATTATAAATAACTGTGACACCTCGTCCTCTGCCAGTTAGATAGGGCTGATGTATATAACTGTATCCAGGAGGACTAGCTCCATTTAATGCTACATATTTATTTGGTTTAATCCACGTTTCTGTTAAACACAGTATATTAAACTCCTGATCAGTAATAGTTTCATTAACAATAAGCACTTAGATGTAAGAGATCTAGTAAGTGAGTGAGTGAAGTGACATGTGGTGACCCATGCTCGGAATTTGTGCTCTGCATTTAACCCATCCAAGTGCACACACACACAGTAGTGACCACACACCCAGAGCAGTGGGCAGCTCCATAAGCCTAGCAGCGTATTTACTTCCTGTGAACACTGAGGAAATCACATCTCCCACCCAACATCCTCACCATGTTCTACAGAGGGACTATCGAGAGCATCCTGAGCAGCTACATCACTGCCTGGTTTGGGAATTGCACCATTGCGGATTGCAAGACCCTTCAGCGGATAGTGAGGACATCTGAGAAGATCATCGGGGTCTCTCTTCCCTCCATTGCAGACATTTTACCTCGCGCTGCATCCACAAAGCCACCAGCATTGTGGATGACCTCACACACCCCTCTCACACACTCTTCACCCTCCTGCTGTCTGGCAATAGGTACCAAAGCATTCGGGCCTCATGACCAGACTGTGCAACAGTTTCTTTCCCCAAGCCATCATACTCCTCAATACTCAGAAACTGGACTGAAAGAACACACACACATACACATACACACATAACTGTACATCCTCCAGCCTCCTTGCAGTTTATTGCACATTACATTATGCTGCTACAAATATTTGTTATACTGTACATATCTTATATTCTCTACTAGGCTGCTACTTCTTATGTTTACACCTATTTCAGCAACTTATATTGTACTCTTTGCACTATTGTCACTGGATTCACTTTCTAATAGAACTGTGTACTGGTCGGCGCTGCACTGGGACTTACTGAGCCCATTGTCTATCCCAGTAGTCATTGTACTGTCTTCTGCACATGTTTGCACTGGTGCATTTTATGTATAAATTTATGTAGTCCCTTGTAGTTCTGTGCTGTTCTGTGTTTGTCCTATGTAGCCCCTTGGTCCCGGAGGAACGTTGTTTTGTTTAACGATGTACTAACTGGCTGTATATGGTTGAAATGACAATAAACGTCTCCAGGTTACGTATGTTACCATGGTTCCCCGAAGGAACAAGACGCTGTGTCCAAACGCAATGGGAACGCCTTCAGCGTGACCATGCTCTGAATCACATGTGTAATCAGTCCAATGGATGGGCGAGACATCACGGGCGGGGTGAAGTAGCGACCAGGAAGCTTAAAAGCACATGCGGTGGATACAGCGGCAGCTTCGAGAATGAAGCAAGCGCTCACAGGGATGCCGGAAGTATGGCACTGAGACGCAGCATCTCGTTCCCTTGGGGAACCATGGTTACATACGTAACCTGGAGACGTTCCCCTTCAGGAACTCGAGCTGCATCGAAAGGCTATGGGAACGAGTATGCCCATGCCACCAGACTTACAAATCCCTGCCAAGTGTGGAAGAGCACAGCTAGGGTGAGAGAACAAAACAGCACAGAGTGGCTCACATGTCGAGGCCATAGAACCCGACGAAAGTCAGGGGCACGGACCAACCCACAGCGTTGCAGATGTCCCGCATAGGGACACCTGCCAGAAAGGCCTTGGAGGCCGCCACACTTCTAGTGGAGTGAGCCTTGACTCCTGAGGGTGAGGGGAGATCAGAGGACTCATAGGCCAGACAGATGGCATCCACGACCCACCAGGCAGCTCTGAGGACGTATGCGTCCAGTGCTCACACTGGACACATACAGTTAAGCCGCTGCTGGTCGGGCTCCCGAAAGGGGGGAGGACAGAAGGCCTGGAGTACGACAGGCCGTGGTGTAGAGGAGGGAAATTTTAGGTGTGTATCCCACTCGAGGGTAGAGAAACGCTTTGGCCAGACCGGGCGCAAAGTCTAAAAGAGAAGGCCACTGAGAGGGTCTGTAGATCCCCAACTCTCTCGAGAGAAAAGAAAAGAGGACAGAAAGCCTCCAGCAACACAGCCAGGTCCCACGGAGGGGCACGAGATGGTACTGGAGGCCTCAGCCTCAGCGCACTGCGGAGGAAACGTAACTAGGGGGTGCCTGCCCATAGACTGACCACCGTGAGGGGCGTGATAGGCCGCAAAGGCCGCCACGTGGACCTTCAAGGTGGAGAGGGTCAACTCTGCAGAACCTGCAGGAACTCCAGCACTGTACCAACTGGGCAGTTAACTGGGTCGAGCTGGCGGTCTCCGCACCAAGAAGTGAAAAATTTCCACTCAGGGCGTAGAGTTTCCTCGTTAAGGGAGCTTTGGATTGGAGAATGGTCTCAACAACATTGGTTGAGAGACTGGAAGCTACGAGTTGTGCCCCCCCAGAGGTCACACCCACAGCCTCCACAACTCTGGGCAGGGGTGGAAGCCCGCCTGTGAGAGGAGGTCCCTCCTGACGGGGATCTCCCGTGGAACACAGTCGAGGAGGGAAATCGGGTCCGAGAACCATACTCAGCCCGGCCAGAAAGGGGCTACTAAGAACAGAAGGACCCCGTCCTGGCGCACTCTCTCCAGAGCTCCCGGGAGCAGAGCAATCAGGGGAAAGGCGTACAGACGAAGCCTCTGCCAGGTCTGTACATGGCATCCAGTCCGAGAGGAGCTGGATGAGAGAGAGAGAACCAGAAGGGACAGTGCAATATCTCCTGAGTCACAAACAGATCCACCTGAGCCCGGCCAAACACTCTCCATATCTGCTTCACCATCTCAGTGTGAAGTCTCCATTCCCCAGGCCTCAGCCCCTGCCTCGACAACATTTCTGCTCCCATATTGAGATGCCCAGGAATGTAAACTGCTCCCAACAGGAGGAGTTTCCCCTGGGACCACACAAGGTTCTGGTGCGCCAGCCTGTAAAGGGGGGCGCTAATGCAGACCTCCCCATGACAACCACCTCTGTGTTGTCGGTGCACACCAACACATGGCGAACTCTTAGATCCGGAAGAAAGTGTTTCAAAGCTAGAAACACGGCCATCATCCCCAGGCAGTTAATGTGCCACGTGAGATGGCGGCTGCTCCATGGACTGCGGGCTGAGCGGCCACTCATGACCGCTTCCCAACCAGTGAGAGATGCGTCTGTCACTAGCATTACGCGGCGACAAGGAGCTCCAGCACCGGGCCCTGAGACAAGAACCAAGGTTTCCTCCACATGTCTAAGGCACGTAGACATCGATGCGTGACCTTGATCATGCGAAGTGGGTTTCTCCTCGGGGAGAACCCCTTGGTCTTGAGCCACCACTGTAGGAGTCTCATGTACAGCAGGCCAAAAAGTATCACGTTGGATGCAGCTGCCATCAAACCCAGCAGTTTCTGGAACTGCTTTGCAGTGAGTGACTGGCCTTCTCTCACTCTCGTGACTGCTGTGAGGATCGACCAATCCGAGCAGGAGACAGACGTGCCTGCATCGTGGTCGAATCCCACACCACGCCCAGATAAGTGGTTCTCTGTACTGGAGAAAGCACACTTTTCTTGGCGTTTAGTCTTAACCCCAGCTCTTCATGTGGGCGAGAACGACTCGATCTCGATGCCGAACCGCCGCCTGCTCCAATTGAGCTAATATTCAATTCAATTCAATTCAATTTTATTTGTATAGCGCTTTTAACAATGGACATTGTCACAAAGCAGCTTTACAGATATAAATGGATCCACAAAAATATATTGTAAATATTTGAATTTATCACCGTGAATCAATGAAAATGAGCAAGCCAGTGTATTATTGTGTACTATAAGGACAAATAGTGCAATTGTGCAACCAATAAATTCATCACAGTTTTTGTAAGAAGTCCGGCTGGTTGAAAATCTATCCACTGTCCACTGATGGAGTCCTGAGTATGAAGTTGCTCGTGGCAACTGCAGCCCCAAAGCCACTACAGCAATCGCAGTCCCAAGCCATTACAGTACAGCTCCCCATATGTGATCCCCAAGCCATCTCCACAGCCCACAGGTGGCACCATCCCCAGCAATCCAAACAGTTCTTCAGGCAGTCCATATGGGGCCACCCCCAGCAGCAGCGAGCGAACTCAACCGATGAGAACTCCAACCAGAAGTAGGGCATCAGGATGGGTCAAGCAGCGAGGAGGAGCTCAAGGGGTCAGGATCACTGGCATCACTGGCATCTCAGGAGTAGCGTGTGTAGCTCGACAGAGAGTGAGGGAGAGAGAGAGATGGAGAGAAAGGAAGAGATTGTTAGGTGAGCTTTTGTCCTCTAATGGTTAAGCACGATGTACTTTGCATGCAGAGTGCAAGCAGGGACTCCGGCAAGACTAGCTATGACAGCATAACTAAAAGGGAGAGCCAGAAGCTAACACAGACATGAAGGCACCCTGGGACATAAGGCAGCCAGCCACTCCACCGTCGACAAACCTGAGTGAACGCGTAAGAGTGGGGGGGGGGGGGGGGGGGCGACAGCATCCAAACATCCCAGTTCACCACAACACTCTATGCCTGTGAAACCCTCCAGACCTGCCCCTGTACCTAAGAAAATTATTCACAAAAGGCTTGACTAAACAAATATGTTTTCAGCCAAGACTTAAACACTGAGACTGTGTCTGAGCCTCGAACACTAAGTGGAAGGCTGTTCCATAACTGTGGGGCTTTGTAAGAGAAAGCTCTACCCCAGCTGTTGCCCGCACTATTCGAGGTACCAACAAATAGCCTGCACCTTTTGATCTGAGTAGGCGTGACGGATCATAAAAGACCAAAAGTTCGCTCAGGTACTGTGGCGCGAGACCATTTAGTGCTTTATAGGTCAATAGTAGTATTTTATAATCAATACGAAATTTGATTGGGAGCCAATGCAGTGTGGATAAGATAGGGGTGATGTGGTCATATCTTCTGGTTCTAGTAAGGACTCTGGCTGCTGCATTCTGGACTAACTGGAGCTTGTTTATGCATCCACTGGAACATCCTGACAGTAAGGCATTATGAACTAATTTTTCTGCATCGTGTAGTGACAATATATTTCTTATTTTAGCAATATTTCTGAGATGAACGAAAGCAATCCTAGTTATATTATCTACATGAGCTTCAAAAGAAAGACTAGAGTCGATAATCACACCAAGGTCTTTTACTGCTGCACATGATGAAACAGAAAGGCCATCCAGAGTTATTATGTAATCAGAAAGCTTACTTCTAGCTGCATGTGGTCCTAGTACAAGTACTTCTGTCTTGTCAGAATTAAGTAAGAGAAAGTTAATAAGCATCCAGTTTCTCAGTCAGTCACAGTCAGTCATATTTATTTATAAAGCACATTTAAAAACAACAGCTGTTGGCCAAAGTGCTGTACAAAATTCAAGCATATACCAAAAATACAAAAGTAAACATAGAACACAGCAACAGATAGTACACTACAGTTATGCCACTGCGCTTACTTATGACCATATGCAACAGTAAATAAATAAGTTTTAAGAAAAGACTTAAAATCAGCACATGTTGGTGCAGTTCTTATATAGGGGGGCAAATTATTCCAGAGCTGTGGAGCGGCCACTGAAAAGGCACGATCTCCTTTTGATTTCAAGCGTGACCTTGGAACAGTCAACTGAAGACTATTAGTTGATCGAAGTTCCCTGGAGGCATTACAGTGGAACAGAAGGAGATCGGAGATATATGAAGGAGCCAGTCCATGCAAACCCTTATAAACAAACAACAATGTTTTAAAATGGATACGATATTTAACTGGGAGCCAGTGGAGAGAGATCAACACTGGTGAAATATGTTCCCTCTTCCTTGTTCCAGTTAACAATCTAGCAGCAGCGTTTTGAACAAGTTGAAGACGTGACAATAGAGACTGTGAAACACCCAAGTATAATACATTACAATAATCTAATCTGGATGAAATAAAAGCATGTATTACAGACTCCATGTCTCTTAATGTTAAGAATGACTTCATCTTTGCAATATTCTTTAGCTGATAAAAACAACTTCTAACCACAGCATTGATCTGTTTGTCAAAAGTCAAAGCAGAGTCAAAAGTAATGCCTAAATTTCTAACATGTGAATGAAGATTACTAGATAGAGGTCCCAGTTTACTGGCTACAACCTCTGTAAAAGCAGGGGAGCCAAAAATTAAGACCTCAGTCTTAGACTCATTTAACTGGAGGAAGTTGGCAGACATCCACTGTTTAACATCTCTCAGACAATCAGACAGACACTGTAAACTGGAGACATCCTTAGGATGCAAGGGAACATAACACTGAGTATCATCTGCGTAACAGTGGTATGAGACATTGTGCTTCTTGAATATAGCATACAAAGGAAGCATGTATAAAGAAAATAAAACAGGACCCAGAATTGAGCCCTGTGGAACCCCATACAAAACTGGTGCACAAGATGATGAATATTTGCCAGTCTCTACCGAGAAAGTTCGATCATTTAAATAAGATACAAACCAATTTAAAGCATGACCTTGTATCCCAATTTGCTCCAAGCGATTTAAAAGAATGCCATGATCAAGAGTGTCAAATGCCGCACTAAGATCCAGCAAAATTAAAACTGCACAGTTGCCGGAATCGACAATCAACAATAAGTCATTTAATACTTTTAGCAATGCAGATTCTGTACTGTGTTGAGGTCTGAAACCAGACTGATATTTATCGAAATTACCATTTTCCTGTAGAAAAGAAGAGAGCTGATTAAACACAACCTTCTCCAAGACTTTTGATAAAAACGGTAATTTAGAGATGGGGCGGTAATTATTTAAAACTGTTGGATCAAGATTTGGTTTTTTGAGTAGCGGCTGCACAGTGGCATGCTTAAAATAAGATGGGACTATTCCACTGATTAAACTGCTATTAATTATAGACAATAAACTAGGACTAATAATGTCGAGTGTCTCTAATAAAAGACGAGGAGGAACAACATCCAATGAACAAAATGTGGGCTTCATTTTATGAATAATTTGCACCAGGTAACTGTGAGACACTGGAGTAAATTCATATAAATATGTAGGAGTTGATGTGGACTGAGGGAAGTCCAAAGAGGAAGGAACAATACATGATCTTATAACATCAATCTTGTCAGTAAAAAACTTAAGAAAGTTTTCACAGGCCATAGGAGACGGATCAGGATATAAATTAGACATAGGATTTAGCACACTATTAATAGTATTAAATAATATTTTTGGACTATGAGCGTTTTTAGCAATGAGATCAGAGAAATAATTCGCCTTTACAATCTTAACAGTTTTTTGATATTGAATCATACACTCTTTAACGCAATCATATGATATTTGTAATTTATCCCTCTTCCACTTCCTTTCCGCTTTTCTCCATTTCTGTCTAATCGCCCTAGTTTCATCATTAAACCAAGGATGTAAACAACTTCTAGGTTTTTTCAATTTAAAAGGGGCAACAGCATCAAGTATATTTAAACATAGCCCATTAAACTTATAGACTAACTCGTCAGGATTAGCTCCAAGACAGTTAGACTCTATTTCATGAGTTGTAGGGGAAATAATATACGCATCTAAAAATTTTCCAGATGTAGATGAGTTAAAAGAGCGAGAATACTGGCCTACCGAGGCACGGTGTGGTACCGAACTAGGAACGACTATGTTAAAAATAATAAACTTATGATTAGACAGAAAAAATTCTTTGGTACCTACATCATTGACTAAAAGGCCATAAGATAGGATTAAATCAAGTGTGTGCCCTTGGTTATGAGTGGGACCAACAACCGATTGTATAAGATTGAAGGTGTCAATAATTTGTAGAAACTCTTTAACCATAGGCTTCGAAGGACAACAAACATGTATGTTAAAATCACCCAGTATCAAAAGCCTATCTGCATTCGGCACAACAGAGGATAAAAAGTCTGAAAACTCACTTATAAAATCCTTATTGTACTTGGGAGGTCTATAAACAAGTATACACAACAGTGGATTACAGCCGTCCATCTTAAATAACTGAACTTCAAAACTAGAAAACAATTCTGAGGCAAGTAGACGGCATTTTAAATTATTTCTATAAATAGTAGCTAATCCCCCACCACGACCGACTGACCTTGTCGTGTTAAAAAAGTTATAATCTTTAGGACAAACTTCAGAGAGTGGACCAAGCTCACCAGCATTTAGCCACGTCTCAGTCATAAACAAGAGGTCCAACTCATGAGATAAAATTTGTTCATTAATTGCAAATGTCTTGTTTGAGATCGATCTTACATTTAGCAACGCCATCCTCACTTCAGTGAAGTCCGTTTCATGATGAGTGGATTGATGGTAATATGGAATAGGATTGTGATGATGCTCCGACGACGAGGAATAATCCAATGAACGAAGGTTCCGGGGATTTACTCCTCTTCTACAGACCCGTAGTCTAGAAGAAGTACTCCTTGACGAGAGCACTGATCCTAGTTGTTCCGGATAAACAGACACGGCACCACGCTTGAGAGACCATGAATACGAAAACCGGCCATGGTCACAGCTGGAAGCCAGACTCCGAGAGTCCGCATGACTCGGGCCTCCAAGCGACGATGCGCGGAGGTACCTCCTCACGCGTACCAACACACCACCGCGTGTTCCCCGTTTCCGATAACGTTTCTTCCTCTGATGATATTCGCAGTCCGGTAAGCGACATATTTCAGATGGCAACATAGACAGGAACGGGGGATCAGGAAACTTGTACCCTCCGTGATTTGAATCAGAAACAGTTTCTACGATCCTTCGTAGATTAAGAAGAAACGAACGATCGTAAGCAAGCACTGTGGTAACTTTTTGTGCAGATGTGGACACAAACAGGACAAATATACTCAGTAAAGAGAACACAAACACCAGGCGACGGCTTGCCAAACTCCACACTGGCGCCATCTTGCTCCACTAATTAGTTTCTAATGTCTTTTACACATTCCTCAACTTTATTAAGCTGGTGTGTGTCATCTGGCTTTGCTGAAACATACAACTGTGTGTCATCAGCGTAACAGTGGAAGCTAATACCATGCTTACGGATAATTTTGCCCAGAGGTAGCATATATAGAGAAAAGAGCAGCGGGCCTAAAACAGAGCCTTGCGGGACACCAAACTTTACCTTAGCATGAGAAGAGAAGTCACCATTTACGTTTACAAACTGATAACGATCAGTCAAATAAGACCTGAGCCAGGAAAGGGCTGTTCCCTTAATGCCTACTACATTTTCTAGTCTATTGAGGAGAATAGCATGATCAATGGTATCAAAAGCTGCACTAAGGTCAAGCAGCACCAGCAAGGAGACACAACCCTGATCAGAGGCCAGTAGTAAGTCATTTACAACTTTTACCAGTGCTGTATCTGTGCTATGATGATATGTGCTATGATCAACCAATCGTTGATATAATTCAGTATACGGATGTCCTGGAGTCGCAGAGGAGCCAGAGCAGCATCCACACCTTTCGTGAAAGTCCGGGGTGAGAGTGCCAGGCCGAAAGGAAGAATTTGATATTGGTAAGCTTCGCCCCCAAAAGCAAACCTCAGAAACTTCATGTGTTGGGGAAGGACGGATTTTGGAAGTATGCGTCTTTTGATCAATCATGAGACACGACTTGTTTAATTGTGAGCATCCTGAACTTCAGTCGCATGACTGAGCGGTTCAATTGACGCAGATCTAAACTGGGACGCAACCCTCCATCCTTCGTTGGAACGATGAAGTACCAGCTGTAGAACCTGGACTCTCTTTTGTGAGGAGGGACCACCTCGATGGCCTCCTTCCTCAAGAGAGTGTTTACTTCTTGTTCCATTACCAGATCCTGCTTGGGGCCCACAGAGTGGGAAGAACCCCGGAAAAACAAGGCACTGGAGAACCCAATTGGATTAGGTAGCCTCTCTCTACAATATGCAGGACCCATTGAGACACATTTGGCAGAAGTTCCCACGCTGCCAAATAGTCTACTAAGGGAATCAGTCTCTCAAGCCTGACCTCTGGTGTAATGAGAGCGGCTAGCTCAGTGCCCTGAAGCGGCGGACCGGCAGGGGACGACCAAACTAGCTGCTCTGGAGACCTCCAAAGTGGTAGCGAGCCTCTAAGTACCGCTATGTTCCCGGGCGGAAACTGAGAGAAACGCTCGCCGGAGACTGCTGCGCCCTGAAGCACCATGGGTGGCAGGGTTGGCAGATCGATCTCCTGAGGGCACTGAGGAGAGATGGGCACTGTATGATGAGATGTACACCACTCTTCCCCAGAGGGGCCTGCCCTCATAACTCCTGGGCCACTAGCGTCAGCACTTCTAGGCCGAGGTCTATTTAGACAGAAGACCGGTCCGCAGAGCCGGTTTCACCTTAGAAGACCCCGGCCTTGTTTTTGTGCCTCCTGGTATGAGGCACTGGTACACGGAGGGGGCTGCTCCCGCCCGGCAGCCCCAAGAGCTAGAGAGCAGCGGGGGAGGAACCGCCGGCTTGTCTGAGCTCGGAATGATGAAGTACCGGCTGTAGAACCTGGACTCTCTGTCATGAAGAGGGACCACCTCAATGGCCTCCTTCCTCAGGAGAGTGTTTACTTCTTGTTCCATTACCAGAGCCTGCTCAGAAAAGTAGGAAGAACCCCGCAAAAATGAGGCGCTGGAGAACCGAATTCGGTAGCCTCTCTCTACAGTATGCAGGACCCATTGAAACACATTTGGCATAAGTTCCACGCTGCCAAATAGTCTACTAAGGGAATCAGTCTCTCGAGACTGACCTCTGGTGTAATGAGAGCAGCTAGCTCGGTGCCCTGAAGCAGCGGACCGGCAGGGGACGGCCGAACTATCTGCTCTGGGAACCTCTGAAGAGGTAGCGAGCCTCCCAGTACTGCTACATTCATGGGCGGAAACTGAGAGAAGCGCTTGCCAGAGACCGCTGCGCCCTGAAGCACCATGGGTGGCAGGGTTGGCAGAACGATCTCCTGAGTCTAGAAAGGCCTCTCCCAAGAAAGAAATGTAGGTTCTGGCGTGGAGGTGGCGGCTCCTCAAAGAGAGCCTTCCGGGAGCGAAGCACACACAGTGGCAAACGCACGCAATGCGGGCTCCGCTCCTAAGCAGACAATGCACAGACCGTGTGTATCCCCACCCGTAATATAGCGCTAGCAGGGAGAAACACCCCGCCTAAAATGCTGCCTGTTCTCGCCTCATGTTTTGCCTTTTTGCGAGCTTTAGTCTTGCCGCGGCAAAAACGAAACCACATAAAAGGACCAGTGGATCTGGCGGATGAGGAAGAAGAAAGGGACTCGCCTGTCTCCATTCCCTCCACCAAATCCATTTGCGAACCCCACAAGTGTAACCGCCGCTCTGCCTCGGCAGAAGCGGGGCCAGCACCGCGAGGAACGCTGGTGAAGGCTCCCTCCTCAAAGAGAGCCTTCCAGGAGCGAAGCACACGCAGAGGCAAACGCTCGCAATGTGGGCAGCCGGCTCCCTCGAGAGCCGGCTCTGCGTGCTTTGCTCCTAAGCAGACAAAGGCATAAAGCTGCCCGCTCTCGCCCTCATGTTTTGTCTTTTTGACATAATGCTTTGAGAGACAAACAATACAAAATCAGACTGACACACACAGAGCGCTTGCTGAATGACAGAAAGCTGCCGCTGTATCCACCGCTCGTGCTTTTAAGCTTCCTGGTCACTACGTCACCCCGCCCGTGACGTCTCACCCATCCATTGGACTGATTACACATGTGATTCAGAGCATGGTCACACTGAAGGCATTCCCATAGCGTTTGGACGCAGCTTGAGTTCCTGAAGGGGAACTCCACTTGACCTGACTTCATAAACACACACTCAACAGTTAATTGTTATTCCACAGATACATATGTACATTGCACACTTATATATACATGTAGAACTCCAGCATATATACATACACACTGATCTATTTTATTGCTCTATTATTTCTATTTTTTAACTCATATATATTTTTTTAAATTTTATACCACTGCTGATGTATAGGTATTTATGGAAATTCTTTTCTTTTCTTTTCTTTACTTCCACTCATCCAATTGCACACTTGTTTGGGTTTGCTATTAGTGCTGCCCATCTCAATGATCTCAGGACAGCCCTCAGATTCTGAATGTGTCACTACCAATCATTACTATAAATAATAATGTCATCCAGATAGGCGTAGGCTGAATGCAGATGGAGGATTCTGTCCATGAGTCCTTCAAACATCACTGGGGCTCCAAACAACCCAAAAGGAAGGGTCAGGAATTGGTGTAAACCAAATGCAGTGGAAAAAGGCCATTTTCTCACAAGATATGGGAGTCAAGGGGATCTGCCAGTATCCCTTTGTCAAATCCATTATTGAGCCACACCTAACTGATCGAGCAGTTTGTCGATGCATTGGATACATGTCAAATTTAGACACAGCGTTGACTTTTCTAAAGTTCATACAGAACCGGACCGAAGCGTCTGCCTTGGAAACAAGGACCACCAGACTGGACCAGTCACTGTGGGACTCCTCAATTACCTTGAGTTTGGTCTTGAGCTCCTGCACCACCTGTACCACTTGTTTTTTGTGTTAACCATTTTTTTTCATGTTGCTGATTTCCATTTTTATATAGAATTTTCTGTATGTATAGTTTATAATGTCCCTTATATTTCAGACCTCATTTGACATTTTACTTATGGGCCTCTTCGTTCCTTCAACCAGTGGGTCTTGTCCATGTTTAAAATTGATTATGATTCTGCATTTCATACATTGCCACTTGAAAGGTCAGTTAAGAAGAAAATGAAGAATGCATTCAGTTGAAGTAACTAATTATTTTAATAATATGAGGAGAATAGTGCTTCAAAGGCGTTGATATGACATAGCATAACAAGAAGCACATAATATAACATATGGCACAGTGGTTACTTGATATACTGATAAAGTGCATATGTAAATAAATACAGTTTTACAGAAATAACATATATCCCTCTATTTGAAATGAAATGTAGAGTACTGATTTTTTATTTGAGTAATAATTTAATAAATTAACATAAAATACGATTAGAAAATAAATTAGAAAAATAAATAAAAAATTTCATGATATTGCATATTCTTAAATTATGTTGTATTTCATTAATTTCATATATATCCTGTATAGGTCCAGCAATACAGGTACAGGATGTAATACATGGTAGAAAGCTTTAAATGATTAGAGATACTTCAAAGAATTAACATGTTTACAGATTTAATTTTCACTAAATTATCTCTATGTAGTATGGAAGAGTATTTCTGCTTTTGTACATCAAGACAGACACTGTAAATTGATAACTATAGTTGAGAATGTATTGCATGTTGTGCTTTAGAAGAGGCTGCTGTGAGTTTGATACTGAACATTGTATGACCGTCGCCTACGCCAGCGTCTTCTAATTCCTGCACAGCATCCACAAAGAATACACTGCAGGAAAAATAAAATTAAGAAAGCGAGGTTAATAAAAATACAAACACTTTGGATGGTCACTTTGGCTATAATGAGTATATTTAAATTTTGAATAATGCACTATACCACTAACTGACTAAAACACTAGAGTATACTCACACAGAGTAGAATCCAACATGGCAGAAGAATGAGGACTATACCACAGGGGATAACGAAGCCCAGGATCCATGCAGCCCCTGTGTACGTGCTGTTTCCAGGTTTTGTGGTGGGCTGAATAGTCACAAGAGGAGGAAATGTATAGTACACCAGACCACTTTCTTTGAGTATTTCATAAAGAAAGTTACTTGGTGACTGAATATCACTCTCTCTGAAGACATATACTTCATTAGCCATGATCACATTTCCAGTGAGATTACACCTAAAAGGAATAAAAAAACAAAATAAAATTAACCATGACCTTAAAATAATATTATTTCTCACTATCTATATACTTTAAATATTGCTAATGGAATAAAGGAGGGGGATCACTACATACGTGAAGTTTGCCTGTGGGAAGGTAAACTGTGTGCTCTGTGGCCTAGTCAGGATTGTATTCATCTGAAATTTAAAAAATGTTAATTAAACAAATTATAGCAGCGACAGCATCATTATTTTTATACCAAATGTGGAAAAAAACTAATTGAATTGAAATTTCAATTTGGGATTAAAAGTAATTTTATGACCCAGTACAATAAATCTAGCTCACCAGGATGTTGATTTCTTCTTGTATTAAGCCATAGGTGTGGTTGTTAAAATTTGCATCACATTGAGCAGATGCATTAACATCGCTGATCCTGAATGCCATTTCCAAAGTGAATGAGTTGCTGCCCGTTTCTAAAAGAGAGATGGGTGGAGTTAGGAAACACATGATGAAGAAATGCTGGAAGATTATTACTTCCAATATTGAATTAGTCATATATACTTGGTTAAATATTTTTAAAGAGGGGTCTTCTTAGACCATGGAGAACATATGTTTTTAATCAGAGATAAGAGAAGTCTAATCAGGAAGGAGACTCACTTGTATAGGTTATGTTCTGTACGATGACAGGTTCATTCAGTTTCTGTATTGCAATA
This sequence comes from Pangasianodon hypophthalmus, assembly GCF_027358585.1. NCBI lineage: Eukaryota > Metazoa > Chordata > Actinopteri > Siluriformes > Pangasiidae > Pangasianodon > Pangasianodon hypophthalmus. The sequence continues at coordinate 890,920 of NC_069712.1, read as the reverse complement.
TCACGCTCTCTTCTGATCTTTGATTCCAGCTTTTCACTAGCGGCTTTGAGAACCGCAGCCTCGGTAGGTACATTGATCAAGTTAGTGAATACCAATCTAATATAAATGTACACAGTTAGGAGTCTGAAACAAGAGAGAACATAAAAAGTTACTGAGAGAATAAAGAGAACAGAGAAAATATCCTGTTTCAGTAAGGTTAAACAAATTAAGCACACAACAATTTTAGATTTGTTGAAAAGACTAATATGTATATTTGACATTGTGTAAATGTGACATGGTAACTCCTGCACTGAAACAGTTCTACATATGTTTTACCGTGTGTAAAACAGAGCTGCATCAGATTTATAGAAGCAAATTGATCTTACGTAAGAATGAAAGAAATTACACTTACCTTGTGTTGGCAGATCCTGTAGTGTTTGCCACAGTGTTTATTATTGGTGGATCTTTTACAGATGGACCTAGAAATGATCAAGTGTTATTGAAAGGTGAAGTTAACAGAAGATGCATAGATTTACAACCAGGTAGGACCAAATATGATGAAATGTGTTGTGGGGTAACATACCACTGTCTTTCCCAAGTGCTCCATATTGGAAATTATATTCCATATAACCAATAACTTGACTTCCTGAGCTCCTGTTTAGAAGAGGAGAAAGCAATGTCAGGATACAAATTACTGGAAAATATAGCAAAAATTTGAGAATAGAAATATCTCATACTTCAACTTACAAGAAGTTTGAGGTGTTGGGTGCAAAAGTTTTTGCATCAGTTCCATTTAGAAGTGTGTTTACCTGGAGAGAAAAAATGACATGACATTGATTTGTGAGGTAGGTTTTAAGGATCTATTACACATGTAACTTCTGTTTGAAGGAAAATATTCTGCTATGCCCTTGGTGATGTACACTCACAGGGTTGAGCTGAGTCTATGACGATTTACGTTAAGGAAAGAAAGGGGTTAAAGGTGAAAATAAGTAGTGATGGGAGGAACGCTATCTGCTATGCACATGGTGATGTACACTCACAGCGTTATTGATGATGCTCTGCACTTGGGTGTAGGTGTCGTTCCTGAGGTTAGGGTTCTTGGGAATGCTGACGTTGCTGATGCTGAATGTAATGTTAACTGCATAGGAGGTGTTTGAAATTTCTGTGGAAGAAATCAAATGTGAATCAACGTGATTGAATGTGTTTCAGATTCCATTAGAAAGGGACAAAGAATTGTTAAAGTGGATTGTGCAATACAAAAGGAAAACATACTGTCATAGGTGCAGTTCTGCACTGTTACAGTCTCAGTGAGGTTTACAGGTGTAGAAATCAGAAGAGCTGCAATAGCACTGGGAACAGGACTGGAGTCGTTGAAAACCAGCCTGACGTAGACCACTGCTGATCCATTGCTAGAGAAACACAGCATCATGTTGTATATCAGTAAAAATTCAGAATTTAGAAATGCATCACAGATGGTAATGGAAATGTAAATCTTGCTTAAACATCCATGAAAGAAATTACTCGTACGTCGTGGACGGAGATCCTGGAGAAGTCTGCACCGGAGTCGTAGTTGGATTAACCTTTGCAGATGTGTCTACAACAGAACAATTTTTAGTGAGAGGGTAAATTAATGGAACATAAATATGTTGAGAATCCCTAACCCTAACCCTAACCCTAGAAAGGTTATCAAATTGTGGTGTAACCTACCATTGACAGGCTGATTGATGACGTTTAGTAAATTGTATTCCATGTAACCATTAACTTGATCTTCTGAACTCCTATAAGGAGGAGAAAGCAATATTGTCATGATACAAATGACTTGACAATAAGAATTTCACAGAGTAAATTCAGAACTGCAATCTTCTGCAGGAACTTACGTGAAGTTGGAGGTAGTGGGTTCAACTGGATCTGCACCAGATTTATTTAGAAGTGCGTTTACCTGGGGAGAAAAATCAAGATATTTTAATGTTAATATTAACTGTCCTGACAAATGTAATTGCACAGCATCAGGCTTCCTACAACGAGCAACTGACTGTTCAGTCAGTATTTAATCTTTTGCTGAAAACTGAAAAAGCTTTCAACTTGCATCTGTGAAGACATGAAAGAATTCTTCTTCTCATTATAATTAATATTATGAGTCATTTCCCACACCACAGCTGAGTCTATGACGATTTACGTTAAGGAAAGAAAGGGGTTAAAGATGAAAATAAGTAGTGATGGGAGGAACGCTATCTGCTATGCACATGGTGATGTACACTCACAGCGTTATTGATGATGCTCTGCACTTGGGTGTAGGTGTCGTTCCTGAGGTTAGGGTTCTTGGGAATGCTGACGTTGCTGATGCTGAATGTAATGTTAACTGCATAGGAGGTGTTTGAAATTTCTGTGGAACAAATCAAATGTGAATCAACGTGATTGAATGTGTTTCAGATTCCATTAGAAAGGGACAAAGAATTGTTAAAGTGGATTGTGCAATACAAAAGGAAAACATACTGTCATAGGTGCAGTTCTGCACTGTTACAGTCTCAGTGAGGTTTACAGGTGTAGAAATCAGAAGAGCTGCAATAGCACTGGGAACAGGACTGGAGTCGTTGAAAACCAGCCTGACGTAGACCACTGCTGATCCATTGCTAGAGAAACACAGCATCATGTTGTATATCAGTAAAAATTCAGAATTTAGAAATGCATCACAGATGGTAATGGAAATGTAAATCTTGCTTAAACATCCATGAAAGAAATTACTCGTACGTTGTGGACGGAGATCCTGGAGAAGTCTGCACCGGAGTCGTAGTTGGATTAACCTTTGCAGATGTGTCTACAACAGAACAATTTTTAGTGAGAGGGTAAATTAATGGAACATAAATATGTTGAGAATCCCTAACCCTTACCCTAACCCTAGAAAGGTTATCAAATTGTGGTGTAACCTACCATTGACAGGCTGATTGATGATGTTTAGTAAATTGTATTCCATGTAACCATTAACTTGATCTTCTGAACTCCTATAATGAGGAGAAAGCAATATTGTCATGATACAAATGACTTGACAATAAGAATTTCACAGAGTAAATTCAGAACTGCAATCTTCTGCAGGAACTTACGTGAAGTTGGAGGTAGTGGGTTCAACTGGATCTGCACCAGATTTATTTAGAAGTGCGTTTACCTGGGGAGAAAAATCAAGATATTTTAATGTTAATATTAACTGTCCTGACAAATGTAATTGCACAGCATCAGGCTTCCTACAACGAGCAACTGACTGTTCAGTCAGTATTTAATCTTTTGCTGAAAACTGAAAAAGCTTTCAACTTGCATCTGTAAACACATGAAAGAATTCTTCTTCTTATTATAATTAATATTATGAGTCATTTCCCACACCACAGCTGAGTCTATGACGATTTACGTTAAGGAAAGAAAGGGGTTAAAGATGAAAATAAGTAGTGATGGGAGGAACGCTATCTGCTATGCACATGGTGATGTACACTCACAGCGTTATTGATGATGCTCTGCACTTGGGTGTAGGTGTCGTTCCTGAGGTTAGGGTTCTTGGGAATGCTGACGTTGCTGATGCTGAATGTAATGTTAACTGCATAGGAGGTGTTTGAAATTTCTGTGGAAGAAATCAAATGTGAATCAACGTGATTGAATGTGTTTCAGATTCCATTAGAAAGGGACAAAGAATTGTTAAAGTGGATTGTGCAATACAAAAGGAAAACATACTGTCATAGGTGCAGTTCTGCACTGTTACAGTCTCAGTGAGGTTTACAGGTGTAGAAATCAGAAGAGCTGCAATAGCACTGGGAACAGGACTGGAGTCGTTGAAAACCAGCCTGACGTAGACCACTGCTGATCCATTGCTAGAGAAACACAGCATCATGTTGTATATCAGTAAAAATTCAGAATTTAGAAATGCATCACAGATGGTAATGGAAATGTAAATCTTGCTTAAACATCCATGAAAGAAATTACTCGTACGTTGTGGACGGAGATCCTGGAGAAGTCTGCACCGGAGTCGTAGTTGGATTAACCTTTGCAGATGTGTCTACAACAGAACAATTTTTAGTGAGAGGGTAAATTAATGGAACATAAATATGTTGAGAATCCCTAACCCTAACCCTAACCCTAGAAAGGTTATCAAATTGTGGTGTAACCTACCATTGACAGGCTGATTGATGACGTTTAGTAAATTGTATTCCATGTAACCATTAACTTGATCTTCTGAACTCCTATAAGGAGGAGAAAGCAATATTGTCATGATACAAATGACTTGACAATAAGAATTTCACAGAGTAAATTCAGAACTGCAATCTTCTGCAGGAACTTACGTGAAGTTGGAGGTAGTGGGTTCAATAGGATCTGCACCAGATTTATTTAGAAGTGCGTTTACCTGGGGAGAAAAATCACGATATTTTAATGTTAATATTAACTGTCCTGACAAATGTAATTGCACAGCATCAGGCTTCCTACAACGAGCAACTGACTGTTCAGTCAGTATTTAATCTTTTGCTGAAAACTGAAAAAGCTTTCAACTTGCATCTGTGAAGACATGAAAGAATTCTTCTTCTAATTATAATTAATATTATGAGTCATTTCCCACACCACAGCTGAGTCTATGACGATTTACGTTAAGGAAAGAAAGGGGTTAAAGATGAAAATAAGTAGTGATGGGAGGAACGCTATCTGCTATGCACATGGTGATGTACACTCACAGCGTTATTGATGATGCTCTGCACTTGGGTGTAGGTGTCGTTCCTGAGGTTAGGGTTCTTGGGAATGCTGACGTTGCTGATGCTGAATGTAATGTTAACTGCATAGGAGGTGTTTGAAATTTCTGTGGAACAAATCAAATGTGAATCAACGTGATTGAATGTGTTTCAGATTCCATTAGAAAGGGACAAAGAATTGTTAAAGTGGATTGTGCAATACAAAAGGAAAACATACTGTCATAGGTGCAGTTCTGCACTGTTACAGTCTCAGTGAGGTTTACAGGTGTAGAAATCAGAAGAGCTGCAATAGCACTGGGAACAGGACTGGAGTTGTTGAAAACCAGCCTGACGTAGACCACTGCTGATCCATTGCTAGAGAAACACAGCATCATGTTGTATATCAGTAAAAATTCAGAATTTAGAAATGCATCACAGATGGTAATGGAAATGTAAATCTTGCTTAAACATCCATGAAAGAAATTACTCGTACGTTGTGGACGGAGATCCTGGAGAAGTCTGCACCGGAGTCGTAGTTGGATTAACCTTTGCAGATGTGTCTACAACAGAACAATTTTTAGTGAGAGGGTAAATTAATGGAACATAAATATGTTGAGAATCCCTAACCCTTACCCTAACCCTAGAAAGGTTATCAAATTGTGGTGTAACCTACCATTGACAGGCTGATTGATGACGTTTAGTAAATTGTATTCCATGTAACCATTAACTTGATCCTTTGAACTCCTATAAGGAGGAGAAAGCAATATTGTCATGATACAAATGACTTGACAATAAGAATTTCACAGAGTAAATTCAGAACTGCAATCTTCTGCAGGAACTTACGTGAAGTTGGAGGTAGTGGGTTCAACTGGATCTGCACCAGATTTATTTAGAAGTGCGTTTACCTGGGGAGAAAAATCAAGATATTTTAATGTTAATATTAACTGTCCTGACAAATGTAATTGCACAGCATCAGGCTTCCTACAACGAGCAACTGACTGTTCAGTCAGTATTTAATCTTTTGCTGAAAACTGAAAAAGCTTTCAACTTGCATCTGTAAACACATGAAAGAATTCTTCTTCTTATTATAATTAATATTATGAGTCATTTCCCACACCACAGCTGAGTCTATGACGATTTACGTTAAGGAAAGAAAGGGGTTAAAGATGAAAATAAGTAGTGATGGGAGGAACGCTATCTGCTATGCACATGGTGATGTACACTCACAGCGTTATTGATGATGCTCTGCACTTGGGTGTAGGAGTCGTTCCTGAGGTTAGGGTTCTTGGGAATGCTGACGTTGCTGATGCTGAATGTAATGTTAACTGCATAGGAGGTGTTTGAAATTTCTGTGGAAGAAATCAAATGTGAATCAACGTGATTGAATGTGTTTCAGATTCCATTAGAAAGGGACAAAGAATTGTTAAAGTGGATTGTGCAATACAAAAGGAAAACATACTGTCATAGGTGCAGTTCTGCACTGTTACAGTCTCAGTGAGGTTTACAGGTGTAGAAATCAGAAGAGCTGCAATAGCACTGGGAACAGGACTGGAGTCGTTGAAAACCAGCCTGACGTAGACCACTGCTGATCCATTGCTAGAGAAACACAGCATCATGTTGTATATCAGTAAAAATTCAGAATTTAGAAATGCATCACAGATGGTAATGGAAATGTAAATCTTGCTTAAACATCCATGAAAGAAATTACTCGTACGTTGTGGACGGAGATCCTGGAGAAGTCTGCACCGGAGTCGTAGTTGGATTAACCTTTGCAGATGTGTCTACAACAGAACAATTTTTAGTGAGAGGGTAAATTAATGGAACATAAATATGTTGAGAATCCCTAACCCTAACCCTAACCCTAGAAAGGTTATCAAATTGTGGTGTAACCTACCATTGACAGGCTGATTGATGACGTTTAGTAAATTGTATTCCATGTAACCATTAACTTTATCTTCTGAACTCCTATAAGGAGGAGAAAGCAATATTGTCATGATACAAATGACTTGACAATAAGAATTTCACAGAGTAAATTCAGAACTGCAATCTTCTGCAGGAACTTACGTGAAGTTGGAGGTAGTGGGTTCAACTGGATCTGCACCAGATTTATTTAGAAGTGCGTTTACCTGGGGAGAAAAATCAAGATATTTTAATGTTAATATTAACTGTCCTGACAAATGTAATTGCACAGCATCAGGCTTCCTACAACGAGCAACTGACTGTTCAGTCAGTATTTAATCTTTTGCTGAACACTGAAAAAGCTTTCAACTTGCATCTGTGAAGACATGAAAGAATTCTTCTTCTAATTATAATTAATATTATGAGTCATTTCCCACACCACAGCTGAGTCTATGACGATTTACGTTAAGGAAAGAAAGGGGTTAAAGATGAAAATAAGTAGTGATGGGAGGAACGCTATCTGCTATGCACATGGTGATGTACACTCACAGCGTTATTGATGATGCTCTGCACTTGGGTGTAGGTGTCGTTCCTGAGGTTAGGGTTCTTGGGAATGCTGACGTTGCTGATGCTGAATGTAATGTTAACTGCATAGGAGGTGTTTGAAATTTCTGTGGAAGAAATCAAATGTGAATCAACGTGATTGAATGTGTTTCAGATTCCATTAGAAAGGGACAAAGAATTGTTAAAGTGGATTGTGCAATACAAAAGGAAAACATACTGTCATAGGTGCAGTTCTGCACTGTTACAGTCTCAGTGAGGTTTACAGGTGTAGAAATCAGAAGAGCTGCAATAGCACTGGTAACAGGACTGGAGTCGTTGAAAACCAGCCTGACGTAGACCACTGCTGATCCATTGCTAGAGAAACACAGCATCATGTTGTATATCAGTAAAAATTCAGAATTTAGAAATGCATCACAGATGGTAATGGAAATGTAAATCTTGCTTAAACATCCATGAAAGAAATTACTCGTACGTTGTGGTCGGAGATCCTGGAGAAGTCTGCACCGGAGTCGTAGTTGGATTAACCTTTGCAGATGTGTCTACAACAGAACAATTTTTAGTGAGAGGGTAAATTAATGGAACATAAATATGTTGAGAATCCCTAACCCTAACCCTAACCCTAGAAAGGTTATCAAATTGTGGTGTAACCTACCATTGACAGGCTGATTGATGACGTTTAGTAAATTGTATTCCATGTAACCATTAACTTTATCTTCTGAACTCCTATAAGGAGGAGAAAGCAATATTGTCATGATACAAATGACTTGACAATAAGAATTTCACAGAGTAAATTCAGAACTGCAATCTTCTGCAGGAACTTACGTGAAGTTGGAGGTAGTGGGTTCAACTGGATCTGCACCAGATTTATTTAGAAGTGCGTTTACCTGGGGAGAAAAATCACGATATTTTAATGTTAATATTAACTGTCCTGACAAATGTAATTGCACAGCATCAGGCTTCCTACAACGAGCAACTGACTGTTCAGTCAGTATTTAATCTTTTCCTGAACACTGAAAAAGCTTTCAACTTGCATCTGTAAACACATGAAAGAATTCTTCTTCTCATTATAATTAATATTATGAGTCATTTCCCACACCACAGCTGAGTCTATGACGATTTACGTTAAGGAAAGAAAGGGGTTAAAGATGAAAATAAGTAGTGATGGGAGGAACGCTATCTGCTATGCACATGGTGATGTACACTCACAGCGTTATTGATGATGCTCTGCACTTGGGTGTAGGTGTCGTTCCTGAGGTTAGGGTTCTTGGGAATGCTGACGTTGCTGATGCTGAATGTAATGTTAACTGCATAGGAGGTGTTTGAAATTTCTGTGGAACAAATCAAATGTGAATCAACGTGATTGAATGTGTTTCAGATTCCATTAGAAAGGGACAAAGAATTGTTAAAGTGGATTGTGCAATACAAAAGGAAAACATACTGTCATAGGTGCAGTTCTGCACTGTTACAGTCTCAGTGAGGTTTACAGGTGTAGAAATCAGAAGAGCTGCAATAGCACTGGGAACAGGACTGGAGTCGTTGAAAACCAGCCTGACGTAGACCACTGCTGATCCATTGCTAGAGAAACACAGCATCATGTTGTATATCAGTAAAAATTCAGAATTTAGAAATGCATCACAGATGGTAATGGAAATGTAAATCTTGCTTAAACATCCATGAAAGAAATTACTCGTACGTTGTGGACGGAGATCCTGGAGAAGTCTGCACCGGAGTCGTAGTTGGATTAACCTTTGCAGATGTGTCTACAACAGAACAATTTTTAGTGAGAGGGTAAATTAATGGAACATAAATATGTTGAGAATCCCTAACCCTAACCCTTACCCTAGAAAGGTTATCAAATTGTGGTGTAACCTACCATTGACAGGCTGATTGATGACGTTTAGTAAATTGTATTCCATGTAACCATTAACTTGATCCTTTGAACTCCTATAATGAGGAGAAAGCAATATTGTCATGATACAAATGACTTGACAATAAGAATTTCACAGAGTAAATTCAGAACTGCAATCTTCTGCAGGAACTTACGTGAAGTTGGAGGTAGTGGGTTCAACTGGATCTGCACCAGATTTATTTAGAAGTGCGTTTACCTGGGGAGAAAAATCACGATATTTTAATGTTAATATTAACTGTCCTGACAAATGTAATTGCACAGCATCAGGCTTCCTACAACGAGCAACTGACTGTTCAGTCAGTATTTAATCTTTTGCTGAAAACTGAAAAAGCTTTCAACTTGCATCTGTGAAGACATGAAAGAATTCTTCTTCTCATTATAATTAATATTATGAGTCATTTCCCACACCACAGCTGAGTCTATGACGATTTACGTTAAGGAAAGAAAGGGGTTAAAGATGAAAATAAGTAGTGATGGGAGGAACGCTATCTGCTATGCACATGGTGATGTACACTCACAGCGTTATTGATGATGCTCTGCACTTGGGTGTAGGTGTCGTTCCTGAGGTTAGGGTTCTTGGGAATGCTGACGTTGCTGATGCTGAATGTAATGTTAACTGCATAGGAGGTGTTTGAAATTTCTGTGGAAGAAATCAAATGTGAATCAACGTGATTGAATGTGTTTCAGATTCCATTAGAAAGGGACAAAGAATTGTTAAAGTGGATTGTGCAATACAAAAGGAAAACATACTGTCATAGGTGCAGTTCTGCACTGTTACAGTCTCAGTGAGGTTTACAGGTGTAGAAATCAGAAGAGCTGCAATAGCACTGGGAACAGGACTGGAGTCGTTGAAAACCAGCCTGACGTAGACCACTGCTGATCCATTGCTAGAGAAACACAGCATCATGTTGTATATCAGTAAAAATTCAGAATTTAGAAATGCATCACAGATGGTAATGGAAATGTAAATCTTGCTTAAACATCCATGAAAGAAATTACTCGTACGTTGTGGACGGAGATCCTGGAGAAGTCTGCACTGGAGTCGTAGTTGGATTAACCTTTGCAGATGTGTCTACAACAGAACAATTTTTAGTGAGAGGGTAAATTAATGGAACATAAATATGTTGAGAATCCCTAACCCTAACCCTAGAAAGGTTATCAAATTGTGGTGTAACCTACCATTGACAGGCTGATTGATGACGTTTAGTAAATTGTATTCCATGTAACCATTAACTTGATCTTCTGAACTCCTATAAGGAGGAGAAAGCAATATTGTCATGATACAAATGACTTGACAATAAGAATTTCACAGAGTAAATTCAGAACTGCAATCTTCTGCAGGAACTTACGTGAAGTTGGAGGTAGTGGGTTCAACTGGATCTGCACCAGATTTATTTAGAAGTGCGTTTACCTGGGGAGAAAAATCAAGATATTTTAATGTTAATATTAACTGTCCTGACAAATGTAATTGCACAGCATCAGGCTTCCTACAACGAGCAACTGACTGTTCAGTCAGTATTTAATCTTTTCCTGAACACTGAAAAAGCTTTCAACTTGCATCTGTGAAGACATGAAAGAATTCTTCTTCTAATTATAATTAATATTATGAGTCATTTCCCACACCACAACTGAGTCTATGACGATTTACATTAAGGAAAGAAAGGGGTTAAAGATGAAAATAAGTAGTGATGGGAGGAACGCTATCTGCTATGCACATGGTGATGTACACTCACAGCGTTATTGATGATGCTCTGCACTTGGGTGTAGGTGTCGTTCCTGAGGTTAGGGTTCTTGGGAATGCTGACGTTGCTGATGCTGAATGTAATGTTAACTGCATAGGAGGTGTTTGAAATTTCTGTGGAACAAATCAAATGTGAATCAACGTGATTGAATGTGTTTCAGATTCCATTAGAAAGGGACAAAGAATTGTTAAAGTGGATTGTGCAATACAAAAGGAAAACATACTGTCATAGGTGCAGTTCTGCACTGTTACAGTCTCAGTGAGGTTTACAGGTGTAGAAATCAGAAGAGCTGCAATAGCACTGGGAACAGGACTGGAGTCGTTGAAAACCAGCCTGACGTAGACCACTGCTGATCCATTGCTAGAGAAACACAGCATCATGTTGTATATCAGTAAAAATTCAGAATTTAGAAATGCATCACAGATGGTAATGGAAATGTAAATCTTGCTTAAACATCCATGAAAGAAATTACTCGTACGTTGTGGTCGGAGATCCTGGAGAAGTCTGCACCGGAGTCGTAGTTGGATTAACCTTTGCAGATGTGTCTACAACAGAACAATTTTTAGTGAGAGGGTAAATTAATGGAACATAAATATGTTGAGAATCCCTAACCCTAACCCTAACCCTAGAAAGGTTATCAAATTGTGGTGTAACCTACCATTGACAGGCTGATTGATGACGTTTAGTAAATTGTATTCCATGTAACCATTAACTTGATCCTTTGAACTCCTATAATGAGGAGAAAGCAATATTGTCATGATACAAATGACTTGACAATAAGAATTTCACAGAGTAAATTCAGACCTGCAATCTTCTGCAGGAACTTACGTGAAGTTGGAGGTAGTGGGTTCAATAGGATCTGCACCAGATTTATTTAGAAGTGCGTTTACCTGGGGAGAAAAATCACGATATTTTAATGTTAATATTAACTGTCCTGACAAATGTAATTGCACAGCATCAGGCTTCCTACAACGAGCAACTGACTGTTCAGTCAGTATTTAATCTTTTGCTGAAAACTGAATAAGCTTTCAACTTGCATCTGTAAACACATGAAAGAATTCTTCTTATTATTATAATTAATATTATGAGTCATTTCCCACACCACAGCTGAGTCTATGACGATTTACGTTAAGGAAAGAAAGGGGTTAAAGGTGAAAATAAGTAGTGATGGGAGGAACGCTATCTGCTATGCACATGGTGATGTACACTCACAGCGTTATTGATGATGCTCTGCACTTGGGTGTAGGTGTCGTTCCTGAGGTTAGGGTTCTTGGGAATGCTGACGTTGCTGATGCTGAATGTAATGTTAACTGCATAGGAGGTGTTTGAAATTTCTGTGGAACAAATCAAATGTGAATCAACGTGATTGAATGTGTTTCAGATTCCATTAGAAAGGGACAAAGAATTGTTAAAGTGGATTGTGCAATACAAAAGGAAAACATACTGTCATAGGTGCAGTTCTGCACTGTTACAGTCTCAGTGAGGTTTACAGGTGTAGAAATCAGAAGAGCTGCAATAGCACTGGGAACAGGACTGGAGTCGTTGAAAACCAGCCTGACGTAGACCACTGCTGATCCATTGCTAGAGAAACACAGCATCATGTTGTATATCAGTAAAAATTCAGAATTTAGAAATGCATCACAGATGGTAATGGAAATGTAAATCTTGCTTAAACATCCATGAAAGAAATTACTCGTACGTTGTGGACGGAGATCCTGGAGAAGTCTGCACCGGAGTCGTAGTTGGATTAACCTTTGCAGATGTGTCTACAACAGAACAATTTTTAGTGAGAGGGTAAATTAATGGAACATAAATATGTTGAGAATCCCTAACCCTAACCCTAACCCTAGAAAGGTTATCAAATTGTGGTGTAACCTACCATTGACAGGCTGATTGATGACGTTTAGTAAATTGTATTCCATGTAACCATTAACTTGATCTTCTGAACTCCTATAAGGAGGAGAAAGCAATATTGTCATGATACAAATGACTTGACAATAAGAATTTCACAGAGTAAATTCAGAACTGCAATCTTCTGCAGGAACTTACGTGAAGTTGGAGGTAGTGGGTTCAACTGGATCTGCACCAGATTTATTTAGAAGTGCGTTTACCTGGGGAGAAAAATCAAGATATTTTAATGTTAATATTAACTGTCCTGACAAATGTAATTGCACAGCATCAGGCTTCCTACAACGAGCAACTGACTGTTCAGTCAGTATTTAATCTTTTGCTGAAAACTGAAAAAGCTTTCAACTTGCATCTGTGAAGACATGAAAGAATTCTTCTTCTAATTATAATTAATATTATGAGTCATTTCCCACACCACAACTGAGTCTATGACGATTTACATTAAGGAAAGAAAGGGGTTAAAGATGAAAATAAGTAGTGATGGGAGGAACGCTATCTGCTATGCACATGGTGATGTACACTCACAGCGTTATTGATGATGCTCTGCACTTGGGTGTAGGTGTCGTTCCTGAGGTTAGGGTTCTTGGGAATGCTGACGTTGCTGATGCTGAATGTAATGTTAACTGCATAGGAGGTGTTTGAAATTTCTGTGGAAGAAATCAAATGTGAATCAACGTGATTGAATGTGTTTCAGATTCCATTAGAAAGGGACAAAGAATTGTTAAAGTGGATTGTGCAATACAAAAGGAAAACATACTGTCATAGGTGCAGTTCTGCACTGTTACAGTCTCAGTGAGGTTTACAGGTGTAGAAATCAGAAGAGCTGCAATAGCACTGGGAACAGGACTGGAGTCGTTGAAAACCAGCCTGACGTAGACCACTGCTGATCCATTGCTAGAGAAACACAGCATCATGTTGTATATCAGTAAAAATTCAGAATTTAGAAATGCATCACAGATGGTAATGGAAATGTAAATCTTGCTTAAACATCCATGAAAGAAATTACTCGTATGTTGTGGACGGAGATCCTGGAGAAGTCTGCACCGGAGTCGTAGTTGGATTAACCTTTGCAGATGTGTCTACAACAGAACAATTTTTAGTGAGAGGGTAAATTAATGGAACATAAATATGTTGAGAATCCCTAACCCTAACCCTAACCCTAGAAAGGTTATCAAATTGTGGTGTAACCTACCATTGACAGGCTGATTGATGACGTTTAGTAAATTGTATTCCATGTAACCATTAACTTTATCTTCTGAACTCCTATAAGGAGGAGAAAGCAATATTGTCATGATACAAATGACTTGACAATAAGAATTTCACAGAGTAAATTCAGAACTGCAATCTTCTGCAGGAACTTACGTGAAGTTGGAGGTAGTGGGTTCAACTGGATCTGCACCAGATTTATTTAGAAGTGCGTTTACCTGGGGAGAAAAATCACGATATTTTAATGTTAATATTAACTGTCCTGACAAATGTAATTGCACAGCATCAGGCTTCCTACAACGAGCAACTGACTGTTCAGTCAGTATTTAATCTTTTGCTGAAAACTGAAAAAGCTTTCAACTTGCATCTGTGAAGACATGAAAGAATTCTTCTTCTCATTATAATTAATATTATGAGTCATTTCCCACACCACAGAAGAGTCTACGACGATTTACGTTAAGGAAAGAAAGGGGTTAAAGATGAAAATAAGTAGTGATGGGAGGAACGCTATCTGCTATGCACATGGTGATGTACACTCACAGCGTTATTGATGATGCTCTGCACTTGGGTGTAGGTGTCGTTCCTGAGGTTAGGGTTCTTGGGAATGCTGACGTTGCTGATGCTGAATGTAATGTTAACTGCATAGGAGGTGTTTGAAATTTCTGTGGAACAAATCAAATGTGAATCAACGTGATTGAATGTGTTTCAGATTCCATTAGAAAGGGACAAAGAATTGTTAAAGTGGATTGTGCAATACAAAAGGAAAACATACTGTCATAGGTGCAGTTCTGCACTGTTACAGTCTCAGTGAGGTTTACAGGTGTAGAAATCAGAAGAGCTGCAATAGCACTGGGAACAGGACTGGAGTCGTTGAAAACCAGCCTGACGTAGACCACTGCTGATCCATTGCTAGAGAAACACAGCATCATGTTGTATATCAGTAAAAATTCAGAATTTAGAAATGCATCACAGATGGTAATGGAAATGTAAATCTTGCTTAAACATCCATGAAAGAAATTACTCGTACGTTGTGGACGGAGATCCTGGAGAAGTCTGCACCGGAGTCGTAGTTGGATTAACCTTTGCAGATGTGTCTACAACAGAACAATTTTTAGTGAGAGGGTAAATTAATGGAACATAAATATGTTGAGAATCCCTAACCCTAACCCTAACCCTAGAAAGGTTATCAAATTGTGGTGTAACCTACCATTGACAGGCTGATTGATGACGTTTAGTAAATTGTATTCCATGTAACCATTAACTTGATCCTTTGAACTCCTATAAGGAGGAGAAAGCAATATTGTCATGATACAAATGACTTCACAATAAGAATTTCACAGAGTAAATTCAGAACTGCAATCTTCTGCAGGAACTTACGTGAAGTTGGAGGTAGTGGGTTCAACTGGATCTGCACCAGATTTATTTAGAAGTGCGTTTACCTGGGGAGAAAAATCAAGATATTTTAATGTTAATATTAACTGTCCTGACAAATGTAATTGCACAGCATCAGGCTTCCTACAACGAGCAACTGACTGTTCAGTCAGTATTTAATCTTTTGCTGAACACTGAAAAAGCTTTCAACTTGCATCTGTGAAGACATGAAAGAATTCTTCTTCTAATTATAATTAATATTATGAGTCATTTCCCACACCACAGCTGAGTCTATGACGATTTACATTAAGGAAAGAAAGGGGTTAAAGATGAAAATAAGTAGTGATGGGAGGAACGCTATCTGCTATGCACATGGTGATGTACACTCACAGCGTTATTGATGATGCTCTGCACTTGGGTGTAGGTGTCGTTCCTGAGGTTAGGGTTCTTGGGAATGCTGACGTTGCTGATGCTGAATGTAATGTTAACTGCATAGGAGGTGTTTGAAATTTCTGTGGAAGAAATCAAATGTGAATCAACGTGATTGAATGTGTTTCAGATTCCATTAGAAAGGGACAAAGAATTGTTAAAGTGGATTGTGCAATACAAAAGGAAAACATACTGTCATAGGTGCAGTTCTGCACTGTTACAGTCTCAGTGAGGTTTACAGGTGTAGAAATCAGAAGAGCTGCAATAGCACTGGGAACAGGACTGGAGTCGTTGAAAACCAGCCTGACGTAGACCACTGCTGATCCATTGCTAGAGAAACACAGCATCATGTTGTATATCAGTAAAAATTCAGAATTTAGAAATGCATCACAGATGGTAATGGAAATGTAAATCTTGCTTAAACATCCATGAAAGAAATTACTCGTACGTTGTGGACGGAGATCCTGGAGAACTCTGCACCGGAGTCGTAGTTGGATTAACCTTTGCAGATGTGTCTACAACAGAACAATTTTTAGTGAGAGGGTAAATTAATGGAACATAAATATGTTGAGAATCCCTAACCCTAACCCTAACCCTAGAAAGGTTATCAAATTGTGGTGTAACCTACCATTGACAGGCTGATTGATGACGTTTAGTAAATTGTATTCCATGTAACCATTAACTTGATCCTTTGAACTCCTATAAGGAGGAGAAAGCAATATTGTCATGATACAAATGACTTGACAATAAGAATTTCACAGAGTAAATTCAGAACTGCAATCTTCTGCAGGAACTTACGTGAAGTTGGAGGTAGTGGGTTCAACTGGATCTGCACCAGATTTATTTAGAAGTGCATTTACCTGGGGAGAAAAATCAAGATATTTTAATGTTAATATTAACTGTCCTGACAAATGTAATTGCACAGCATCAGGCTTCCTACAACGAACAACTGACTGTTCAGTCAGTATTTAATCTTTTGCTGAAAACTGAAAAAGCTTTCAACTTGCATCTGTGAAGACATGAAAGAATTCTTCTTCTCATTATAATTAATATTATGAGTCATTTCCCACACCACAGCTGAGTCTATGACGATTTACGTTAAGGAAAGAAAGGGGTTAAAGATGAAAATAAGTAGTGATGGGAGGAACGCTATCTGCTATGCACATGGTGATGTACACTCACAGCGTTATTGATGATGCTCTGCACTTGGGTGTAGGTGTCGTTCCTGAGGTTAGGGTTCTTGGGAATGCTGACGTTGCTGATGCTGAATGTAATGTTAACTGCATAGGAGGTGTTTGAAATTTCTGTGGAAGAAATCAAATGTGAATCAACGTGATTGAATGTGTTTCAGATTCCATTAGAAAGGGACAAAGAATTGTTAAAGTGGATTGTGCAATACAAAAGGAAAACATACTGTCATAGGTGCAGTTCTGCACTGTTACAGTCTCAGTGAGGTTTACAGGTGTAGAAATCAGAAGAGCTGCAATAGCACTGGGAACAGGACTGGAGTCGTTGAAAACCAGCCTGACGTAGACCACTGCTGATCCATTGCTAGAGAAACACAGCATCATGTTGTATATCAGTAAAAATTCAGAATTTAGAAATGCATCACAGATGGTAATGGAAATGTAAATCTTGCTTAAACATCCATGAAAGAAATTACTCGTACGTTGTGGACGGAGATCCTGGAGAAGTCTGCACCGGAGTCGTAGTTGGATTAACCTTTGCAGATGTGTCTACAACAGAACAATTTTTAGTGAGAGGGTAAATTAATGGAACATAAATATGTTGAGAATCCCTAACCCTAACCCTAACCCTAGAAAGGTTATCAAATTGTGGTGTAACCTACCATTGACAGGCTGATTGATGACGTTTAGTAAATTGTATTCCATGTAACCATTAACTTGATCCTTTGAACTCCTATAATGAGGAGAAAGCAATATTGTCATGATACAAATGACTTGACAATAAGAATTTCACAGAGTAAATTCAGAACTGCAATCTTCTGCAGGAACTTACGTGAAGTTGGAGGTAGTGGGTTCAATAGGATCTGCACCAGATTTATTTAGAAGTGCGTTTACCTGGGGAGAAAAATCAAGATATTTTAATGTTAATATTAACTGTCCTGACAAATGTAATTGCAGAGCATCAGGCTTCCTACAACGAGCAACTGACTGTTCAGTCAGTATTTAATCTTTTGCTGAAAACTGAAAAAGCTTTCAACTTGCATCTGTGAAGACATGAAAGAATTCTTCTTCTCATTATAATTAATATTATGAGTCATTTCCCACACCACAGCTGAGTCTATGACGATTTACATTAAGGAAAGAAAGGGGTTAATGATGAAAATAAGTAGTGATGGGAGGAACGCTATCTGCTATGCACATGGTGATGTACACTCACAGCGTTATTGATGATGCTCTGCACTTGGGTGTAGGTGTCATTCCTGAGGTTAGGGTTCTTGGGAATGCTGACGTTGCTGATGCTGAATGTAATGTTAACTGCATAGGAGGTGTTTGAAATTTCTGTGGAAGAAATCAAATGTGAATCAACGTGATTCAATGTGTTTCAGATTCCATTAGAAAGGGACAAAGAATTGTTAAAGTGGATTGTGCAATACAAAAGGAAAACATACTGTCATAGGTGCAGTTCTGCACTGTTACAGTCACAGTGAGGTTTACAGGTGTAGAAATCAGAAGAGCTGCAATAGCACTGGGAACAGGACTGGAGTCGTTGAAAACCAGCCTGACGTAGACCACTGCTGATCCATTGCTAGAGAAACACAGCATCATGTTGTATATCAGTAAAAATTCAGAATTTAGAAATGCATCACAGATGGTAATGGAAATGTAAATCTTGCTTAAACATCCATGAAAGAAATTACTCGTACGTTGTGGACGGAGATCCTGGAGAAGTCTGCACCGGAGTCGTAGTTGGATTAACCTTTGCAGATGTGTCTACAACAGAACAATTTTTAGTGAGAGGGTAAATTAATGGAACATAAATATGTTGAGAATCCCTAACCCTAACCCTAACCCTAGAAAGGTTATCAAATTGTGGTGTAACCTACCATTGACAGGCTGATTGATGACGTTTAGTAAATTGTATTCCATGTAACCATTAACTTGATCCTTTGAACTCCTATAATGAGGAGAAAGCAATATTGTCATGATACAAATGACTTGACAATAAGAATTTCACAGAGTAAATTCAGAACTGCAATCTTCTGCAGGAACTTACGTGAAGTTGGAGGTAGTGGGTTCAATAGGATCTGCACCAGATTTATTTAGAAGTGCGTTTACCTGGGGAGAAAAATCAAGATATTTTAATGTTAATATTAACTGTCCTGACAAATGTAATTGCACAGCATCAGGCTTCCTACAACGAGCAACTGACTGTTCAGTCAGTATTTAATCTTTTGCTGAAAACTGAAAAAGCTTTCAACTTGCATCTGTGAAGACATGAAAGAATTCTTCTTCTAATTATAATTAATATTATGAGTCATTTCCCACACCACAGCTGAGTCTATGACGATTTACATTAAGGAAAGAAAGGGGTTAAAGATGAAAATAAGTAGTGATGGGAGGAACGCTATCTGCTATGCACATGGTGATGTACACTCACAGCGTTATTGATGATGCTCTGCACTTGGGTGTAGGTGTCGTTCCTGAGGTTAGGGTTCTTGGGAATGCTGACGTTGCTGATGCTGAATGTAATGTTAACTGCATAGGAGGTGTTTGAAATTTCTGTGGAAGAAATCAAATGTGAATCAACGTGATTGAATGTGTTTCAGATTCCATTAGAAAGGGACAAAGAATTGTTAAAGTGGATTGTGCAATACAAAAGGAAAACATACTGTCATAGGTGCAGTTCTGCACTGTTACAGTCTCAGTGAGGTTTACAGGTGTAGAAATCAGAAGAGCTGCAATAGCACTGGGAACAGGACTGGAGTCGTTGAAAACCAGCCTGACGTAGACCACTGCTGATCCATTGCTAGAGAAACACAGCATCATGTTGTATATCAGTAAAAATTCAGAATTTAGAAATGCATCACAGATGGTAATGGAAATGTAAATCTTGCTTAAACATCCATGAAAGAAATTACTCGTACGTTGTGGTCGGAGATCCTGGAGAAGTCTGCACCGGAGTCGTAGTTGGATTAACCTTTGCAGATGTGTCTACAACAGAACAATTTTTAGTGAGAGGGTAAATTAATGGAACATAAATATGTTGAGAATCCCTAACCCTAACCCTAACCCTAGAAAGGTTATCAAATTGTGGTGTAACCTACCATTGACAGGCTGATTGATGACGTTTAGTAAATTGTATTCCATGTAACCATTAACTTGATCCTTTGAACTCCTATAATGAGGAGAAAGCAATATTGTCATGATACAAATGACTTGACAATAAGAATTTCACAGAGTAAATTCAGACCTGCAATCTTCTGCAGGAACTTACGTGAAGTTGGAGGTAGTGGGTTCAATAGGATCTGCACCAGATTTATTTAGAAGTGCGTTTACCTGGGGAGAAAAATCACGATATTTTAATGTTAATATTAACTGTCCTGACAAATGTAATTGCACAGCATCAGGCTTCCTACAACGAGCAACTGACTGTTCAGTCAGTATTTAATCTTTTGCTGAAAACTGAAAAAGCTTTCAACTTGCATCTGTAAACACATGAAAGAATTCTTCTTATTATTATAATTAATATTATGAGTCATTTCCCACACCACAGCTGAGTCTATGACGATTTACGTTAAGGAAAGAAAGGGGTTAAAGGTGAAAATAAGTAGTGATGGGAGGAACGCTATCTGCTATGCACATGGTGATGTACACTCACAGCGTTATTGATGATGCTCTGCACTTGGGTGTAGGTGTCGTTCCTGAGGTTAGGGTTCTTGGGAATGCTGACGTTGCTGATGCTGAATGTAATGTTAACTGCATAGGAGGTGTTTGAAATTTCTGTGGAACAAATCAAATGTGAATCAACGTGATTGAATGTGTTTCAGATTCCATTAGAAAGGGACAAAGAATTGTTAAAGTGGATTGTGCAATACAAAAGGAAAACATACTGTCATAGGTGCAGTTCTGCACTGTTACAGTCTCAGTGAGGTTTACAGGTGTAGAAATCAGAAGAGCTGCAATAGCACTGGGAACAGGACTGGAGTCGTTGAAAACCAGCCTGACGTAGACCACTGCTGATCCATTGCTAGAGAAACACAGCATCATGTTGTATATCAGTAAAAATTCAGAATTTAGAAATGCATCACAGATGGTAATGGAAATGTAAATCTTGCTTAAACATCCATGAAAGAAATTACTCGTACGTTGTGGACGGAGATCCTGGAGAAGTCTGCACCGGAGTCGTAGTTGGATTAACCTTTGCAGATGTGTCTACAACAGAACAATTTTTAGTGAGAGGGTAAATTAATGGAACATAAATATGTTGAGAATCCCTAACCCTAACCCTAACCCTAGAAAGGTTATCAAATTGTGGTGTAACCTACCATTGACAGGCTGATTGATGACGTTTAGTAAATTGTATTCCATGTAACCATTAACTTGATCTTCTGAACTCCTATAAGGAGGAGAAAGCAATATTGTCATGATACAAATGACTTGACAATAAGAATTTCACAGAGTAAATTCAGAACTGCAATCTTCTGCAGGAACTTACGTGAAGTTGGAGGTAGTGGGTTCAACTGGATCTGCACCAGATTTATTTAGAAGTGCGTTTACCTGGGGAGAAAAATCAAGATATTTTAATGTTAATATTAACTGTCCTGACAAATGTAATTGCACAGCATCAGGCTTCCTACAACGAGCAACTGACTGTTCAGTCAGTATTTAATCTTTTGCTGAAAACTGAAAAAGCTTTCAACTTGCATCTGTGAAGACATGAAAGAATTCTTCTTCTAATTATAATTAATATTATGAGTCATTTCCCACACCACAACTGAGTCTATGACGATTTACATTAAGGAAAGAAAGGGGTTAAAGATGAAAATAAGTAGTGATGGGAGGAACGCTATCTGCTATGCACATGGTGATGTACACTCACAGCGTTATTGATGATGCTCTGCACTTGGGTGTAGGTGTCGTTCCTGAGGTTAGGGTTCTTGGGAATGCTGACGTTGCTGATGCTGAATGTAATGTTAACTGCATAGGAGGTGTTTGAAATTTCTGTGGAAGAAATCAAATGTGAATCAACGTGATTGAATGTGTTTCAGATTCCATTAGAAAGGGACAAAGAATTGTTAAAGTGGATTGTGCAATACAAAAGGAAAACATACTGTCATAGGTGCAGTTCTGCACTGTTACAGTCTCAGTGAGGTTTACAGGTGTAGAAATCAGAAGAGCTGCAATAGCACTGGGAACAGGACTGGAGTCGTTGAAAACCAGCCTGACGTAGACCACTGCTGATCCATTGCTAGAGAAACACAGCATCATGTTGTATATCAGTAAAAATTCAGAATTTAGAAATGCATCACAGATGGTAATGGAAATGTAAATCTTGCTTAAACATCCATGAAAGAAATTACTCGTACGTTGTGGACGGAGATCCTGGAGAAGTCTGCACCGGAGTCGTAGTTGGATTAACCTTTGCAGATGTGTCTACAACAGAACAATTTTTAGTGAGAGGGTAAATTAATGGAACATAAATATGTTGAGAATCCCTAACCCTAACCCTAACCCTAGAAAGGTTATCAAATTGTGGTGTAACCTACCATTGACAGGCTGATTGATGACGTTTAGTAAATTGTATTCCATGTAACCATTAACTTTATCTTCTGAACTCCTATAAGGAGGAGAAAGCAATATTGTCATGATACAAATGACTTGACAATAAGAATTTCACAGAGTAAATTCAGAACTGCAATCTTCTGCAGGAACTTACGTGAAGTTGGAGGTAGTGGGTTCAACTGGATCTGCACCAGATTTATTTAGAAGTGCGTTTACCTGGGGAGAAAAATCACGATATTTTAATGTTAATATTAACTGTCCTGACAAATGTAATTGCACAGCATCAGGCTTCCTACAACGAACAACTGACTGTTCAGTCAGTATTTAATCTTTTGCTGAAAACTGAAAAAGCTTTCAACTTGCATCTGTGAAGACATGAAAGAATTCTTCTTCTCATTATAATTAATATTATGAGTCATTTCCCACACCACAACTGAGTCTATGACGATTTACATTAAGGAAAGAAAGGGGTTAAAGATGAAAATAAGTAGTGATGGGAGGAACGCTATCTGCTATGCACATGGTGATGTACACTCACAGCGTTATTGATGATGCTCTGCACTTGGGTGTAGGTGTCGTTCCTGAGGTTAGGGTTCTTGGGAATGCTGACGTTGCTGATGCTGAATGTAATGTTAACTGCATAGGAGGTGTTTGAAATTTCTGTGGAAGAAATCAAATGTGAATCAACGTGATTGAATGTGTTTCAGATTCCATTAGAAAGGGACAAAGAATTGTTAAAGTGGATTGTGCAATACAAAAGGAAAACATACTGTCATAGGTGCAGTTCTGCACTGTTACAGTCACAGTGAGGTTTACAGGTGTAGAAATCAGAAGAGCTGCAATAGCACTGGGAACAGGACTGGAGTCGTTGAAAACCAGCCTGACGTAGACCACTGCTGATCCATTGCTAGAGAAACACAGCATCATGTTGTATATCAGTAAAAATTCAGAATTTAGAAATGCATCACAGATGGTAATGGAAATGTAAATCTTGCTTAAACATCCATGAAAGAAATTACTCGTACGTTGTGGACGGAGATCCTGGAGAAGTCTGCACTGGAGTCGTAGTTGGATTAACCTTTGCAGATGTGTCTACAACAGAACAATTTTTAGTGAGAGGGTAAATTAATGGAACATAAATATGTTGAGAATCCCTAACCCTAACCCTAACCCTAACCCTAGAAAGGTTATCAAATTGTGGTGTAACCTACCATTGACAGGCTGATTGATGACGTTTAGTAAATTGTATTCCATGTAACCATTAACTTGATCCTTTGAACTCCTATAAGGAGGAGAAAGCAATATTGTCATGATACAAATGACTTCACAATAAGAATTTCACAGAGTAAATTCAGAACTGCAATCTTCTGCAGGAACTTACGTGAAGTTGGAGGTAGTGGGTTCAACTGGATCTGCACCAGATTTATTTAGAAGTGCGTTTACCTGGGGAGAAAAATCAAGATATTTACATGTTAATATTAACTGTCCTGACAAATGTAATTGCACAGCATCAGGCTTCCTACAACGAACAACTGACTGTTCAGTCAGTATTTAATCTTTTGCTGAAAACTGAAAAAGCTTTCAACTTGCATCTGTGAAGACATGAAAGAATTCTTCTTCTCATTATAATTAATATTATGAGTCATTTCCCACACCACAACTGAGTCTATGACGATTTACATTAAGGAAAGAAAGGGGTTAAAGATGAAAATAAGTAGTGATGGGAGGAACGCTATCTGCTATGCACATGGTGATGTACACTCACAGCGTTATTGATGATGCTCTGCACTTGGGTGTAGGTGTCGTTCCTGAGGTTAGGGTTCTTGGGAATGCTGACGTTGCTGATGCTGAATGTAATGTTAACTGCATAGGAGGTGTTTGAAATTTCTGTGGAAGAAATCAAATGTGAATCAACGTGATTGAATGTGTTTCAGATTCCATTAGAAAGGGACAAAGAATTGTTAAAGTGGATTGTGCAATACAAAAGGAAAACATACTGTCATAGGTGCAGTTCTGCACTGTTACAGTCACAGTGAGGTTTACAGGTGTAGAAATCAGAAGAGCTGCAATAGCACTGGGAACAGGACTGGAGTCGTTGAAAACCAGCCTGACGTAGACCACTGCTGATCCATTGCTAGAGAAACACAGCATCATGTTGTATATCAGTAAAAATTCAGAATTTAGAAATGCATCACAGATGGTAATGGAAATGTAAATCTTGCTTAAACATCCATGAAAGAAATTACTCGTACGTTGTGGACGGAGATCCTGGAGAAGTCTGCACTGGAGTCGTAGTTGGATTAACCTTTGCAGATGTGTCTACAACAGAACAATTTTTAGTGAGAGGGTAAATTAATGGAACATAAATATGTTGAGAATCCCTAACCCTAACCCTAACCCTAACCCTAGAAAGGTTATCAAATTGTGGTGTAACCTACCATTGACAGGCTGATTGATGACGTTTAGTAAATTGTATTCCATGTAACCATTAACTTGATCCTTTGAACTCCTATAAGGAGGAGAAAGCAATATTGTCATGATACAAATGACTTCACAATAAGAATTTCACAGAGTAAATTCAGAACTGCAATCTTCTGCAGGAACTTACGTGAAGTTGGAGGTAGTGGGTTCAACTGGATCTGCACCAGATTTATTTAGAAGTGCGTTTACCTGGGGAGAAAAATCAAGATATTTACATGTTAATATTAACTGTCCTGACAAATGTAATTGCACAGCATCAGGCTTCCTACAACGAGCAACTGACTGTTCAGTCAGTATTTAATCTTTTGCTGAACACTGAAAAAGCTTTCAACTTGCATCTGTGAAGACATGAAAGAATTCTTCTTATTATTATAATTAATATTATGAGTCATTTCCCACACCACAGAAGAGTCTACGACGATTTACGTTAAGGAAAGAAAGGGGTTAAAGATGAAAATAAGTAGTGATGGGAGGAACGCTATCTGCTATGCACATGGTGATGTACACTCACAGCGTTATTGATGATGCTCTGCACTTGGGTGTAGGTGTCGTTCCTGAGGTTAGGGTTCTTGGGAATGCTGACGTTGCTGATGCTGAATGTAATGTTAACTGCATAGGAGGTGTTTGAAATTTCTGTGGAACAAATCAAATGTGAATCAACGTGATTGAATGTGTTTCAGATTCCATTAGAAAGGGACAAAGAATTGTTAAAGTGGATTGTGCAATACAAAAGGAAAACATACTGTCATAGGTGCAGTTCTGCACTGTTACAGTCTCAGTGAGGTTTACAGGTGTAGAAATCAGAAGAGCTGCAATAGCACTGGGAACAGGACTGGAGTCGTTGAAAACCAGCCTGACGTAGACCACTGCTGATCCATTGCTAGAGAAACACAGCATCATGTTGTATATCAGTAAAAATTCAGAATTTAGAAATGCATCACAGATGGTAATGGAAATGTAAATCTTGCTTAAACATCCATGAAAGAAATTACTCGTACGTTGTGGACGGAGATCCTGGAGAAGTCTGCACCGGAGTCGTAGTTGGATTAACCTTTGCAGATGTGTCTACAACAGAACAATTTTTAGTGAGAGGGTAAATTAATGGAACATAAATATGTTGAGAATCCCTAACCCTAACCCTAACCCTAGAAAGGTTATCAAATTGTGGTGTAACCTACCATTGACAGGCTGATTGATGACGTTTAGTAAATTGTATTCCATGTAACCATTAACTTGATCCTTTGAACTCCTATAAGGAGGAGAAAGCAATATTGTCATGATACAAATGACTTCACAATAAGAATTTCACAGAGTAAATTCAGAACTGCAATCTTCTGCAGGAACTTACGTGAAGTTGGAGGTAGTGGGTTCAACTGGATCTGCACCAGATTTATTTAGAAGTGCGTTTACCTGGGGAGAAAAATCAAGATATTTTAATGTTAATATTAACTGTCCTGACAAATGTAATTGCACAGCATCAGGCTTCCTACAACGAGCAACTGACTGTTCAGTCAGTATTTAATCTTTTGCTGAACACTGAAAAAGCTTTCAACTTGCATCTGTGAACACATGAAAGAATTCTTCTTCTCATTATAATTAATATTATGAGTCATTTCCCACACCACAGCTGAGTCTATGACGATTTACATTAAGGAAAGAAAGGGGTTAAAGATGAAAATAAGTAGTGATGGGAGGAACGCTATCTGCTATGCACATGGTGATGTACACTCACAGCGTTATTGATGATGCTCTGCACTTGGGTGTAGGTGTCGTTCCTGAGGTTAGGGTTCTTGGGAATGCTGACGTTGCTGATGCTGAATGTAATGTTAACTGCATAGGAGGTGTTTGAAATTTCTGTGGAAGAAATCAAATGTGAATCAACGTGATTGAATGTGTTTCAGATTCCATTAGAAAGGGACAAAGAATTGTTAAAGTGGATTGTGCAATACAAAAGGAAAACATACTGTCATAGGTGCAGTTCTGCACTGTTACAGTCTCAGTGAGGTTTACAGGTGTAGAAATCAGAAGAGCTGCAATAGCACTGGGAACAGGACTGGAGTCGTTGAAAACCAGCCTGACGTAGACCACTGCTGATCCATTGCTAGAGAAACACAGCATCATGTTGTATATCAGTAAAAATTCAGAATTTAGAAATGCATCACAGATGGTAATGGAAATGTAAATCTTGCTTAAACATCCATGAAAGAAATTACTCGTACGTTGTGGACGGAGATCCTGGAGAAGTCTGCACCGGAGTCGTAGTTGGATTAACCTTTGCAGATGTGTCTACAACAGAACAATTTTTAGTGAGAGGGTAAATTAATGGAACATAAATATGTTGAGAATCCCTAACCCTAACCCTAACCCTAGAAAGGTTATCAAATTGTGGTGTAACCTACCATTGACAGGCTGATTGATGACGTTTAGTAAATTGTATTCCATGTAACCATTAACTTGATCCTTTGAACTCCTATAAGGAGGAGAAAGCAATATTGTCATGATACAAATGACTTGACAATAAGAATTTCACAGAGTAAATTCAGAACTGCAATCTTCTGCAGGAACTTACGTGAAGTTGGAGGTAGTGGGTTCAACTGGATCTGCACCAGATTTATTTAGAAGTGCATTTACCTGGGGAGAAAAATCAAGATATTTTAATGTTAATATTAACTGTCCTGACAAATGTAATTGCACAGCATCAGGCTTCCTACAACGAACAACTGACTGTTCAGTCAGTATTTAATCTTTTGCTGAAAACTGAAAAAGCTTTCAACTTGCATCTGTGAAGACATGAAAGAATTCTTCTTCTCATTATAATTAATATTATGAGTCATTTCCCACACCACAGCTGAGTCTATGACGATTTACGTTAAGGAAAGAAAGGGGTTAAAGATGAAAATAAGTAGTGATGGGAGGAACGCTATCTGCTATGCACATGGTGATGTACACTCACAGCGTTATTGATGATGCTCTGCACTTGGGTGTAGGTGTCGTTCCTGAGGTTAGGGTTCTTGGGAATGCTGACGTTGCTGATGCTGAATGTAATGTTAACTGCATAGGAGGTGTTTGAAATTTCTGTGGAAGAAATCAAATGTGAATCAACGTGATTGAATGTGTTTCAGATTCCATTAGAAAGGGACAAAGAATTGTTAAAGTGGATTGTGCAATACAAAAGGAAAACATACTGTCATAGGTGCAGTTCTGCACTGTTACAGTCTCAGTGAGGTTTACAGGTGTAGAAATCAGAAGAGCTGCAATAGCACTGGGAACAGGACTGGAGTCGTTGAAAACCAGCCTGACGTAGACCACTGCTGATCCATTGCTAGAGAAACACAGCATCATGTTGTATATCAGTAAAAATTCAGAATTTAGAAATGCATCACAGATGGTAATGGAAATGTAAATCTTGCTTAAACATCCATGAAAGAAATTACTCGTACGTTGTGGACGGAGATCCTGGAGAAGTCTGCACCGGAGTCGTAGTTGGATTAACCTTTGCAGATGTGTCTACAACAGAACAATTTTTAGTGAGAGGGTAAATTAATGGAACATAAATATGTTGAGAATCCCTAACCCTAACCCTAACCCTAGAAAGGTTATCAAATTGTGGTGTAACCTACCATTGACAGGCTGATTGATGACGTTTAGTAAATTGTATTCCATGTAACCATTAACTTGATCCTTTGAACTCCTATAATGAGGAGAAAGCAATATTGTCATGATACAAATGACTTGACAATAAGAATTTCACAGAGTAAATTCAGAACTGCAATCTTCTGCAGGAACTTACGTGAAGTTGGAGGTAGTGGGTTCAATAGGATCTGCACCAGATTTATTTAGAAGTGCGTTTACCTGGGGAGAAAAATCAAGATATTTTAATGTTAATATTAACTGTCCTGACAAATGTAATTGCAGAGCATCAGGCTTCCTACAACGAGCAACTGACTGTTCAGTCAGTATTTAATCTTTTGCTGAAAACTGAAAAAGCTTTCAACTTGCATCTGTGAAGACATGAAAGAATTCTTCTTCTCATTATAATTAATATTATGAGTCATTTCCCACACCACAGCTGAGTCTATGACGATTTACATTAAGGAAAGAAAGGGGTTAATGATGAAAATAAGTAGTGATGGGAGGAACGCTATCTGCTATGCACATGGTGATGTACACTCACAGCGTTATTGATGATGCTCTGCACTTGGGTGTAGGTGTCATTCCTGAGGTTAGGGTTCTTGGGAATGCTGACGTTGCTGATGCTGAATGTAATGTTAACTGCATAGGAGGTGTTTGAAATTTCTGTGGAAGAAATCAAATGTGAATCAACGTGATTGAATGTGTTTCAGATTCCATTAGAAAGGGACAAAGAATTGTTAAAGTGGATTGTGCAATACAAAAGGAAAACATACTGTCATAGGTGCAGTTCTGCACTGTTACAGTCACAGTGAGGTTTACAGGTGTAGAAATCAGAAGAGCTGCAATAGCACTGGGAACAGGACTGGAGTCGTTGAAAACCAGCCTGACGTAGACCACTGCTGATCCATTGCTAGAGAAACACAGCATCATGTTGTATATCAGTAAAAATTCAGAATTTAGAAATGCATCACAGATGGTAATGGAAATGTAAATCTTGCTTAAACATCCATGAAAGAAATTACTCGTACGTTGTGGACGGAGATCCTGGAGAAGTCTGCACCGGAGTCGTAGTTGGATTAACCTTTGCAGATGTGTCTACAACAGAACAATTTTTAGTGAGAGGGTAAATTAATGGAACATAAATATGTTGAGAATCCCTAACCCTAACCCTAACCCTAGAAAGGTTATCAAATTGTGGTGTAACCTACCATTGACAGGCTGATTGATGACGTTTAGTAAATTGTATTCCATGTAACCATTAACTTGATCCTTTGAACTCCTATAATGAGGAGAAAGCAATATTGTCATGATACAAATGACTTGACAATAAGAATTTCACAGAGTAAATTCAGAACTGCAATCTTCTGCAGGAACTTACGTGAAGTTGGAGGTAGTGGGTTCAATAGGATCTGCACCAGATTTATTTAGAAGTGCGTTTACCTGGGGAGAAAAATCAAGATATTTTAATGTTAATATTAACTGTCCTGACAAATGTAATTGCACAGCATCAGGCTTCCTACAACGAGCAACTGACTGTTCAGTCAGTATTTAATCTTTTGCTGAACACTGAAAAAGCTTTCAACTTGCATCTGTGAAGACATGAAAGAATTCTTCTTCTAATTATAATTAATATTATGAGTCATTTCCCACACCACAGCTGAGTCTATGACGATTTACATTAAGGAAAGAAAGGGGTTAAAGATGAAAATAAGTAGTGATGGGAGGAACGCTATCTGCTATGCACATGGTGATGTACACTCACAGCGTTATTGATGATGCTCTGCACTTGGGTGTAGGTGTCGTTCCTGAGGTTAGGGTTCTTGGGAATGCTGACGTTGCTGATGCTGAATGTAATGTTAACTGCATAGGAGGTGTTTGAAATTTCTGTGGAAGAAATCAAATGTGAATCAACGTGATTGAATGTGTTTCAGATTCCATTAGAAAGGGACAAAGAATTGTTAAAGTGGATTGTGCAATACAAAAGGAAAACATACTGTCATAGGTGCAGTTCTGCACTGTTACAGTCTCAGTGAGGTTTACAGGTGTAGAAATCAGAAGAGCTGCAATAGCACTGGGAACAGGACTGGAGTCGTTGAAAACCAGCCTGACGTAGACCACTGCTGATCCATTGCTAGAGAAACACAGCATCATGTTGTATATCAGTAAAAATTCAGAATTTAGAAATGCATCACAGATGGTAATGGAAATGTAAATCTTGCTTAAACATCCATGAAAGAAATTACTCGTACGTTGTGGACGGAGATCCTGGAGAAGTCTGCACCGGAGTCGTAGTTGGATTAACCTTTGCAGATGTGTCTACAACAGAACAATTTTTAGTGAGAGGGTAAATTAATGGAACATAAATATGTTGAGAATCCCTAACCCTAACCCTAACCCTAGAAAGGTTATCAAATTGTGGTGTAACCTACCATTGACAGGCTGATTGATGACGTTTAGTAAATTGTATTCCATGTAACCATTAACTTGATCCTTTGAACTCCTATAAGGAGGAGAAAGCAATATTGTCATGATACAAATGACTTGACAATAAGAATTTCACAGAGTAAATTCAGAACTGCAATCTTCTGCAGGAACTTACGTGAAGTTGGAGGTAGTGGGTTCAACTGGATCTGCACCAGATTTATTTAGAAGTGCATTTACCTGGGGAGAAAAATCAAGATATTTTAATGTTAATATTAACTGTCCTGACAAATGTAATTGCACAGCATCAGGCTTCCTACAACGAGCAACTGACTGTTCAGTCAGTATTTAATCTTTTGCTGAAAACTGAAAAAGCTTTCAACTTGCATCTGTGAAGACATGAAAGAATTATTCTTCTCATTATAATTAATATTATGAGTCATTTCCCACACCACAGCTGAGTCTATGACGATTTACGTTAAGGAAAGAAAGGGGTTAAAGATGAAAATAAGTAGTGATGGGAGGAACGCTATCTGCTATGCACATGGTGATGTACACTCACAGCGTTATTGATGATGCTCTGCACTTGGGTGTAGGTGTCGTTCCTGAGGTTAGGGTTCTTGGGAATGCTGACGTTGCTGATGCTGAATGTAATGTTAACTGCATAGGAGGTGTTTGAAATTTCTGTGGAAGAAATCAAATGTGAATCAACGTGATTGAATGTGTTTCAGATTCCATTAGAAAGGGACAAAGAATTGTTAAAGTGGATTGTGCAATACAAAAGGAAAACATACTGTCATAGGTGCAGTTCTGCACTGTTACAGTCTCAGTGAGGTTTACAGGTGTAGAAATCAGAAGAGCTGCAATAGCACTGGGAACAGGACTGGAGTCGTTGAAAACCAGCCTGACGTAGACCACTGCTGATCCATTGCTAGAGAAACACAGCATCATGTTGTATATCAGTAAAAATTCAGAATTTAGAAATGCATCACAGATGGTAATGGAAATGTAAATCTTGCTTAAACATCCATGAAAGAAATTACTCGTACGTTGTGGACGGAGATCCTGGAGAAGTCTGCACCGGAGTCGTAGTTGGATTAACCTTTGCAGATGTGTCTACAACAGAACAATTTTTAGTGAGAGGGTAAATTAATGGAACATAAATATGTTGAGAATCCCTAACCCTAACCCTAACCCTAGAAAGGTTATCAAATTGTGGTGTAACCTACCATTGACAGGCTGATTGATGACGTTTAGTAAATTGTATTCCATGTAACCATTAACTTGATCCTTTGAACTCCTATAATGAGGAGAAAGCAATATTGTCATGATACAAATGACTTGACAATAAGAATTTCACAGAGTAAATTCAGAACTGCAATCTTCTGCAGGAACTTACGTGAAGTTGGAGGTAGTGGGTTCAATAGGATCTGCACCAGATTTATTTAGAAGTGCGTTTACCTGGGGAGAAAAATCAAGATATTTTAATGTTAATATTAACTGTCCTGACAAATGTAATTGCACAGCATCAGGCTTCCTACAACGAGCAACTGACTGTTCAGTCAGTATTTAATCTTTTGCTGAAAACTGAAAAAGCTTTCAACTTGCATCTGTGAAGACATGAAAGAATTCTTCTTCTCATTATAATTAATATTATGAGTCATTTCCCACACCACAGCTGAGTCTATGACGATTTACATTAAGGAAAGAAAGGGGTTAATGATGAAAATAAGTAGTGATGGGAGGAACGCTATCTGCTATGCACATGGTGATGTACACTCACAGCGTTATTGATGATGCTCTGCACTTGGGTGTAGGTGTCATTCCTGAGGTTAGGGTTCTTGGGAATGCTGACGTTGCTGATGCTGAATGTAATGTTAACTGCATAGGAGGTGTTTGAAATTTCTGTGGAAGAAATCAAATGTGAATCAACGTGATTCAATGTGTTTCAGATTCCATTAGAAAGGGACAAAGAATTGTTAAAGTGGATTGTGCAATACAAAAGGAAAACATACTGTCATAGGTGCAGTTCTGCACTGTTACAGTCTCAGTGAGGTTTACAGGTGTAGAAATCAGAAGAGCTGCAATAGCACTGGGAACAGGACTGGAGTCGTTGAAAACCAGCCTGACGTAGACCACTGCTGATCCATTGCTAGAGAAACACAGCATCATGTTGTATATCAGTAAAAATTCAGAATTTAGAAATGCATCACAGATGGTAATGGAAATGTAAATCTTGCTTAAACATCCATGAAAGAAATTACTCGTACGTTGTGGACGGAGATCCTGGAGAAGTCTGCACCGGAGTCGTAGTTGGATTAACCTTTGCAGATGTGTCTACAACAGAACAATTTTTAGTGAGAGGGTAAATTAATGGAACATAAATATGTTGAGAATCCCTAACCCTAACCCTAACCCTAGAAAGGTTATCAAATTGTGGTGTAACCTACCATTGACAGGCTGATTGATGACGTTTAGTAAATTGTATTCCATGTAACCATTAACTTGATCCTTTGAACTCCTATAAGGAGGAGAAAGCAATATTGTCATGATACAAATGACTTGACAATAAGAATTTCACAGAGTAAATTCAGAACTGCAATCTTCTGCAGGAACTTACGTGAAGTTGGAGGTAGTGGGTTCAACTGGATCTGCACCAGATTTATTTAGAAGTGCATTTACCTGGGGAGAAAAATCAAGATATTTTAATGTTAATATTAACTGTCCTGACAAATGTAATTGCACAGCATCAGGCTTCCTACAACGAACAACTGACTGTTCAGTCAGTATTTAATCTTTTGCTGAAAACTGAAAAAGCTTTCAACTTGCATCTGTGAAGACATGAAAGAATTCTTCTTCTCATTATAATTAATATTATGAGTCATTTCCCACACCACAGCTGAGTCTATGACGATTTACGTTAAGGAAAGAAAGGGGTTAAAGATGAAAATAAGTAGTGATGGGAGGAACGCTATCTGCTATGCACATGGTGATGTACACTCACAGCGTTATTGATGATGCTCTGCACTTGGGTGTAGGTGTCGTTCCTGAGGTTAGGGTTCTTGGGAATGCTGACGTTGCTGATGCTGAATGTAATGTTAACTGCATAGGAGGTGTTTGAAATTTCTGTGGAAGAAATCAAATGTGAATCAACGTGATTGAATGTGTTTCAGATTCCATTAGAAAGGGACAAAGAATTGTTAAAGTGGATTGTGCAATACAAAAGGAAAACATACTGTCATAGGTGCAGTTCTGCACTGTTACAGTCTCAGTGAGGTTTACAGGTGTAGAAATCAGAAGAGCTGCAATAGCACTGGGAACAGGACTGGAGTCGTTGAAAACCAGCCTGACGTAGACCACTGCTGATCCATTGCTAGAGAAACACAGCATCATGTTGTATATCAGTAAAAATTCAGAATTTAGAAATGCATCACAGATGGTAATGGAAATGTAAATCTTGCTTAAACATCCATGAAAGAAATTACTCGTACGTTGTGGACGGAGATCCTGGAGAAGTCTGCACCGGAGTCGTAGTTGGATTAACCTTTGCAGATGTGTCTACAACAGAACAATTTTTAGTGAGAGGGTAAATTAATGGAACATAAATATGTTGAGAATCCCTAACCCTAACCCTAACCCTAGAAAGGTTATCAAATTGTGGTGTAACCTACCATTGACAGGCTGATTGATGACGTTTAGTAAATTGTATTCCATGTAACCATTAACTTGATCCTTTGAACTCCTATAATGAGGAGAAAGCAATATTGTCATGATACAAATGACTTGACAATAAGAATTTCACAGAGTAAATTCAGAACTGCAATCTTCTGCAGGAACTTACGTGAAGTTGGAGGTAGTGGGTTCAATAGGATCTGCACCAGATTTATTTAGAAGTGCGTTTACCTGGGGAGAAAAATCAAGATATTTTAATGTTAATATTAACTGTCCTGACAAATGTAATTGCAGAGCATCAGGCTTCCTACAACGAGCAACTGACTGTTCAGTCAGTATTTAATCTTTTGCTGAAAACTGAAAAAGCTTTCAACTTGCATCTGTGAAGACATGAAAGAATTCTTCTTCTCATTATAATTAATATTATGAGTCATTTCCCACACCACAGCTGAGTCTATGACGATTTACATTAAGGAAAGAAAGGGGTTAATGATGAAAATAAGTAGTGATGGGAGGAACGCTATCTGCTATGCACATGGTGATGTACACTCACAGCGTTATTGATGATGCTCTGCACTTGGGTGTAGGTGTCATTCCTGAGGTTAGGGTTCTTGGGAATGCTGACGTTGCTGATGCTGAATGTAATGTTAACTGCATAGGAGGTGTTTGAAATTTCTGTGGAAGAAATCAAATGTGAATCAACGTGATTCAATGTGTTTCAGATTCCATTAGAAAGGGACAAAGAATTGTTAAAGTGGATTGTGCAATACAAAAGGAAAACATACTGTCATAGGTGCAGTTCTGCACTGTTACAGTCACAGTGAGGTTTACAGGTGTAGAAATCAGAAGAGCTGCAATAGCACTGGGAACAGGACTGGAGTCGTTGAAAACCAGCCTGACGTAGACCACTGCTGATCCATTGCTAGAGAAACACAGCATCATGTTGTATATCAGTAAAAATTCAGAATTTAGAAATGCATCACAGATGGTAATGGAAATGTAAATCTTGCTTAAACATCCATGAAAGAAATTACTCGTACGTTGTGGACGGAGATCCTGGAGAAGTCTGCACCGGAGTCGTAGTTGGATTAACCTTTGCAGATGTGTCTACAACAGAACAATTTTTAGTGAGAGGGTAAATTAATGGAACATAAATATGTTGAGAATCCCTAACCCTAACCCTAACCCTAGAAAGGTTATCAAATTGTGGTGTAACCTACCATTGACAGGCTGATTGATGACGTTTAGTAAATTGTATTCCATGTAACCATTAACTTGATCCTTTGAACTCCTATAATGAGGAGAAAGCAATATTGTCATGATACAAATGACTTGACAATAAGAATTTCACAGAGTAAATTCAGAACTGCAATCTTCTGCAGGAACTTACGTGAAGTTGGAGGTAGTGGGTTCAATAGGATCTGCACCAGATTTATTTAGAAGTGCGTTTACCTGGGGAGAAAAATCAAGATATTTTAATGTTAATATTAACTGTCCTGACAAATGTAATTGCACAGCATCAGGCTTCCTACAACGAGCAACTGACTGTTCAGTCAGTATTTAATCTTTTGCTGAACACTGAAAAAGCTTTCAACTTGCATCTGTGAAGACATGAAAGAATTCTTCTTCTAATTATAATTAATATTATGAGTCATTTCCCACACCACAGCTGAGTCTATGACGATTTACATTAAGGAAAGAAAGGGGTTAAAGATGAAAATAAGTAGTGATGGGAGGAACGCTATCTGCTATGCACATGGTGATGTACACTCACAGCGTTATTGATGATGCTCTGCACTTGGGTGTAGGTGTCGTTCCTGAGGTTAGGGTTCTTGGGAATGCTGACGTTGCTGATGCTGAATGTAATGTTAACTGCATAGGAGGTGTTTGAAATTTCTGTGGAAGAAATCAAATGTGAATCAACGTGATTGAATGTGTTTCAGATTCCATTAGAAAGGGACAAAGAATTGTTAAAGTGGATTGTGCAATACAAAAGGAAAACATACTGTCATAGGTGCAGTTCTGCACTGTTACAGTCTCAGTGAGGTTTACAGGTGTAGAAATCAGAAGAGCTGCAATAGCACTGGGAACAGGACTGGAGTCGTTGAAAACCAGCCTGACGTAGACCACTGCTGATCCATTGCTAGAGAAACACAGCATCATGTTGTATATCAGTAAAAATTCAGAATTTAGAAATGCATCACAGATGGTAATGGAAATGTAAATCTTGCTTAAACATCCATGAAAGAAATTACTCGTACGTTGTGGACGGAGATCCTGGAGAAGTCTGCACCGGAGTCGTAGTTGGATTAACCTTTGCAGATGTGTCTACAACAGAACAATTTTTAGTGAGAGGGTAAATTAATGGAACATAAATATGTTGAGAATCCCTAACCCTAACCCTAACCCTAGAAAGGTTATCAAATTGTGGTGTAACCTACCATTGACAGGCTGATTGATGACGTTTAGTAAATTGTATTCCATGTAACCATTAACTTGATCCTTTGAACTCCTATAAGGAGGAGAAAGCAATATTGTCATGATACAAATGACTTGACAATAAGAATTTCACAGAGTAAATTCAGAACTGCAATCTTCTGCAGGAACTTACGTGAAGTTGGAGGTAGTGGGTTCAACTGGATCTGCACCAGATTTATTTAGAAGTGCATTTACCTGGGGAGAAAAATCAAGATATTTTAATGTTAATATTAACTGTCCTGACAAATGTAATTGCACAGCATCAGGCTTCCTACAACGAGCAACTGACTGTTCAGTCAGTATTTAATCTTTTGCTGAAAACTGAAAAAGCTTTCAACTTGCATCTGTGAAGACATGAAAGAATTCTTCTTCTCATTATAATTAATATTATGAGTCATTTCCCACACCACAGCTGAGTCTATGACGATTTACGTTAAGGAAAGAAAGGGGTTAAAGATGAAAATAAGTAGTGATGGGAGGAACGCTATCTGCTATGCACATGGTGATGTACACTCACAGCGTTATTGATGATGCTCTGCACTTGGGTGTAGGTGTCGTTCCTGAGGTTAGGGTTCTTGGGAATGCTGACGTTGCTGATGCTGAATGTAATGTTAACTGCATAGGAGGTGTTTGAAATTTCTGTGGAAGAAATCAAATGTGAATCAACGTGATTGAATGTGTTTCAGATTCCATTAGAAAGGGACAAAGAATTGTTAAAGTGGATTGTGCAATACAAAAGGAAAACATACTGTCATAGGTGCAGTTCTGCACTGTTACAGTCTCAGTGAGGTTTACAGGTGTAGAAATCAGAAGAGCTGCAATAGCACTGGGAACAGGACTGGAGTCGTTGAAAACCAGCCTGACGTAGACCACTGCTGATCCATTGCTAGAGAAACACAGCATCATGTTGTATATCAGTAAAAATTCAGAATTTAGAAATGCATCACAGATGGTAATGGAAATGTAAATCTTGCTTAAACATCCATGAAAGAAATTACTCGTACGTTGTGGACGGAGATCCTGGAGAAGTCTGCACCGGAGTCGTAGTTGGATTAACCTTTGCAGATGTGTCTACAACAGAACAATTTTTAGTGAGAGGGTAAATTAATGGAACATAAATATGTTGAGAATCCCTAACCCTAACCCTAACCCTAGAAAGGTTATCAAATTGTGGTGTAACCTACCATTGACAGGCTGATTGATGACGTTTAGTAAATTGTATTCCATGTAACCATTAACTTGATCCTTTGAACTCCTATAATGAGGAGAAAGCAATATTGTCATGATACAAATGACTTGACAATAAGAATTTCACAGAGTAAATTCAGAACTGCAATCTTCTGCAGGAACTTACGTGAAGTTGGAGGTAGTGGGTTCAATAGGATCTGCACCAGATTTATTTAGAAGTGCGTTTACCTGGGGAGAAAAATCAAGATATTTTAATGTTAATATTAACTGTCCTGACAAATGTAATTGCAGAGCATCAGGCTTCCTACAACGAGCAACTGACTGTTCAGTCAGTATTTAATCTTTTGCTGAAAACTGAAAAAGCTTTCAACTTGCATCTGTGAAGACATGAAAGAATTCTTCTTCTCATTATAATTAATATTATGAGTCATTTCCCACACCACAGCTGAGTCTATGACGATTTACATTAAGGAAAGAAAGGGGTTAATGATGAAAATAAGTAGTGATGGGAGGAACGCTATCTGCTATGCACATGGTGATGTACACTCACAGCGTTATTGATGATGCTCTGCACTTGGGTGTAGGTGTCATTCCTGAGGTTAGGGTTCTTGGGAATGCTGACGTTGCTGATGCTGAATGTAATGTTAACTGCATAGGAGGTGTTTGAAATTTCTGTGGAAGAAATCAAATGTGAATCAACGTGATTCAATGTGTTTCAGATTCCATTAGAAAGGGACAAAGAATTGTTAAAGTGGATTGTGCAATACAAAAGGAAAACATACTGTCATAGGTGCAGTTCTGCACTGTTACAGTCACAGTGAGGTTTACAGGTGTAGAAATCAGAAGAGCTGCAATAGCACTGGGAACAGGACTGGAGTCGTTGAAAACCAGCCTGACGTAGACCACTGCTGATCCATTGCTAGAGAAACACAGCATCATGTTGTATATCAGTAAAAATTCAGAATTTAGAAATGCATCACAGATGGTAATGGAAATGTAAATCTTGCTTAAACATCCATGAAAGAAATTACTCGTACGTTGTGGACGGAGATCCTGGAGAAGTCTGCACCGGAGTCGTAGTTGGATTAACCTTTGCAGATGTGTCTACAACAGAACAATTTTTAGTGAGAGGGTAAATTAATGGAACATAAATATGTTGAGAATCCCTAACCCTAACCCTAACCCTAGAAAGGTTATCAAATTGTGGTGTAACCTACCATTGACAGGCTGATTGATGACGTTTAGTAAATTGTATTCCATGTAACCATTAACTTGATCCTTTGAACTCCTATAAGGAGGAGAAAGCAATATTGTCATGATACAAATGACTTGACAATAAGAATTTCACAGAGTAAATTCAGAACTGCAATCTTCTGCAGGAACTTACGTGAAGTTGGAGGTAGTGGGTTCAACTGGATCTGCACCAGATTTATTTAGAAGTGCATTTACCTGGGGAGAAAAATCAAGATATTTTAATGTTAATATTAACTGTCCTGACAAATGTAATTGCACAGCATCAGGCTTCCTACAACGAGCAACTGACTGTTCAGTCAGTATTTAATCTTTTGCTGAAAACTGAAAAAGCTTTCAACTTGCATCTGTGAAGACATGAAAGAATTCTTCTTCTCATTATAATTAATATTATGAGTCATTTCCCACACCACAGCTGAGTCTATGACGATTTACGTTAAGGAAAGAAAGGGGTTAAAGATGAAAATAAGTAGTGATGGGAGGAACGCTATCTGCTATGCACATGGTGATGTACACTCACAGCGTTATTGATGATGCTCTGCACTTGGGTGTAGGTGTCGTTCCTGAGGTTAGGGTTCTTGGGAATGCTGACGTTGCTGATGCTGAATGTAATGTTAACTGCATAGGAGGTGTTTGAAATTTCTGTGGAACAAATCAAATGTGAATCAACGTGATTGAATGTGTTTCAGATTCCATTAGAAAGGGACAAAGAATTGTTAAAGTGGATTGTGCAATACAAAAGGAAAACATACTGTCATAGGTGCAGTTCTGCACTGTTACAGTCTCAGTGAGGTTTACAGGTGTAGAAATCAGAAGAGCTGCAATAGCACTGGGAACAGGACTGGAGTCGTTGAAAACCAGCCTGACGTAGACCACTGCTGATCCATTGCTAGAGAAACACAGCATCATGTTGTATATCAGTAAAAATTCAGAATTTAGAAATGCATCACAGATGGTAATGGAAATGTAAATCTTGCTTAAACATCCATGAAAGAAATTACTCGTACGTTGTGGACGGAGATCCTGGAGAAGTCTGCACCGGAGTCATAGTTGGATTAACCTTTGCAGATGTGTCTACAACAGAACAATTTTTAGTGAGAGGGTAAATTAATGGAACATAAATATGTTGAGAATCCCTAACCCTAACCCTAACCCTAGAAAGGTTATCAAATTGTGGTGTAACCTACCATTGACAGGCTGATTGATGACGTTTAGTAAATTGTATTCCATGTAACCATTAACTTGATCCTTTGAACTCCTATAAGGAGGAGAAAGCAATATTGTCATGATACAAATGACTTGACAATAAGAATTTCACAGAGTAAATTCAGAACTGCAATCTTCTGCAGGAACTTACGTGAAGTTGGAGGTAGTGGGTTCAACTGGATCTGCACCAGATTTATTTAGAAGTGCATTTACCTGGGGAGAAAAATCAAGATATTTTAATGTTAATATTAACTGTCCTGACAAATGTAATTGCACAGCATCAGGCTTCCTACAACGAGCAACTGACTGTTCAGTCAGTATTTAATCTTTTGCTGAAAACTGAAAAAGCTTTCAACTTGCATCTGTGAAGACATGAAAGAATTCTTCTTCTCATTATAATTAATATTACGAGTCATTTCCCACACCACAGCTGAGTCTATGACGATTTACGTTAAGGAAAGAAAGGGGTTAAAGATGAAAATAAGTAGTGATGGGAGGAACGCTATCTGCTATGCACATGGTGATGTACACTCACAGCGTTATTGATGATGCTCTGCACTTGGGTGTAGGTGTCGTTCCTGAGGTTAGGGTTCTTGGGAATGCTGACGTTGCTGATGCTGAATGTAATGTTAACTGCATAGGAGGTGTTTGAAATTTCTGTGGAAGAAATCAAATGTGAATCAACATGATTGAATGTGTTTCTGATTCCATTAGAAAGGGACAAAGAATTGTTAAAGTGGATTGTGCAATACAAAAGGAAAACATACTGTCATAGGTGCAGTTCTGCACTGTTACAGTCACAGTGAGGTTTACAGGTGTAGAAATCAGAAGAGCTGCAATAGCACTGGGAACAGGACTGGAGTCGTTGAAAACCAGCCTGACGTAGACCACTGCTGATCCATTGCTAGAGAAACACAGCATCATGTTGTATATCAGTAAAAATTCAGAATTTAGAAATGCATCACAGATGGTAATGGAAATGTAAATCTTGCTTAAACATCCATGAAAGAAATTACTCGTACGTTGTGGACGGAGATCCTGGAGAACTCTGCACCGGAGTCATAGTTGGATTAACCTTTGCAGATGTGTCTACAAAAGAACAATTTTTAGTGAGAGGGTAAATTAATCGAACATAAATATGTTGAGAATCCCTAACCCTAACCCTAACCCTAGAAAGGTTATCAAATTGTGGTGTAACCTACCATTGACAGGCTGATTGATGATGTTTAGTAAATTGTATTCCATGTAACCATTAACTTGATCCTTTGAACTCCTATAAGGAGGAGAAAGCAATATTGTCATGATACAAATGACTTGACAATAAGAATTTCACAGAGTAAATTCAGAACTGCAATCTTCTGCAGGAACTTACGTGAAGTTGGAGGTAGTGGGTTCAACTGGATCTGCACCAGATTTATTTAGAAGTGCGTTTACCTGGGGAGAAAAATCAAGATATTTTAATGTTAATATTAACTGTCCTGACAAATGTAATTGCAAAGCATCAGGCTTCCTACAACGAGCAACTGACTGTTCAGTCAGTATTTAATCTTTTGCTGAAAACTGAATAAGCTTTCAACTTGCATCTGTGAAGACATGAAAGAATTCTTCTTCTCATTATAATTAATATTATGAGTCATTTCCCACACCACAGCTGAGTCTATGACGATTTACGTTAAGGAAAGAAAGGGGTTAAAGATGAAAATAAGTAGTGATGGGAGGAACGGTATCTGCTATGCACATGGTGATGTACACTCACAGCGTTATTGATGATGCTCTGCACTTGGGTGTAGGTGTCGTTCCTGA
The DNA here is from genome assembly GCF_027358585.1 of Pangasianodon hypophthalmus. Lineage (NCBI taxonomy): Eukaryota > Metazoa > Chordata > Actinopteri > Siluriformes > Pangasiidae > Pangasianodon > Pangasianodon hypophthalmus. Next base: position 848,334 of record NC_069712.1, on the reverse strand, counting down.
GGTTAGGGTTCTTGGGAATGCTGACGTTGCTGATGCTGAATGTAATGTTAACTGCATAGGAGGTGTTTGAAATTTCTGTGGAAGAAATCAAATGTGAATCAACGTGATTCAATGTGTTTCAGATTCCATTAGAAAGGGACAAAGAATTGTTAAAGTGGATTGTGCAATACAAAAGGAAAACATACTGTCATAGGTGCAGTTCTGCACTGTTACAGTCTCAGTGAGGTTTACAGGTGTAGAAATCAGAAGAGCTGCAATAGCACTGGGAACAGGACTGGAGTTGTTGAAAACCAGCCTGACGTAGACCACTGCTGATCCATTGCTAGAGAAACACAGCATCATGTTGTATATCAGTAAAAATTCAGAATTTAGAAATGCATCACAGATGGTAATGGAAATGTAAATCTTGCTTAAACATCCATGAAAGAAATTACTCGTACGTTGTGGACGGAGATCCTGGAGAAGTCTGCACCGGAGTCGTAGTTGGATTAACCTTTGCAGATGTGTCTACAACAAAACAATTTTTAGTGAGAGGGTAAATTAATGGAACATAAATATGTTGAGAATCCCTAACCCTAACCCTAACCCTAGAAAGGTTATCAAATTGTGGTGTAACCTACCATTGACAGGCTGATTGATGACGTTTAGTAAATTGTATTCCATGTAACCATTAACTTTATCTTCTGAACTCCTATAAGGAGGAGAAAGCAATATTGTCATGATACAAATGACTTGACAATAAGAATTTCACAGAGTAAATTCAGAACTGCAATCTTCTGCAGGAACTTACGTGAAGTTGGAGGTAGTGGGTTCAACTGGATCTGCACCAGATTTATTTAGAAGTGCGTTTACCTGGGGAGAAAAATCAAGATATTTTAATGTTAATATTAACTGTCCTGACAAATGTAATTGCACAGCATCAGGCTTCCTACAACGAGCAACTGACTGTTCAGTCAGTATTTAATCTTTTGCTGAACACTGAAAAAGCTTTCAAATTGCATCTGTAACCACATGAAAGAATTCTTCTTCTCATTATAATTAATATTATGAGTCATTTCCCACACCACAGCTGAGTCTATGACGATTTACGTTAAGGAAAGAAAGGGGTTAAAGATGAAAATAAGTAGTGATGGGAGGAACACTATCTGCTATGCACATGGTGATGTACACTCACAGCGTTATTGATGATGCTCTGCACTTGGGTGTAGGTGTCGTTCCTGAGGTTAGGGTTCTTGGGAATGCTGACGTTGCTGATGCTGAATGTAATGTTAACTGCATAGGAGGTGTTTGAAATTTCTGTGGAAGAAATCAAATGTGAATCAACGTGATTGAATGTGTTTCAGATTCCATTAGAAAGGGACAAAGAATTGTTAAAGTGGATTGTGCAATACAAAAGGAAAACATACTGTCATAGGTGCAGTTCTGCACTGTTACAGTCACAGTGAGGTTTACAGGTGTAGAAATCAGAAGAGCTGCAATAGCACTGGGAACAGGACTGGAGTTGTTGAAAACCAGCCTGACGTAGACCACTGCTGATCCATTGCTAGAGAAACACAGCATCATGTTGTATATCAGTAAAAATTCAGAATTTAGAAATGCATCACAGATGGTAATGGAAATGTAAATCTTGCTTAAACATCCATGAAAGAAATTACTCGTACGTTGTGGACGGAGATCCTGGAGAAGTCTGCACCGGAGTCGTAGTTGGATTAACCTCTGCAGATGTGTCTACAAAAGAACAATTTTTAGTGAGAGGGTAAATTAATGGAACATAAATATGTTGAGAATCCCTAACCCTAACCCTAACCCTAGAAAGGTTATCAAATTGTGGTGTAACCTACCATTGACAGGCTGATTGATGACGTTTAGTAAATTGTATTCCATGTAACCATTAACTTGATCCTTTGAACTCCTATAAGGAGGAGAAAGCAATATTGTCATGATACAAATGACTTGACAATAAGAATTTCACAGAGTAAATTCAGAACTGCAATCTTCTGCAGGAACTTACGTGAAGTTGGAGGTAGTGGGTTCAACTGGATCTGCACCAGATTTATTTAGAAGTGCGTTTACCTGGGGAGAAAAATCAAGATATTTTAATGTTAATATTAACTGTCCTGACAAATGTAATTGCACAGCATCAGGCTTCCTACAACGAGCAACTGACTGTTCAGTCAGTATTTAATCTTTTGCTGAAAACTGAAAAAGCTTTCAACTTGCATCTGTGAAGACATGAAAGAATTCTTCTTCTCATTATAATTAATATTATGAGTCATTTCCCACACCACAGCTGAGTCTATGACGATTTACGTTAAGGAAAGAAAGGGGTTAAAGATGAAAATAAGTAGTGATGGGAGGAACGCTATCTGCTATGCACATGGTGATGTACACTCACAGCGTTATTGATGATGCTCTGCACTTGGGTGTAGGTGTCGTTCCTGAGGTTAGGGTTCTTGGGAATGCTGACGTTGCTGATGCTGAATGTAATGTTAACTGCATAGGAGGTGTTTGAAATTTCTGTGGAACAAATCAAATGTGAATCAACATGATTGAATGTGTTTCTGATTCCATTAGAAAGGGACAAAGAATTGTTAAAGTGGATTGTGCAATACAAAAGGAAAACATACTGTCATAGGTGCAGTTCTGCACTGTTACAGTCTCAGTGAGGTTTACAGGTGTAGAAATCAGAAGAGCTGCAATAGCACTGGGAACAGGACTGGAGTCGTTGAAAACCAGCCTGACGTAGACCACTGCTGATCCATTGCTAGAGAAACACAGCATCATGTTGTATATCAGTAAAAATTCAGAATTTAGAAATGCATCACAGATGGTAATGGAAATGTAAATCTTGCTTAAACATCCATGAAAGAAATTACTCGTACGTTGTGGACGGAGATCCTGGAGAAGTCTGCACCGGAGTCGTAGTTGGATTAACCTTTGCAGATGTGTCTACAACAGAACAATTTTTAGTGAGAGGGTAAATTAATGGAACATAAATATGTTGAGAATCCCTAACCCTAACCCTAACCCTAGAAAGGTTATCAAATTGTGGTGTAACCTACCATTGACAGGCTGATTGATGACGTTTAGTAAATTGTATTCCATGTAACCATTAACTTGATCCTTTGAACTCCTATAATGAGGAGAAAGCAATATTGTCATGATACAAATGACTTGACAATAAGAATTTCACAGAGTAAATTCAGAACTGCAATCTTCTGCATGAACTTACGTGAAGTTGGAGGTAGTGGGTTCAATAGGATCTGCACCACGATCATTTAGAAGTGCATTTACCTGGGGAGAAAAATCAAGATATTTAAATGTTAATATTAACTGTCCTGACAAATGTAATTGCACAGCATCAGGCTTCCTACAACGAGCAACTGACTGTTCAGTCAGTATTTAATCTTTTGCTGAAAACTGAAAAAGCTTTCAACTTGCATCTGTAAACACATGAAAGAATTCTTCTTCTCATTATAATTAATATTATGAGTCATTTCCCACACCACAGCTGAGTCTATGACGATTTACGTTAAGGAAAGAAAGGGGTTAAAGATGAAAATAAGTAGTGATGGGAGGAACGCTATCTGCTATGCACATGGTGATGTACACTCACAGCGTTATTGATGATGCTCTGCACTTGGGTGTAGGTGTCGTTCCTGAGGTTAGGGTTCTTGGGAATGCTGACGTTGCTGATGCTGAATGTAATGTTAACTGCATAGGAGGTGTTTGAAATTTCTGTGGAAGAAATCAAATGTGAATCAACGTGATTGAATGTGTTTCTGATTCCATTAGAAAAGGAGAAAGAATCGTTCAGATTTAAATGTATTGTGTGATAAGAAAGGAGAACGTACCCTCATATGTGTAGTTCAGCACTTTTACAGGCTTCGCAAGGTTTGTGAGAGGAGAGCTCAACAGAGCTTCCATAATAATCAGGAGCAAATTCTCATTGCGGTTATTGAGTTTAGACTCAATCAGCAATTTGATAATCGTTGGGACGGCACTCTCTTTGGAAACAGGAGAGGACGAATTGAACACCAGCCTGGTTTCTACCACAGCTGTTCCACTGCTACAGGAGGAAAAGCATCATGTTGATTGTTTTTCAATGTAATTTCATGGATATTTACTCAGCATTATTAAATTTGTCAGAAATTTGTCATACATAATCGTGAGTTCATCGAGGAAGCTGGCTGGTTGTTTGGTATCTGATTCTTGGAAAGTGTAGTTCATGTGTCCATCAATCTTATCTCCTGAACTCCTGTAAAGGGAATACATCAATGTTGTCATGATAAACATGCTGTAAGCTAGCCAGTAACTACAGCAAGTAATTTTAAGAGAAATATTTCCTGCTTGGACTTACGTGAAGTTGACATTGTTGGGTTCAAATGGATCTGCATCAGGCCTATTCAGGAGTGTGTTTAGCTAAAGACAAGAACAAGGATTTGTCAGTATAGCTGTGACAACACATCCACTTGCACACCTTTAGCTATTCCACAATTAATTGTGCATTCAACTTTCAGTGTGTTGGCCTTAAGTGTAAAAGATTTCATCTATTGCACACTTGAATACATAAGGCATATTTTTTTGAGCAACAAGACATCATTAAAGTGCCCTGCGATGGCCTGGCTTCCCATTCAGGGTGTTGTCTCGCTTCATGCCCAGTGTTGTGGATATAGGCTCTGGATTCCACTGCAACCCCAACCAGGATAGACCACTTACTGAAGATCAATGAATGAATGAATGTGTTTAAAATCAATTTTCATAAGTGATTCCCCAAATTTCTGTTGAGTCTATGTTGGTATTTGTAAACATGCCATTTGGGTTCATGGATACGCTGTACTAACCAAGTCCTGATTAATGGACTATGTTATGCAGGCATTGTGTACACTCACAGCATCATTGATGATACTCTCCACTTGGTCGTAGGTGTCGTTCCTGAGGTTAGGGTTCTCTGGCATGCTGATGTTACTGATGTTGAATATGAAACTGATTGCATAGGAGGTGGCCGATTTATCTGTTTAAAAAGCAAATGTTATTTTGAGCTTTACAGAGATTAAAAAGACAGGACCAAGATTTGGACATTTGTGGCTGTATCGTGCACTTAGAAAGGAAAACATACTCTCGTAGGTGTAGTTCAGCACTGTTACAGAGTCAGTGAGGTTTGTGTGTCGAGAGTTCAGCAGATCTGCGATAGCACTGAGGACCAAACTCTCACTGGGAACAGGAGAGGACGAGTTGAACACCAGCCTGGTTTCAACCTTAGCTGATCCAGTTGTGGCTGTAGCAGGGGGTGCCTGATTATGAAGTACGAGGAGCTTAAGAAGAAACACACTAGGTGAATTGATATCACCCTCCTTATAGATGTAAGTTTGATTTGCCTCTATTACTGTAGCGTTACTCCTGAAATGAATGAAGAAACAAATTCACATAAATTAATACAGTCTAACCTTATTTCCAATTTTTCTAAGAATGCAAATGTGTGTAAAAAACAAAGGAATATTCAGAGTCATCCCTTACGTGTAGTTTGCTTGTGAGAAGTTAACTGATGCCACAGTTGGGGAATTCAAAATTGTGTTCATCTGGATATAAGTGAAAACATTTATTTAATATCTTACAGCAACTTATAGCAATAGCAATATTTATTTGTTAATGTAATGTAAAGTCATTGTGTGACCCAGAACAATATCTTTCACTAACCAGATTGTTGATTTTGTGCTGTATTAAGTCATATGTTGCACTCCTCTGGTCAGTCATCACAGACATGCTCACACTGCTGATTTTGAATGCAAAGTCTATATTATATGAGTTGTTTCCCGTTTCTAAAAGGAGAGATTGATTAAATTTTATTGATTAAAGTCATGAGTTAGTTTTATTAGTTTAGTATTGAATTATTTACATGAATATGTTTTTAATTAGAGATCATGGAATACTAATCGGAAAAGAGTCTTACTCTGATAGGTGATGTTCTTTATGCTGATAGGTTCATTCAGTGTTTGTGTTTCAAGAGCTCTCACTGTTCTGATGTTTGCATGCAGGAGAGCATTAGCAGCACTGACAACATCAGCCTCAGTAGGTACATGGGTCAAGTTCTCAAATATAACTTTAATATAAATGTATACAGATCCAATTCTGAAAGAGGAGAGAACAAAAGAAGTTATTACTAAAATACATAGAGGTTGAGGAGCTGATCAATAGAACAGAGAGCTACTGATGTTTTAGTAACATGAGAATATATTTGTAGAATAGAACAATATCTTTATTTGTCATTGAGTAAATGTATAAATGTAAGAAATTCAATTTCTTAACTATCAGTTCTATAATTTGCCTTGTGTGAACCATAGTTCAATCAGATTTAGAGGAATAAATCATTAGGTAGATTGTCAGTGAAAATATTAACTCAGTGTGTCTGGTATTAACCACATCCGAACCACAAAATATTAGTTTTTTTTTAATGACCAACATGTAGACCTTAATTAAATATAGACTGGAGAACTGACACATACACTGTAGAAGGAGGTGTTGCAGAGGGCGCCGGTGGATTGCTTTTTGTACAAGCTGTTGAAGATGAATCTAGAAGAAAATGTTTACCATGACAAACAATAAATACAAATGGACCATCACAGGCATTGCAATGGACCAGTAATGAGGAATGATGTGTGATGTAACCTACAGTTCTGTTTCCCAAGCTCATCGAGGAAGCTGACTGGTGTTATTTTAGTTCCATCTTGGAAAATGTATTCCATGTAACCATTAATTAGTTTTCCTGAGCAGCTGTTAACAACAATAGAAAGCAATTTTGTTATGATACTAATACAAATACAGTAAGTGTTACAGTGTAAAATACATACTCCTTGAACTTACACATTGAGTTTGAATCTCGAATCTTTGAGAGGTCTCACATTAGGATGATTTAGAAGTTTATTAATCTGAAGGAAAAACAAAGTTTTTTTTAATTTAAAACTTCTACACCATTCCAACGTATTCCAAAGTTAGCAAAAGTATATATATATATATATATATATATATATATATATGGACATTTTTACATAAGTAAATAAATGAATGAATAAATTAATTAATTAAATTAAATAAATAATATTTTTTAATTGATGACCCAGTTACTGTTGTGTCTGTGGTACATGAATCAAAGGCAACAATATTAAAACAAATATGTTGAACATGCTGATGGTTATGTGTACTCACTGCTCTGTTTATAGTTGTCTTGACTTCTTGTAAGATGCTGTTTGTGCAGGCAGAGTTCCCGTGTATTTTGATACTACTAATGTTAAAAGTGATGTTGACAGCATAGGAATTGTCTGAAATTTCTGTGGAAGAAAGTAAGCTGTCAAGTTCAGAAAGACAAGACAATAATTTGTACAATTAGAGGTATATTATGCAATAGAATGAAACCTTACTCTCATAGGTGTAGTTTGTCACTGTTACAGAGTCAGGAAGTGTTGCGCTTCGATAGTTCAACAGAGTTCTGATGACACTGTTGACCAAACTCTCACAGGGAATGCCAGATGAGTTGCTGATCACCAGTCTGGTTTGAACCACAGCTGATGCAGTTGTGGGGGTGACACACTGATGCCCAGGCTTTTTGCCAAGAGTAGCAGGAAGAGTAGTAGCAGGAGTAGTTGCAGTGAATGGTGCTTGACCATTGACTATGAGTAGCTGAATAAGGAGTCCACTTGGTGTCTTGTTATCATTCCCGTTAAACACATACACTTGAAAGGCCTCAATTGTGGTAGAGCTACCACTGAAATTTAAAAAAAACAAATTTAACAGAATAATCATCTGTCTGTTTTTTGTTTGTATAGAAAAAGTAACAGAGGAGGCTGAGTTATCACTTACCTGAAATTTGCTTGTGGGTAGGTAAAGTGTCCAGGATTTGAGATATTTAAGATTTCACTCAGCTGAATATAAGTGTCAAATGTTACTTAAATAACTTTTCACATTAAAAAAAAATATTAATTTATAGGTAAAAAAAAAAAAAAGTCATTTTGTGACCAGAAGAGTATATTTTACTCACCAGGCTGTTCATTTTGTTTTGTATTGTGTTGTATGTTTCATTAATCTGATCAGTGTTTTCAGGAATGTTCACATTGCTAATCCTGAATGCAAAGTCTATACTGTAGGAGTTGTTGCTTGTTTCTAGAAAGGAAGGATTATAAAAGATGGGGTTATAAAAAAGAGCATGAGCAAAAACTATAACCTCATTAATTCATTTATTTAAGTAGTTTTTGACAAACATCAACTTGATATAATATATGAAAGATGGGCACTAATGGAACATGAAAATTCATTTGTTCATTCATATTCAGTAAGAGCTTAAAGCTGGTCAGGGTGGCAGTCTATCCCAGGAACACTGGGTGCGAAGCAGGAATACTCCCTGAACGGGATGCCAGTCCATCACAGGTCAACACACAGAAATTCACACTCTTGTTCACACCTAGGGACAATTTAGCTTAGCCAGTTCACCTACTTGCATGGTTTTGGGAGATGTGAGGAAACCAGAGAACCCAGAGGTAACCCACAGCGATATAAGGAGAATATGCAAACACAACACAAACAGTAACCTGAGCTCAGGATGGCAATGGGGACCCTGGAGCTGTGAGGTGGCAATGCTACCCATTGTGCCACTATGCCGCAGGAGCAAGGAAAAATAGATTTTTACTACAGATTAGGAAAAAACTTACTCTCATAGGTGATGCTCTGTATGCTGTTTGGGTTCCATTCAGCATTAACAACTTTAAGAACCTCATCCTCACTTGGTACAGTGGTCAAGTCCCTAAACTCAATTTTAATGTGAATCACAATAGTACTGGGTCTGAAACAGGAGAGAACATGAGAAGTGATTATCAAAATACATAAAGAAGTACTCGTGTATAAGTAATCCCTAATAAAATGATTTAGTATTACACTGTTTTACAAAAGCAATTCAAAATGCATTCTATAATATGCATTCTATCCATTAAATACACCATATGACCAAAAGTATGTGCACCCCTGACCATCACACTCATATGTGGTTCTTCCCCAAACTGTTTCCACAAAGCAGGAAGCACACAGTTGTATAGAACGTCTCTGGGTGCTGTAGCTTTACAGTTTCCCTTCAGTGGAACTAAGAGACTCAAACCTGTTCCAGCATGACAATGCCCCTGTGCACAAAGTGAGCTCCATGAAGACATGGTGTGTTATGGTTGGAGTGGAAGAACTCGAGTGTCCTGCACAGAGCCCTGACCTCAACCCCACTGAACACCTTTGGGATGAACTGGAACACCGACTGAACCCCAGACCTCCTCGACATCCCAACCTCAGCGCCTGACCTCACTAATGCTCTTGTAGCTGAATGAACACAAATCCCCACAGCCTCGCTCCAACATCTAGTGGAAAGCTTCCCAGAAGAGTGGAGCTCATTATAACAGCAAACACATGGGGAATAAATCTGGAATGGGACGTTCAACAAGCACATATGGGTGTGATGGTCAGGGGTGCACATACTTTTGCCCACATAGTGTATATATTTCAGAGGTTGAGCATACGTGATTTCATTTCTTGAAGTTGTTGGAGGAACTGTTGTCTTTTTGCCTGCTTCTCCAGGTAAATGTGTGTTTCTTGATGGCCTAACTAGTGTGTGGCTGGTCACCACCGGATTTCTTGTAGTTGTTGCAGAAGCTATTGTAGGCGAAATCGCAAGAAAGCAGTATTAATTATCGGTATGATTACTGGAATAATTATTTAATTTCAACCAACCACTGTCCATTCATAAGGCAAGAATCTGGTGTAACATACCACTGAGTTCATTCATCAAGCTGATTGGTAGTTTCCTATTCCCACATCCAAAGCTGTACTCTATATCAATTTCCAAATTCCTGTAAGGAGAGCAGCAAAATGTAAACATGTCAATCATACAATTTACTGTACAGTATGATTCAATAAATCAATGCCTTTTTGGACTTACATGACGAAGGAGCTATGGTGTTCAAATGGTTCTGCTCCAGGTTCATTCAATAACCTGTTTAGCTAAAGATGAAAATATATATATATATATTTTTAAAAAAAAAATCCTACTAGTAGCTATCATAGCACAGGTATTTCAGCTTTAACTCTTCACTGTACATTCAGTCTTCATTGTGTTGGCTACAAACTATAAATCCCATTTAAAAGATGTTTCTTATTTAAAACATATATAAAACATAATTTTTTTTTTACTGGAAATGTTAACTTGGAATAATCACAGAAATACATATTGAACAATCCCTTGGGTGGTGTACATTTTTAAAATTGTATTTAATAAAAATTGTATTAATTATTTCAGTTAAAATTGTAGTAAATAAAAATGTTATTTTTTTATTTAGTATATAGACTTCAGTTAAACAAACCAAGCAACAACCCCCCCCCCCCCCTTGAAAAAAAAAAAAAAGATTTTGAATAATACACATGACTGAGGGGACACATATTTTTTTACCCACTAATCAGATCTCCACTTTATTTTCTGTGTAAATTTAAGGCACCACAGCTGCTCAGAGACTCTTTTTACAAGTCCTTCCTCTAACTTTCTTTTACTGTGTTTTGGCCAAACTAGTGAAATACAGTTAACTTTAGCTAACCATCTAGCTGACCATTGTGGAGGCTTCATTACTGGCTCCTTTTTTTAACAGAGTAAATGGCAAAGATGCTAACATCCTATGCAGTGAAGTGTGTCTGAAAATCAAAAGCGAGAGTTTCACAATATGTAGACACTCTCGCTTTTGATTTTCAGACACACCTCACTGGTTTGCAGCAAGCAATCTTTCAGGGAAAATGAAAATATATGACTTTTCTTTTGATTAACCAAAAACATATTTAAACATCCTTCTGGTGTTATGAATTTTAAATCCATTTGCCTGATTAATTTCACAAATCACTGATGAGTCTTTTTTTTTTTTATCTTTTAAAAAGTATCTCATGTTTATTAAATACAGTGGATCAAATTCTTACACAGGTGGTCATGTTTACTTACTGTGTTGTCGATGGATGCAAGGATTTGCTTGTAGACATTTTTCCTAAGGTCACGGTTCTCTGGCATGATGGTACTGACACTGATTATGAAGAAAACTTCATAGGAGTTGGCTGAAGTTTCTGTGGAACAAATCAAATATAATTTTCTTTTTTTCTTTCATATGGTTGACACATCTATAGGTATCATATGGAAGGGACACGGAATTAGATGTTTTCAGCTGCATGGTGTCATTAGAAGGGAGAACATACTGTTGTAGGCGAAGCCCAGAACCTTCACAGTATCTGGGATGTTGGCAGATCGAGAGTTCAGCAGATTTGCAATAGCATTTAAGACCAAACCCTCACTTGGAACAGGAAATGTGCAGTCGAACACCAGCTTTACAGTGGCCGTAGGTGAAATAGGTCTGGAGAGACAAAGGATTATAATGATTGTTTTCCAATGATGATTAATAATCATCTACTTCAATGAGCTATTAAATACGCAACAGATGTTGAGCATACTTTGAGGGAGTAGTTTTCGTTGTTGTATTTATTAGTTCAGCAGTGAAAATTGATATCGGTGAAGTAGTAGTTCTTGGAGTCACTGTTGTTCTTTTGCTTGTTGCTTGTGATGAGCTCTTGGTCGAGACTTTTCTGGAAGGCACTGCTGTTGTAACTTTTGCAGTACTGAATGATGCTTTAGTTGCTTTAATTTTTTTTGTATCTGTGTTATCAGGAGAAGTAGATCCAGCTCTTCTGACATTTGCAATGTGTGTAACTGCAGATCGTTGTGAAGTTTCTGTATTGGCTTCTTTCAATACATTTTTATTTTGTGTGAAATCATTGTTCATCCTTGTTTTTTCCATGTTAGATGATTCAGGATTCTGCCATTCTTTTGCCCTGCAATTAATCAATATTAAACATGGGATATTAATGTTAAAGGAAATATTGAGATAGTGTATTGATATACTTTAACCAATGACATTTGCTAGCTCACTTCCCAAAGTCTTCATTTCAAGAAATAATTTAATTTTTCTTGATCCACAATGACCATTACATTCAACCAGACACACTCAATGGAGAAAAAATAGTGTACTTACGCTTGGGCACCAGTCCAGGTAAGCACCCCCCATATACACACTGTCACAAATGATAAATATTTAAAATAATTTAAAATATACTTTAATGCATAGATTATATATGCTTTTATTGGCTTTAGGTTTTAAAAGAGTCTAAAAGATGTCAGTTGTATCCCAATTAAGCTCATACATAGAAATTATGGCTTGATCTAGTAATAATCATACAGTATGTAATCATTATATAATCATATTGCAAAATCTATATCCTAGAATGTGTATAATGTAGTTTCCAAACATTATCTCATACCAATTAATTATATGTACTGCTGTAGGAAAAGATGCCTTAATGAATACTATAAATTTACTTATATGAACAAAGCATAGGTTAACAGCTTTGTCTGGTTTTTTGTTGGGCACTGAGACAAAACTTGATTTTCACATAAAATTTCACAAAAAACTAATCTATCCAGCAGAAATAATTAGGAAATTAACCACCAAGCTTAAATGCTGACTCCACTCAAATTATAAAAATGGAAGTGAGTAATTTTTAATTTTTTAAAATTTTTATTTTAAATGAACATTTTAGTGTAGTTGCAGAAATATTCCAAAGATTTTAAAGTGAATAAAATATCAATTTTACTTACATATGGTGAGGAGTGTGGTTTTTCTGGTGCCATGATTTTTGGAGAAGGCAAACCTATTGATATACAGTGATTATTTAATTGACTGAATATGTTATTGAACTTTCTGACATTTCATTAATTAAATCACTGAAGGTTAACCAAAGTCTACTGTATATTTTCTCACACAGATTGAAATTTCCGATCATTATGCTTTACTGGATAATGAAATTAAAATATGTAGATAATGTATATTATAGATTTTCATTTTTGTAGTTTTCCATGAAATACTAGAGCAAGCTGGTTTAATTTAAAATTAATGATTTAAGCAAACAAGAAGTCAATAGTCTAAAAATGTTGCCATAGTTTTTCTTTCTCATTTTCTCATTAAAACACAATTCCATCAGAGAATACAAAGATTGTGAATCTTAATTTGCTTCTAAATTTGTTTCTATCACTGTCAAATATAGAGATGGAAACAAATGTTGTGTAGCAGGCAGCACCTGCCACTCTGCATTGAATAATCTGTGATTTTGATGTGCTTTGTATGGACAAATAAATACCACATATTAATTAAAACATCAGAATTAACAGTGAAAAAAATCTAAAAGATATCAGCAGTGTTACCTTAGTTTATTCTTCAAAGTCATAACCATCCAGTCTCAAGCGATAATTTGTCCACTGTAACACACTCAGTGATTTGTCTTAAAGATAACAGACTCTGTCTTGGAAGGTGATTTATCAAAACTGCAAATTGACGCTTCAAGGAGTGGTGTAACGTCAATAGGAGGTGGCCCCTCCCTCACTTGTGTTATGGAAAAACATAAGCCATCTTTGGTCACCTGAACAATAACAGGTGTATATCCAGATAGTGAAGATTATGACGAAGACAGTGTGAAGTATGTGGTTATATATTAAGAGAACACCACAACCCAGTAATTAATTTGATGCCCTACTGAACAATTTATTGGGCAATGAATTAAGTTGTGCATACTGCAATGGGATCTCAACTTATTTGTGAAAGATTTAGAAATTAGAACAAAGTTCTAGATAGTCCCTAATATCTAAATATTTTATTAGAAATACCCTTCCTATTTAGTCCAGTTTGTGTGGCATTTGTCATGCTGATAACATGGGAGATATACCAAGAAACTCTGCAGTTATAGAAATTGAATAATCTCAAAAATAGCACCACTATTTATCTTCCCTTCTCCATCTCGCAAACCTGTTGCCATTCCTCAAGTATATCTTCGGGGGGAGAGCAGTAGAATCCTGCATATTGACAATTGACTGAAACGCAGAAAAGCAGAAAAATGAATTAGCCATTACATGTCATGAATCAAAGATATGACTATAACTTTTTCCCCATATTAGATTTCAGACACACTGAATATGTGTGTTAGGGCAATGGGATAAAAAATGCTTAATTGAATTTAAGCTTATGTTATCTATTATATTGCGGGTTATGGTGTGCATTCCACTGGGGTGAACTGTACGAATTTTTAAATCACTAATATTATTGCTTTTCTTCGTTTTGTTACTGTTTTATTGTTCTGAATGCATTGGTTTTCAGTTATTTTTGTAAGGTAGAAACACTGGTTATGTTTCCTTTGAGGTAAACAGGTGCTGTAAGGTGTGTATATTGAAAAGATCAAATTTAATGGATCTAATTACAGTACGCTTAAATGAGGCTGTTGACGGTTTGGGAGGAGAAACTTTTGTTACACCCAAATGTGAGTTATTTTTCTGTGAGTGTATTCGTACAATAAAACGACTAACGTCATTTCTGAATAAATTTAACACAATTTATCATCTTATTTACATGACAAAGGTATATACAGGTAAAAGTAAGGTGATTCTTTTACACAATAAAGTCTTCCTGTTTTATTCCCATAGTTTGTCTTATAACCATAGTTAATATCAAAGTCAGTATCTTCTTTGTAAGATCCCTCATATTTCTCTCACCTATAAAGCTGATACCATACTTGATTATTAATTAGCAGTTTATCTCAAGTACAAATTGTAAATATAGTAGGTTTTATATGAATTTTATGTCTTGATGACTTATGAAGAAGCATATTGAGCATCTCTATCAGTGCTATAGGCATTACTCTGGGATTTAACTCATTTAAGAAATATGTTTATGAATAATAGAAAGAGCTGGTTGTGGGGTTATACAGAGTAGGCAGAATTTAAAGTATTTTTTTTCAGAAGCTGTTTGTTTTTTTTTTTAAATCCTTCTTTTTAAAAATTCTTTTAAGTATTGTTTATTATTCTTTTAGGGTTCAGCAATATATTCAGCTAGTAGTAGAGCCTACATGATGAAGAAGAAAAAAAAAACAAATGGTCAAATCTATCTCAGGAAAAAAGCAAAATAAATAAAAACGCAATTAGATAAAAAAAAAAGAAGTCAAGAGAAACCGTTCCAATACCTGTCACGTCAGTGTCAGGGGAGAATATGCAGTAGCACTCCCATAATTATAATGACTCCCCACCCTCTCTAGGAATTGCTCACTGGCAGTCTTACAAATAATTGGATAATTAACATAATACTATGGAAAAATGAAAAGCATGCACCACCACCCAAAAGATCTTGCGTCAATATTTCTTTGAATAAATAAAACATTTAAACAGTTGAATAAGTAACATATGCAATCTTTCAAATGACAAAGATGATCCTGTTGGTACTTGCTAAAATAGGATTAAGGTAGGTAAACATTCACATCTGAAACAAAAAAATCTGTTGGAAGCTGATCAGGAAGTGCCAGTGTACTGTTCAGTTATTATTTCACCATGAGTGCTTTTGCACCAGCCTTGTATTATCAAATGTAGAAAGACACACTAATAATAAACACCAATAATTTCATCTCCTCATATCCTGTTCTGCTTCACTCTTTGATTTTAAATGTTAATAGGTAATAGCATCTGCTAAATGAATAAATGTTTAATTTATTCATTTAGAATGTATTAATTTCACTCTTGTGGGTGAAGGAGCAGTGCCCCAGGCCCGAGCCACCCAGAGCACGTACTAGTACTACAGTGGGAATTGAAGAGAAATGGATGAAGAATGATACAAAATGGGTTGAGATGATATTATGGGTTGTTTGTTATTAGTGCGTCTTTCTACGTTCGATAAGGAGGATCAATGTAAATTATAAATTATGTAATAATAATAGTAATCCAGCACCATTCAGTGATGTTTGTGCACGTAGCTGCATACGGCAAATTATATAAACAATTTGAAATTATGCACGTTTACTTCATATTCTTTCTTATAGAGCATGTTTGATTTAGTTTAGCCCCAAATGTTAATTAATACATTAACTAAGAAACATATAGTAATGTACTTAAGGTGGTCATTATTCACGTATGAATTCGTAAGACTCACATTGTAGTTAAGGTTAGCTCTTCATTCGTTCATGATTAGTGCATGCCTTAACTTATCATTAGTTCACATTTAAATAAGTATTAATTTAGGTATTAGTGCATGATTATTCATGCACTGTTATTGTAAAGTGTTACCGAAACATTTGTTTTAGAACATTGCTTTATTGTTTTTTTTAATTGTTTTACTTATTTGATTCTTTTTTTTACCATGCTTTTTCAAAAAGATTTTTTTTGGACTGTCATAATCCTATTGCATAATGTCATTGATTAGAATCTGCACGATGGTATCAATATTCATAGTTCACAGATTCAGAAGAGCATGGCAATTAATACAGGTGTCAGTGTATCAGTAAAAGGCCATAACATATACATAACCACATCTCTTTTTTTAGTAGGCTATTGGAAACAGTCTATCTATCTATATGTGAGGTAGCAGAGACAGTTGCAGTTATAAAAGTGTTTTTATTAAAAAAAAACAGACAGGCAAACCAATCCAGAATGTGAGATGAAAATCATGGTTGAGACAAGCAAGAGGTCAGGCGATTAGCAAACAGGATAACCAGAACAAAACCCAAAACCAAAAAAACTAGAACGACAATACCAGGTAAGAGTAGATGGTAAACAAAGGCTTAGCATGCCAGGTGAATTCAAAAATGTCACAACACTTTACAATGAATGAATGGCCAGAATCTGTATATAGGGTGTGTTGGTGATGGAAACCAGGTGCATACAATCAGTAAATGGGTGTGCGAACACATCAGCACAAACGCACCATGCACGTTAGATAAGAAAACTTCGATCCTTCCAGCAAGCTCAAAAGTACTTTGAAGAGTATCCAAAATGTGCATACACAGTCTTGATATCGTCTATACCGTTTGTGGCTCTGTTATGATCTCTGTTTAATACAAATGCATAGTTGTCAGTTGTAAGGTGGGTCCTCCATGGCTTGGACCTGTTTGTCCAGCACGTCCCACAGATACTCGATCGGACTGAGATCTGGGGAATTTGGAGGCCAAGTCAACACCTTGAACTCTTTGTCATGTTCCTCGAACCATTCCTGAACAGTTTTTGCAGTGTGGCAGGGAGCATTATCCTGCTGAAAGAGATCACTGCCATTAGGGAATACCGTTGCCATGAAGGGGTGTAACTCGGTCTGCAACAATGTTTAGGTAGGTGGTACGTGTCAAAATAGCATCCACATGAAGGCCAGGACCCAAAGTTTCCCAGCAGAACATTGCCCAGAGCATCACACTGCCTCCACCAGCTTGCTTTCTTCTTGGTGCCATCTCTTCCCCAGGTAAGTGAAGCACACGCACCCGGCCTTCCACATGATGTAAAAGAAAACTCCATGGTCCAGTTCTGATGCTCACATGCCCATTGTAGGAGCTTTCGGTGGTGGACAGGGTCAGCATGGGCTCTCTGACCGGTCTGCAGCTACGCAGCCCCATACGCAGCAAGCTGCACTGCACTGTGTGTTCTGACACCTTTCTATCAGAGCAGCTTTAACTTTTTCAGCAATTTGCGCTACAGTAGCTCTTCTGTGGGATCGGACAGACTAGCCTTCGCTTCCCACGTGCATCAGTGAGCCTTGGGGGCCCATGACCCTGTTGTCAGTTACCAGTTATCCTTCCTTGGACAACTTTTGGTAGGTATTAACCATATTATACCAGGAACACCCCACAAGACCTGATGCTTTGGAGATGCTCTGACCCAGTTGTCTAGCGATCACAATTTGGCTCTTTTCAAAGTTACTCAGATCCTTACGCTTGCCCATTTTTCCCGCTTCCAACAGAACAACTTTGAGAACTGACTGTTCACTTGCTGCCTACCAGGTGCCATTGTAATGAGATAATCAATGTTATTCACTTCACCTGTCAGTCATTTTAATGTTATGGCTAATTATTACAGTATACAGGTGGAGAAGACTAAAGACAAAAAGTACTACAGTACTGAGTAAAAGTAATAGAAATGCTGTAAAGCAAAGATTAAATAATGAAATGAAATATTTCTACATAAAGAAAATACTCGAAAGAGCAGTAAACAGTAATAAAGTGAAGTGAGGCCAAGTATGGTGACCCATACTAGGAACTTGTGCTCTGCATTTAACCCATCCAAGTGTGCACACACACACACACACACACACACACACACACCCGGAGCAGTGGGCAGCCTTTTTTTGCTGCGGCGCCCGGGGAGCAGTTGGGGGTTCGGCGCCTTGCTCAAGGGTCTCACCTGAGTCGTGGTATTGAGGGTGGAAGAGAGCGCTGGTCATTCACTCCCCCCACCTACAATCCCTGCCAGACCCGAGACTCGAACCCACAACCTTCAGGTTGCAAGTCCGACTCTCTATCCATTAGGCCACGACTGCCCCAACAACCAACAACCAACAACCAACAACCAACAACCAACAACCAACAATACAAAGTCAATATTTGATGTGACAATGTTTTGCTTTAAAAAAATCATTAGTCCCAAGTAAATTAGTGCAGTTTTATAAGGAAATTAGCATTCAGTTTTACTGAGAATCATGGAGAATCTGCCACAGCTCTGCTGGAGACTTTGACTGTTACAATGCCTTCTTTTTTAGCATGCAAAACCCATCAGGCTTCATTATGTTTTTTTGTCTGAAAAGTGGTCTGTTATATAATACGTTGCTTTGATCTGAAGCTAAGACTGTTAGATCTTTTACATATACAGTGCTTATTGTTAATGAAATTATTACTGATCAGGTGTTTAATGTACTGTGTTTAACAGAAATGTGGATTAAACCAAATGAATATGTAGCATTAAATGAAGCTAGTCCTCCCGGGTACAGTTACATACATCAGCACCGTCTAACTGGCAGAGCAGGAGGTGTCGCAGTCATCTATAATGATAATCTAGAAGTCACACAAAAACCTAGTCATAAATTCAACACGTTTGAAGTTCTTTACACTAACATAACATACGTAACCACAAAAAATAAGTCTACCCAGACGATTCCACTAATTACTATTTAAAGACCCCCAGGGCCATATTTGGAATTCCCTTGTGAATTTGCAGAGTTCATCTCTAACCTGGTTGTTTCTTTAGAAAAAGCATTACTTGTTGGAGACTTTAATATTCATTTTGATAATCCAGAAGACCCTCTGAGAACAGCAGTTGTGTCCATTCTAGATTCTGTAGGGGTTAATCAGAATGTAATAGGACCCACCCATAGTGGTGGTCACACTCTCGATTTAATACTAACATTCGGATTAAATATTGAAAATATAGTCTCATGTCCACAGTCTGAAGCTATCTCAGATCATTACCTCATCTCATTTAAAATGTGTATTATTCATAATATATGCACCTCACCACACTACCACATCAAAAGTACATTCACATCAGCTACTGCACAGAGTTTTATCAGTAATCTCCCAGATTTATCAACCATGATTGGATCACCGTCTGATCCCAAAGAACTTGACGAGGCAACTGAATGCTTAGAATCAATGTTCTACTACACGCTAGGTAAAGTAGCTCCACTTAAAAGAAAAATAATTAGAGAGAAAAACTGGCACCCTGGTGTAACGATCACACACATATCTTAAAACAGACCAATCGAAAATTAGAAAGTAAACTACAGATTAAACGGTAGTATTACAAACAGCATGGAAGGAGAGCCTTCTGAGCTATAGAAAAGCTCTTAGTGCTGCTAGATCAATGTATCTTTCCATGTTAATAGAAGAGAACAAATATAATCCTAGATTCTTATTTCTGTAGCAAAATACAATAATAACTTGGAATAAGACCACAACAGAAGCATGCACATCAATATGTAGTATTGAGGACTTCAGGCCATTAATTTAAAGCCAGACAGTTTAATAACTAACCCTGTAAATAATAATATAACCATATCAGATCAGTGATTAGAATGTTTTAGTCCCCTCGAGAGACCAAACTAATTTCACTAATTTCCTAATGTTTCTTCAAACAGATAATACCAGAAGCAAAAATAATCTCTAGAAATAATCAATTCTTCCCTTAGCACTGTACAATGTACCTAAATCTTTTAAACTAGCAGTTATCAAACCCCTGATTAAAAAACCTGACCTCACCTCCTGTCAACTGTCTAACTAAAGGCCAATATCAACCCCCCTTTATCTCCAAGATAAGATCCTAGAATAGGTTGTAGCACAGCAGTTATGCTCACACTTACATAGGAATAACATTCATGAAAACTATCAGTCAGGATTTAGGCCTCATCATAGCACAGAGACAGCGCTGGTTAAAGTTGTAAATGACCTACTACTGGGTTGTGTCTCCTTGCTTGTGCTGCTTGACCTTAGTGCAGCTTTTGATACCATTGATCATGCTATTCTCCTCGATAGACTAGAAAATGTAGTAGGCATTAAGGGAACAGCCCTTTCCTGGCTCAGGTCTTATTTGACTGATCGTTATCAGTTTGTAAACGTAAATGGTGACTTCTCTACACATACTAAGGTAAAGTTTGGTGTTCCGCAAAGCTCTGTTGTAGGCCCACTGCTCGTTTCTTTATATATGCTACCTCTGGGCAAAATTATTTGCAAATATATAGCTTCCACTGTTATGCTGATGACACATAGTTGTATGTTTCAGCAAAGCCAGATGACAGACACCAGCTTAATAAAGTTGAGGAATGTGTAAAGGACATTAGACACTGGATGCTTATTAACTTCCTTCTACATAATTCTGACAAGACAGAAGTACTTGTACTAGGACCACATGCAGCTAGAAGTAATGCTGGGACTTCTTGGCTAGGCAGGTGGTGTTGAGAGTCCAGGAGAGGTTCTCCTTCATGTGCACACTAAGAAGCTTTTGACTCTCTCCCCAGTTGTTCCGTTGATGTACAGTGGTGAGTTGTCTGCTTGGGTCCCCCAGGAGTCAACAATCATCTCTTTAATCTTAATGACATTAAGAGTTAAGTTGTTTTCTCTAATCCATTCTGCGAGCTGGTTCGCCTTCTCTCTGTATGCTGACTCATCATTGTTGTTGATGAGGCCCACAACCGTAGTGTCAACACTAAACTTGATGATTGATTTGAACTGCACTTTGTAGCACAGTCATGAGTCAGCAGGGTAAACAGCAGTGAACTGAGCACACAGCCCTGAGCACCGCCTGTGTTCAGTGTGGTGGTGCTGGAGGTGGAGTTGCTACTCCTGATGGACTAGGGTATGCCAGTGAAAAAGTCCAGAACGCAGTTGCAGAGGGAGGTGTAGGCTCAGCTTTATTATCAGTTTCAGGGGATGACTGTGATAAATGCTGAACTGAAGTCTATGAACAGCAACCTTACATAGAGAAAAGTGGATAGTAGCAGCTATGGCGTGCTCTGTTGAGCGTTTGGGATGGTAGGCATACTGAAATGGCTTCAGGGTGGTGGACTGCTCTTTATGTGTTTCATGACTAGCTGCTTAAAGCACTTCATAATGATAGGTGTTAATGCAACAGTCCGGTAGTCATTCAGGCAGGACACAGATGATTTCTTTGGCACAGGATGATTGTGGTTGTCTTGAAGCACACAAGGACAACTGCTTGGTACAGGGAAATGTTGCAGATGTCTGTGAAGAAGTTGATCAGCACATTCCCTGAGCACCTGGCCAGTTGTGTTGTCAGGACCTGCAGCTTTCCGTGGTTTAAAT
This sequence comes from Pangasianodon hypophthalmus, assembly GCF_027358585.1. NCBI lineage: Eukaryota > Metazoa > Chordata > Actinopteri > Siluriformes > Pangasiidae > Pangasianodon > Pangasianodon hypophthalmus. The sequence goes on along the minus strand of NC_069712.1, from coordinate 826,623 downwards.
CCAGACAGAGTTTTCCAGATATCTACTGCATACAGACAGAGTACTTGGTTGGTGGGAGTTGGGGTGGTCTTCCCCTCTTGCATGCTGTTCTGTGCTTTGAACCATGCATAGAAATCATTCAGTGCATGTGGGTGCAAGGCGTCACCATCACAGACAAATGGTGTAGGTTTGTAGTCTGTGATGGCCTGAATGCCACATGCGCTTTGTGTCCTTGCAGTTTAGGAAGTGATTGTGGAATCTCTCTGCGCATTTGCACTTTGCCTCTTTGCCGTTGATAGCCAGGGACAGATTGGCCCTTGCTGTGCAGAGGGCTGCCTTGTTGTAAGACCTGAAAGCAGTTTCTCGGGTTTACAGCAGTGAGTGCACTTCAGCAGTCATCCACGGTTTCTGGGTTGCACATGTGGTGATGGTCTTTAGGAAGTCACGTCATCTATTGCCTTGCTGATGTAGCCAGCCACTGATGCTGTGTATTCCTCCAAGTCTGTCGTGTTGTAGTATGTAGCAGCCTCTCTGAACATATTCGAGTCTGTGTATTCAAAGCAGTCCTGAAGTTTCAGAACCGGTTTGGGACATTTCAGGAGTGGTCTGTATGCTGGAATTAGCATAACAGAGATGTGGTCTGAGCAGCTGAGGTAGGCGCAGGGCACAGCCTTGTAAGCACCATAAATGTTCATGCAAACAAGGTCTAAAGTGTTTATACCAGGGGTTGTGAAATCAACATGCTGGTGGAATTTTGGCAGCACTGATTTCAGATTTAATGGTTAAAGTCGCCAGTGACAATGAGAAATCTGTTGGGGTGTGCTGTCTGTAAGTTACTGACAGCCCCGTAGAGTTCACTTAGTGCTTCCCTTGTGTCAGCGCCAGGTGGAATGTACTGCTGGGAGTCTTACAAGACAGTGCAGCTATCCTGTCGGTGCAATCTGCAGTTAGCCCGGCTAGGTGAGTGGCTACATCCGGAATGCTGCCGTTGAGCCATGTTTCTACAGCAGTCCCTGACTTCACGCTGGGTAGTTAGCTGTAGTCTGAGTAAGTCCAGTTTATTGTCAAGGAAGAGTACATTGGGGAGGACAATGGATGGTAGAGCCAGGCTGCTAGGGTTAGCCTTTAGCCTAGCATGGATGCCGACTTTCTTGGATGCCATGATTCCGCTGCTTCACACACAGTTTCCGGTGCCCTCTAACCCAGCCAGCGGCATCAGGCAATACTGCAGTCCCACGGCCTGGTTTGCATAGCAGCCTGAGGTTGCATAGCTCTTCCCACAGTCCATCATTTATTTCTCCTGAGCTTTGTTTTCCAATGTTCAGCAAAAGTTGGCAATGATAGACATGTTCACCAGTGCTTCCATTGTACATCTCTTGTAAAAGTTTCCCAATTGGTGTAGACTACACAAAACGTGCACCATATTTGTGGAACCGTAGTGGCCACTGCATGCTACTGCTTCAACATCTTGGCCATTGTTTTGGCCTATAAAGCACTATTGACCTATAAAGCTCTGAATTGTCTTGTGCCACAGTACCTGAGTGAACTTTTGTCTTTTATGATCCACCATGCCTACTTGGTGAAAAGGTGTGGGCTCTTTGTTGGTACCTTGGATAGTGAAGGCTACAGCAGGGGATAGAGCTTTCTCTTACAAAGCCCCACAGTTATGGAACAGCCTTCCATTTAGTGTTCGGGGCTCAGACACAGTCTCAGTGTTTAAGTCTAGGCTGAAAACATATTTGTTTAGTCAAGACTTTTGTGTATAGTTTTTTCTTAGGTAAAGGAGCAGGTTTCTCACTCTCTCTGTCGAGCTACACATGCTACTCCTGAGATACCAATGATCCTGACCACTTCTCCTCTCTGGACCTGCCTAATCCATCCCAAAACCCTACTTCTGTTTGTGTCACAACCACAGGAATGAGGGTAACCCAGAAGCAGAATACAGACAGGAAGCTGGTTAAACCTGTTTTATTGATAGCTTGAGGAGGTGGAAGTGTGTGGAAAGAGAGCTTGTCAGTGTCACTCGAGATTGGGATTTGAACTCCGATTGGAAGTGTGAGAGGCAGATGCTCAGTCGAAGCTGAGGATGGACCCACATGGACAGCCTAAAGATCACCATGAGATTACTGTGGATTTTACCACTTAGAAGCCATAAAGATGACTGTGGATGTTTTTCCTTGGATAGCCTTAGGACTGGAATTGCTATGAACAGTTTTGCACTCAAGTCTCCATCATCGAACATTTGATTGCTTCAACAAAATAGACATTAAGTTAAAACTATAATGAATTCAGTAATGACTCATATTCTCATATGCTCATATTCATAATTTGTTCATAAGCTCATCGGTTCCTCATTACACAATTGGAATTTTTGACTATATAGCATACAGTTTTAGAAGGGAAATTATTCACAATTGCACTATCCGGTGTCACCCAGATGAGGATGGGTTCCCTTCTCTGGTTCCTCTCAAGGTTTTTTCCTCATGTCATCTCAGGGAGTTTTTCCCCGCCACCATCGCCTCTGGCTTGCTCATTAGGGATAAATTTATCAATTTAAAATTCATATCCGGAATTTATATGTTTCTGTATCCATTGTTAAAAGCAATATGCAAATAAAATTGAATTTAATTGCATACAAACATTTTTCTGCAATATTTAATTTGAAAAGTACGACCCTAACCCTGACTCTATATTTAGGCAGGCTTTCATACCAGCCAAATAGGAGGCACACTTGATACTTGATTAAAGAACAACTTGAACTGACTAAACAAGTGGAATCAGGTGTGACTCCTGCTAGGGTGGAATGCAAACCTGGAGCATAAGGATAAGATTGAAGAGCCCTTTAAGTGATCCAGGTGGATTCGTTTGCCCAGTAGGCAAACTGGTGAGGGTTGTGGGCGGTTGGTATGATGATCTTTATTTTTGTACTGACCAGTCTCTCCAGATTCTTTGTGATTGGAGTAAGTGCCACTGGTCTGTAGTCATTTAAGTCATTCATTTTCTTGCCCTGGATTGCTTTGGTAAGAGGATAATGGTGAATATTCTGAAGCATGTGAGGACACACAGTGAAAGTTTGAAGATATCTCACCTCATGTTTGTGTAATGTTATTACTATGTCAGCTTTGGTGGCGCTGCCTTCGTTGTTGGTGCAGTGTTGTGATTGTCCAACTGGGCAAAGAACAGGTCGAGCTCTTCTCCAGGTTGGCATCACTGCTGGGATGACTGAGATTTATGTTGGTGTAATCTGTGATAGATGGGATACTTTCCCACCTGTGCTAGGGATCATTGTTGTTATAGAAACAATCATAATACCATACTGTGCTTGACATGCAAACTGACTCCAGTCTGTGCATTCAAAACAGTCTTTAAGCTGTGAGATGGCTCCTTCTTAACCATATTTTTACTGTCTTGAACATTGGTTTCTTCTTGGTGTTGATTAGAAACAGAGATAATTGGTTGGACAGTCCAAGATGGGGACAGGAATAAGCTCTGTATGCTTCCTTGATGTTGATATAAACCTTTGCAAGCATTTTTTTTGCCCCGGTTGGACACATTTTGGTGAAATTTATTTCACGTTTTGGTGGAATTTAGGTAATGCTGTCTTGAGGTTTGCCTGGTTGAAATCACCCTACAACAAAGACGTTGTCCAGGTGTGTGGTTTGTTGTTGGTTAGTAGTGTCATGTAGCTGTGCTAAGGCTAGCTTAGCATTAGCTTTCAGTGGAATATAGAATGCTATTATAACAACACTGGTAAATGCTTGCAGTAGGCAGGATGTTCTGCACTTTATCATGAAGTACTCCAGGTCAGGAGAGCAATGAATATTGATACATTTAGTGTTTGTACACTAGTCATTATTTATATATATACATAGACCACCACCAAATTTCTAACTGGGGTCCGCCGTCTAATCACCTCTCTCGCTTGAGGCATTAGTGCTCCTTTGGGGCCTGTAGCTTTCAAAAACACAAAATGAAAAAACCCAGGGAGAGCTAAGAGCCACTGCGCCTGTGTGTGCTGCGATCCTGTTCAGTGTATGAAGCCCTTTGGGGCAGGAATAAGGAGGTTTCTTCTTTACAACACCATAAAAATAATCTAAAAGGAAACTGCTTACCAAATGGATTGAAGCATCTAGTCCTATGTGCATGAATTACTAGCATAATGATATGTTTTTGTTGTAAACTATAAAGCACTTCTGTAAGTGCGAAAGTGCTCAGACGGAATTAAAACTGGTTAGTTGTCTGATCAAAAAGTGGGAACAGTAGGGAAAGAAAATTTAAGACAGAAAAGAAAGGAGAGCAGACTTGGGCAAGAGTATGACCTTTAATATGGGTGGTAAAATGTAGCTTTCAAGTGAAGTAAAAACAAAATGTGAAATAACTTTCTAAATTACAATATAGGTTATTTAGATATACAGTATATTCAGATTGGCAATAATGGAGAGAAAATGAAACAGCAGTTCAGCAATTCAGTTTCAGAGGAATCATGGATTTGACTTGGATGGGTGCGGAGCAAGGCAATAAGGGAGCAGGATCATTTCCATACAAGATTCTTCTTTGCCATCTGTGATCTATTCAAGATAGAGTAAACCCTTCATGGTCCCTCCAGTTTCCCAATGGACCAGTTATTCTCTTCATAATGATAATACTGTATTAAATTACAATTAAATTACAAGGCTCTAAAACAGTGATGTCACTTCATTATGCCTGTAAAATTTCACTGCTAAGTTCTGTTTTACATAAAAAGTAGTCACCAAAGTTAATGAAGCTAAAGAATGCAGTTTTGTAAGTGAATAATAATAAGGTGAGTATTACCTTCTTACCCTTATGATTACCTTATATTATACAGTATAGTATATCTCTACAAACATTGTAGTATTACGCATGAGAAAATAGTCCACTCTGTTCTTTTATTTATTTAATTAAAATGAAAATAAACATTTTTATGCAATATTTCTTGTGCCTTGTTGACATGGTTGTAAACAAGCTATCAACCATTAGCTTGTGCTTAAGATGCACCAGGGGGTTATCTGGTGAATAATTTGGTGAACCAAAGAATCAGATAGTTGCTTTTCACCATCTTCATGTTCAGCTATGCCTTGATAGCGACAAGTACCTTAAGCATTAAAAATGAGCACTGAGCAGATGGATCAGCTTTTCTTTAGTTGTACCTGACCTGATCAGACAGACAGCAAATTGCAGCTTCCACTGAACTCAGGCTGCACCTTGTTGTACAACTGAGGTCATTATAGCAGCTTACCATTATTATACACAAAACCAAATCCTAAAGAATAATTTTTACATTACATTGTACATTTACAATTATTATTTTACTATTACTTAATCACTATATTATTATTGTAAGTGTTTTTCCAAATCAAGTATGCTATGTAATGAACATCTGACTTACATTAGGCATAAATATGCAAGGCACAGGGTTCAACATAAGAGATATTTAACAATATATACATTTCTGGGTGCCAAAACACTTGCCAAACTGTAGGAATAATGAAAAATGTATCGGACAGATGTGTAAATGTTTTGGAAATACCTATAAATGACAACAGTAAGGATCTATTTATGAAGTCTGTGTCAACAATGCCAAGCATAACTATGTATGAAATGTGCTATACAAATGAATCCTTTAGAATACAGAGTCATAATCTTTTTCCTTGTGCACGTCAGATTTTTCTATTCACACTGTCTGCAACTTTCGTAATCATTGTTTATTCTTTGGAGCCTGGAGCGTCGTTTCTGCGCTTTTTCACTGGGTAAGAAATTCTAGCATGAAAATTGTTCTAATTAAAAATTAGATTATTATAAACATGCATGACCACTGCATACAATCAAAGTTAATTAGCTTGAGGAAATAAGCATAGCTAAATGAAGTCTGTGCAAAGACAATATATTAAAGCTCATTAGGTTCATTTATTTAAATTCAGTGACCTTTTAATTCTACTTGTATGGCCTCCATCACCTAACATTTAAATATATGAAGTGAGAAAAGGATGATGTGAGAGAGACTTTCTGTTTTATACAGACTTTATAAATTCAATTCAATTTTATTTGTATTGCACTTTTTGTGTTTTGTTTCAAGATTCAAGATTCAAGAGGTTTATTGTCATATGCACAGTGAAAACACAAAGGTTTAGACCATACAATGAAATTCTTACTTTGCACGTCTCCCTAAGAAAGAAGAAGAAGAAAAAAAATATACACATAAAATATTATATATATATATATATATATATATATATATATATATATATATATATATATATATGTATACAGACCCTGATGTAGCACTTACTACATATACAGTCAGGTCCATAAATATTGGGACAGTCACACAGTTTTGGTAATTTTGCCTCTGTACACCACCACAGTGGATTTGAAATGAAGCAGTCAAGATGTGACTGAAGCGTAGACTTTCAGCTTTAATTCAAGGGGTTTAACAAAAATATTGCATTAACCGTTTAGGAATTACAGCCATTTTTTACAGAGTTCCTCCATTTTCACAGGCTCAAAAGTAATGGGACAAACTAATATAATCATAGATGTTAGGATTATTTTTAATTACTTGGAGGTAAATCCTTTGCAGTCAATGACTACCTGAAGTCTGGACCCCATGGACATCACCAAATGCTGAGTTTCCTCCCTTGAGATGATTTGCCAGGTCTTTACTGCAGCCATCTTCAGTTGCTGCTTGTTTGTGGGTCTTTCTGCCTTCAGATTTGTCTTCAGTAAGTGAAAAGCAGCTCAGTTGGGTTGAGGTCAGGTGACTGACTCGGCCATTTAAGAACATTTAATTTCCAAGCTCTTGGGCTGCTTTCACAGTATGTTTTGGGTTGTTATCCATCTGTACTGTGAAGCGCTGTCCTATCAGTTTTGCAGCATTTGACTGAATCTGAGCAGAAAGTATAGCTCTGTACACTTCAGAATTCATCCTGCTACTTCTATCAACAGTCACATTATCAATAAACCCCAGTGACCCAGTTCCATTGGCAGCCAAACATGCCCATGCCATAACACTGCCTCCACATGTTTGACGGATGATGTGGTATGCTTTGGATCATGAGCCCTTCCTTTCCTTCTCCATACTTTTCTCTTCCCATCATTCTGGTACAAGTTAATCTTGCATCAGAACTGGTCAGGCTTTTTTTAGAGGTTTTTTAGCAAAGTCTAATCTGGCCTTTGTGTTCTTGAGTGTTACCAGCAGTTTGCATCTTGAGGTAAACCGTCTGTATTTACATTCATGAAGGTGGCTCTTGATTGTAGACTTTGACAATGATAGGCCTACCTCCTCCAGAGTGTTCCTGACTTGGCTAGATGTTGTGAAGGGGTTGTTCTTCAATAAGAAAAGAATTCTGCAATCATCCACTTTAGTTGTTTTCTGTGGTCTCCCAGGCCTTTTGGTGTTGCTGAGCTCGCCAGTGCATTCCTTCTTTTTAAGAATGTACCAAATTGTTGATTTGGCCCTCCTAAAGTTTCTGCTATCTCTCTGATAGGTCTGTTTTGGTTTTTCAGCCTAATGATGGCCTCCTTCACTTGCATCAACACCTCTTTGGACGGCATATTGAGAGTTCCCATGAACAGCTACCAAATGCAAATTCAACACTTGAGATCAGCTCCAGACCTTTTATCTCCTTAATTTATCATGATATAAGGAGGAAACAGGCCACAGCTGGCCATGAAACTGCTTATCAGTCAATTGTCCCATTACTTTTGAGCCTGTGAAAATGGAGGAACTCTGTAAAAAATGGCTGTAATTCCTAAACGGTTAATGCAATATTTTTGTTAAACCCCTTGAATTAAAGCTGAAAGTCTACGCTTTAGTCACATCTTGACTGCTTCATTTCAAATCCACTGTGGTGGTGTACAGAGGCAAAATTACCAAAACTGTGTCACTGTCCCAATATGTATGGACCTGACTGTAAGTTTGTTGGACCAGTACTAGGTTCGAAGGAAGAGCAGTTACTAATGGCTAAATAAACAAGAAACACCACAGACCAAGAATAAGTTTAAATGCCGGCTTGTTTATCAAAAGAATTACTCAGGGGTAGGGGTAACTATAATTTGGTACCAGATAGACATTCACACAAACATAACATAAAATACACAAACCTTTGCATAGAAATGCATAGTTTCAGTTCAAACCTTTCCCCTTTTTTTATAAAGAAAACAAATATGAATTTCTTATTATCCCATCCACTTAACCTATTTGGTTACAATGTCTAATTGTTATCTGAGCTCAATTTTAATTTAAATTTTTATCTATTGCAGGTTTTTATTTAGTTCCTACTTTTAAATATTAAGCTATTTTGGTTTACCTGTTTATTTCTCTTTTAAAACAACATAGGCCTACTTTAGAATCATGAAATTAGCATTTGTATTAGGCTACTTTCCTACTGGCAAATTTTAGGCTTTTTCACCTCAACCCTTGAGCTACAGTCAGCATCTCGACATCAAAACAGCTGGAAAGTAACACTTCAAAATGCAATATCAAATCCAGTCACAATTCAATAATTCAACATGTAACATACAACATTGTAGTGAATGAAGTCACAATTATCAAAATCTTGAAGTTCTATTCAATCAGTCCGTTAGCAGGGAGTACGCGGTAGCCTTGCTAGCGACTGCACCAGGCACTCCATACAGTGTTCATATGATCCAAGGGAAAATTCAGTTTAAGTGAGGACACGCTTACCGCGATGCGGAGATTCACTGTCAGCTCAACGAAAGTCGGTAAGCAATCGGCTTACTGTTCAGAGTCCACGCTCTCAGTAAGCAGAAGATTTCTCCCAATGTAACTCATGGTCTAGGTTCTTCAAGCGGGTGAGTCGCCATCAAACATCCACATCCATGTGCTCGACGCATGGGCTTCAGCAGTTTGCGATTCTTCCCGGAAAATTAGTCAGCTTAACAAGATAATGTTTAAAATAACCACAGTCTATCAACATAGACAGAATGCTAAATAAAACACTTCAAAACACAAAATAATTATCAGCAATACTCAATGTTTCTTTCTTTCGATCTGCTCAAGGATTTAACACGCCATGCAACCCTTCATCTCTTGTTTTTTCTCAGCTCTGTCGGCCGCTTCTTTTTCTAAAAAAAAAACATTAGCAGCTTTCCGATTGGCTGACAGATATGCAATTCCTTAAAGTAACAGAACTATTAAACCAAACTGACAAATAATTTACCATCTGATGAAATACTGTTTTTATCCTATTTATCTAGTTTAAGGTTGCTTTTAATCACTACTATGATTTTTTTCTTAAATGATGAAATTCTGCTCAATATTTTTCTTATGTAATCACTATATGTTAATTTATGGCTATCTACACCTAGGTTACACCCTCCCCGCTTAAATCTATGCAAGTCCCTTTGCATAAATTAAAAGATTACACTACTTGAGGCTCGGGTAGTGGAGTTAAGCTAGGTTCTACAAGGGAATTAGTGATGGCTGAACTTAAACTTTGGAATAAGTTTTGGACAATCGTCACTAAGGGATTCCCTAACTCAGGATATGTCAGTTTTTTGGGGGGGTCTCTTCGTCTTGAGGGCCTTCGCACCTCACTCTGGGTTTCATTTTCATCTTGGTCATTTCTTCATTAATCTCTGTGTTATTCTGATGTGTGGTTTCACTACTTTCTAGAATTTCAGAATCATTAAGTTCCTGTGTGCTTTCTCCATCCTGAACTTCAGGTAAGTTTCCAGCATCAGCTATAACTGTTTCAGATTCTGTTTCTTCCACAGGTCTGTCTCTTTCAGGTCGGTCACTCGTAGTCATGGGTTTCACCTCAGATGCGTGTTGTGAAGGTGAAGGTGAGCTTTCAAGTAAGGCTTGACCTGCTTCCCCTGGAGCACCACTAGAAACTACAGGATCCAGACAGGTAGGCTCAACAGAAGTTTCTTCTCTGGGAGGCACAGGCACAACAAATTCCTGGGTGGACCTTCCGGTTCTGAACACTGGATCTTGAAAAGAGTAGACAAAGTAATCTTCTTCATCAAAGTTAAACTCTGACTGTCGCTCATCAGGGTCAGGGTGTGGACGCTGATGGGTACTGGGCCTTTGAGGTTTTGCCACAGCAGAAGGTTCTTCTTCAGGGACTGACAAGAACCCACAGGGTAGCAAGAGGTCCCTGTGCAGCGTTCTGAGAGGACCGTCTTTATTCTCTGGCTTGACAGTGTACACTGGGAGGTCTCCCTTCCTGCTCACAACGACATGCACAGTTTCCTCCCACTTGTCAGCTAACTTGTGTTTCCCTCTTAGGCGTACACTTCTGACTAGTACCCGGTCACCCACATCTAAGGTAGATTCCGTAACACGTCTGTCAAACCTGACTTTGTTCCTTACAGCTGCTTTAGCAGCATTCTTCCTAGCAAGCTGATAACTCTCCTGAAGGTGGTCTTTCAGAGCTCGTACATACTGGGAGTGAGACTTCTGTTTACTCTGGTTCAATGGAACATTAAAAGCAAGATCAGTAGGCAACCTAGGCTGCCACCCAAACATTAACTCGTAGGGTGTAAACCCAGTTGTCTCATGTTTAGTGCAATTATAAGCGTGCACTAACGGCTTCACAAAGTCTTGCCAGTGTGTTTTTTCCTGAGCTTTGAGTGTACCCAGCATGCTTAAAATTGTCCTATTAAATCTCTCAACAGAGTTTCCCCTGGGATGATATGGTGTCGTCCTAACTTTGTGCATGCCAGCGAGATCACAAAGTTCTTTAATCGTTTTCGACTAGAAGTCTGGGCCCTGGTCGCTGTGTAATTTTTCAGGGAAGCCATAGTGTACTATGAAATTTTCCCAAAGACACTTGGCTACTGTTCGAGCTTTCTGGTTCGGAGTTGGAATTGCTACAGCATATTTAGTGAAGAAATCAGTTATCACAAGCACATCCTTGGTGTTACTTCGGTCTGGTTCAATTGAGAGAAAGTCCATGCAAACTAACTCTAAAGGTCTGGATACCTGAATGTTCGCTAAAGGCGCTGCCTTCTCTGGCAGTGCTTTTCGACAAACACAGCGGCTGCAACTCTTTATCCATTTCTCGACATCATTTGCCATTCTTGGCCAGAAAAATCTGGAGCGGGTAAGATCAAGGGTCCGGTCAAAACCTAAATGACCCATGTCGTTATGAAGGCTCGTCATAACCATGTTTCTGAACTTCTCAGGCAAGACTATTTGGTAGTGAGTTTCATTGCCAATCTGTCTTTTTCTGTAGAGCATTTTATCCCTCACCTCAAGTTTGTTCATCTCTCGCAGGTAGATGGGAAGATCAGACAGCTCTTTCTTGACAGCTGGAGTAGGGGTCTTCCCTGTCTCCATCAGATGGAGGATTTCACAGATGGCAGGATCTGCTCTCTGTTGCTGTCTTAAATCTCCCTCTGACACACTGGGAATGACAGGGAAACCATTGCAGCTCTCCAAACTGTCTGGAATAGCTGTAGTTGACATAGCAAGAGATGCAACAAGAGGGATCGCGGGAACCCTTTCGCAGGTGTTCACCGGAAAGCAGACTAGATGCTTCTCACAAACTGCACTAACAGTTTTAGAGGAGAGACGAGTGAACTTATCAGACTCAGGTAAGTGATGGTGTATAAACTGACGAATTCTCTCCTCTTCTTTCTGAGACAATAAGTCATTGACAGGTTCAGCATGGGGGCGCCGTGAGAGGCCATCAGCGTCGAGATTGCGTTTTCCTGCTCGGTACTGAAGCTGAAATCTGAAGGTGGAAAGGGCAGACAGCCAGCGATAGCTAGTCGCATCCAACTTGGCTGTAGTGAGCAGGTAAGTTAATGGATTACTATCTGTAACCACTGTGAAAGAGACACCATACAGGTAATCGGCAAACTTCTCTGATACAGCCCATTTGAGCGCCAGGAATTCAAGTTTGTGGGCTGGGTAACGGGATTCACTCTTCGATAGTCCACGACTAGCGTAGGCTATAACGCGCATAACTCCCTCTTGCTCCTGGTAGAGCGCTGCCCCTAGCCCAATTGTGCTTGCATCTGTATGCAATACATATGGTAGCTTTGGGTTGGTGAATCCTAATACAGGGGCAGTAGTGAGCTTGTCAATGATGGTTTCAAAAGCCTTTTGACAGATATCTGTCCACCTTTTTCCAAACGGTCCTCTCGGCTTGAAGTACTCACCACTGTTCCCTCTGGGCTCATTACTTTTTCTAAGTGGCGGGTACCCAGCAGTGAGGTCGTTCAGCAGCTTTACTATCTTTGAATAATCCTGGATAAACCGCCGGTAATATCCAGCGAATCCTAAAAATGAGCGTAACTCTTTCAGGTTCTTTGGGCTAGGCCAGGTCTTTAGGGCCTCAATTTTTTCTGGGTCTGTTTCGACGCCGTTTTGTGACACTATGTGTCCTAAGTACCTAACTGACGTTTGGAAAAATTTACATTTCTCCAAGGACAGCTTCAAGCCATAATCCTTTAAACGGTTAAGGACATGAAGAAGGCGGGTCTCATGTTCTTCAACAGTGTCTGAGAAGACTATCAGATCATCTAAAAATACGATGACTTCCTTCAGGTTGATATTCCCCATGCACCTTTCCATTAGCCTTTGGAAAGTACTGGGAGCGTTTGTCACACCCTGAGGCATTCTATTAAACTCCCAAAAGCCCAAAGGACATACAAAGGCTGTTTTCGGTTTATTGGCTTCCTCCACTTCAATCTGATAGTAGCCTGACTTTAGATCCAGAACGGAGAACCATTTTGAACCTGAGTGCAGAAAAAGCTTCTTCCAGATTAGGTAGCGCGTATGCATCCTTGATGGTTTGGAGATTTAGCTTACGATAATCGATGCAAAGTCTCACTTCTCCGTTCTTCTCTCTAACCACCACTATGGGTGAGGAGAAGGGCGACTCTGACTCACGGATTACTCCTGCCTCACTTAGTTCTTGTAGGTGTCTCCGCACTGCGTCAAGATCTTGTGGACGAATCGGTCGTGGTCGGTGCTTAAAGGGGGTCTCATCACTCAGTCTAATCTGATGCTTGACTTTATCTGTCCGACCAAAGTCTGAATCATGTAGAGCGAACACTTCGGGCATAGCACACAGCTTCTTCTCTATTCTCTCCTTCCATTCAGCTGAAAGTGGAGAGCCATCAAAGTTTAAGTTCAGCTTTACTTTGTCAGTAGACTCTGAGAGACTGTCAGAACATGCTGGTTGATCAGGTCTTTGCTTACGTGAAACTACTATAATTGGTAGTTTTCTAGGGAGATCATCAGAAATTGCCAGTAAGCAGCTTGTGGCTAGCATGCCTCCAGGCAAGGAAGACAATGAAGGGGGTTCGATCACGATCCACCGGTCTAAAGCTGGGCTGTTGACATGTGCCAGCCCTTCTATAAACACAGCTTTGTCCAGCAGGGACAACCCTTGGTTCCTTTCCTGGCAGCATAACTAGACCCAAGCTACTGTCTTCTTTCTGCTTGTTTCTCTGCTGCATTACTTTCAGGACAACTCTGTAACCATATGGAAGGGCTTGAAGGTCTGTGTTCGCATTGCAGCAGTTCTCATACACTAAGTCCAAGGTGTTGGTGCCAATCAAGAGTTTGGATTGTTCATTTGATCTTGTGTTTGGGACCACTAATGCAAGGGTGGACACAGGGATTTCAGAGCCAAAACAGGATTTTGGAAAGGTGATGTCAACCTCTACAAAACCTAAATAAGGTACCGTGTGACCGTTCGCAGCCTCTACCTCCAACAGTTCATTCAAGGGGTGGATCTTCAAGTGAGAGAGGTTGCTCTCATAAAACGATTGTGACACCGTAGTTACTTGAGATCCTGTGTCAAGTAGGCAGTTACAAGACTGTCCATCAATGAGTATCTGAGCAGTGTATTTAGCTCCAATCAATCCCTTTGGAACTCTTACATCACTAGATCTTGTGGATAAAGATTTTCTACTTTTCCAGTCTTTAATGTTAGAGGGGGGACTGCCATCACTGTTTTCAGCTGTTATTTGTCCCACAATGAGGGCTGACTTCAGTTTAAATGTTGAGAAGAGGGTGAATCATTCTGACTGTCCCAAAGAGACTGTTTCTCTTTCAGCTGCGTCTTCTTTGCAGCTACTAATGACGGGTTCGGCTCATTATCACACAGAGAGGCAATATGGCCGTCTTCGCCACACTGAAAACAGTACCGTGGCCTTGGTCTGTTACTAGGCTTCTGGTCTGCAACTGAGGGACTGCCAGGCTCTTTGGTCTTTGGTGAATGCTTCGCACCAAGCTTTGATGCATTAGTCTTTATCTTTGGTGGTGCTTTTCTGCCTGTGAGCTGGCTCTGAAGTTTGGCAACTTGTTTTTTTAAATCAATGACAACAGCATCACTGGATGGCTCATTTGACTCAGCTTTCTGTGTCTTTAGCTGAGTGAGTTGACTCTGCAGCTCGGTGACTAGCTTTCTCATTTCAGTGATGTCATTCCCCACTGATGGGTTACTTTCAATTGAGCTGACAGCTAACACGTGTGTACTGGCTTTCTGCTTCACTGCGCCAAGGTACTTCTTCTTACGAGATTCTTTTGCACTCTGCTTATCTTCTTCAACACGAAGCTGCAACAGTAACTCAGTGAAAGGAGGGGGGTTGTCTCTCTTACGCTCAAGCTGGAGGTCAGCTATCAGTGGATTGTCCCAGCACCCACGACAGAATTGACGCAGCAGATGCCGATCAACTTCATCTGCAGACACGCCTCCTCTTTTCAGGGCTTTGGTAAGAACTGTCAGAAGTCTGTGTAAATACTGGGAGGGCTTTTCCCCCGGATCTTGAAGCGTGCTAAGAAACACAGCAAAAAGCTCATCCCCGTCTTCCATAATTCCAAATGCTGAGTCTAAAAGCTCAAGGTAGGCAGCTGGCAAGGCATGTCGGCCTAAGGACTTCACCACATTAGCTGCTGGTGGCACTAAACTGTCCAATATCTTTCTAGAGCGCTGCAAGTCAGACAGGGCTGGATCCTTGAGAACGAGTTCAACACTGTTTCGCCATGTGTCAAAGTCTGTTTCATGACTTGGGCAAGGGGCTTTGCCAGAAAACTGTCTAAGTCTAAAGGATGCATTCATCGATGACACTGGTGCTTCACTTCTCACCACATGCTCCACTACCATTCTTTGCACTTCTGGTGGACTAGCATCGCTCATAATAGTACCAGGAACTTTATTCTTAGCACTGCCGAGTACGATAGGCTCTGTGGCACTCTGTGAGGATTCAGCTTGCACCACTGTCATAGCAGAAGAGACATATTCAGCTGTTTGCAGGGTCACTGCTGGTTGTGCTGTGTTACTTTGAGTCTCTGTGTTGAAGAGCTCATCCACAGGCCCCACCTCAACGGTTGCTGCTCTACTGCATTTTGACAACTGTTCTTGCAGAATGTCTTCGAAAGCTTTTCCACTTAGTTTTGCAATCTTTTGCAGTTCGCTTAGAAAGCTCCAGGTAGCGCTCTCAGCCACAGTGGGAACATACTCGTTTGACAGTGCTTTGATTTGGTAAGTGACTTTGCTTGGGCTCTCATAGCTATGAGGAAGCACAGGCTTTAGGGCACTAAGTGCAGCTCCACTCTCATACTCTACAATTACATTCTTGTGATACGGAGAATAGGGGTCATCTACTCTAATAATTCTTGCTATACGCCCATATTTGCTCAGGAAGTCAGTGACTTCATCATCTATTGCGGTTTCAGTAAGCCCACTAATAATGACCGAGTTGGGCACTTTAACAGCTTCTCTATCAACTACCTCCATATTGGCCGGATTGTCCTATTTAAGGTCTGGGTGATAAATTGAGTCTGTTTGTCTAGAAATTTGCTTTTAACACAAAACTGCTCCTGGCTGGCTCGCCAAAATTTGTGTAGCACTTACTACATATAAGTTTGTTGGACCAGTACTAGGTTCGAAGGAAGAGCAGTTACTAATGGCTAAATAAACAAGAAACACCACAGACCAAGAATAAGTTTAAATGCCGGCTTGTTTATCAAAAGAATTACTCAGGGGTAGGGGTAACTATAATTTGGTACCAGATAGACATTCACACAAACATAACATAAAATACACAAACCTTTGCATAGAAATGCATAGTTTCAGTTCAAACCTTTCCCCTTTTTTTATAAAGAAAACAAATATGAATTTCTTATTATCCCATCCACTTAACCTATTTGGTTACAATGTCTAATTGTTATCTGAGCTCAATTTTAATTTAAATTTTTATCTATTGCAGGTTTTTATTTAGTTCCTACTTTTAAATATTAAGCTATTTTGGTTTACCTGTTTATTTCTCTTTTAAATCAACATAGGCCTACTTTAGAATCATGAAATTAGCATTTGTATTAGGCTACTTTCCTACTGGCAAATTTTAGGCTTTTTCACCTCAACCCTTGAGCTACAGTCAGCATCTCGACATCAAAACAGCTGGAAAGTAACACTTCAAAATGCAATATCAAATCCAGTCACAATTCAATAATTCAACATGTAACATACAACATTGTAGTGAATGAAGTCACAATTATCAAAATCTTGAAGTTCTATTCAATCAGTCCGTTAGCAGGGAGTACGCGGTAGCCTTGCTAGCGACTGCACCAGGCACTCCATACAGTGTTCATATGATCCAAGGGAAAATTCAGTTTAAGTGAGGACACGCTTACCGCGATGCGGAGATTCACTGTCAGCTCAACGAAAGTCGGTAAGCAATCGGCTTACTGTTCAGAGTCCACGCTCTCAGTAAGCAGAAGATTTCTCCCAATGTAACTCACGGTCTAGGTTCTTCAAGCGGGTGACTCGCCATCAAACATCCACGTCCATGTGCTCGACACATGGGCTTCAGCAGTTCGCGATTCTTCCCGGAAAATTAGTCAACTTAACAAGATAATGTTTAAAATAACCACAGTCTATCAACATAGACAGAACGCTAAATAAAACACTTCAAAAAACAAAATAATTATCAGCAATACTCAATGTTTCTTTCTTTCGATCTGCTCAAGGATTTAACACGCCATGCAACCCTTCATCTCTTGTTTTTTCTCAGCTCTGTCGGCCGCTTCTTTTTCTAAAAAAAAACATTAGCAGCTTTCCGATTGGCTGACAGATATGCAATTCCTTAAAGTAACAGAACTATTAAACCAAACTGACAAATAATTTACCATCTGATGAAATACTGTTTTTATCCTATTTATCTAGTTTAAGGTTGCTTTTAATCACTACTATGATTTTTTTCTTAAATGATGAAATTCTGCTCAATATTTTTCTTACGTAATCACTATATGTTAATTTATGGCTATCTACACCTAGGTTACACTGAGCTGGTAAGTAAGGTGCTCTGTGCATTGTGTGACAACAGGATAACAGTCAGTAGTGGTGATGGGGAGTGAGGTGAGTCTTTTTGTCCTTGATTTCACACTCCTGTAGTGTCTCCCAGATGGCAGAAGTGTGAAAAGACTGTGCTGTGGATGTGTATTGTCCCTGATGATGTTGTGGGCCCTCCTGATGACCCTGGTGGTGTAAATATGGGAAGTGATGGGAAGGCTAATCCACAGATGAACTGTGCAGTTTTTAATGACATGCTGGATAGCTTTCCTGTCCTGAACAGTGCAGCTTTCATGCCACACTGTGATTGAGCTGGTGATCACACTTTCATCTGTACATCTGTAGAAGTGGCTGAGGAATTCGGTTGACATGCCAAATTTCCTCGGCCTTCTTAAGAAGTACAGTTGCTGCTGGGATCTTCTCAGGAGCTGCTGAGTGTTGTGAGACCAGGTGAAGTCCTTGCTAATGTCAATTCCAAGGAATTTAAAGGTTTTCACCCTCTCCACCTCTGTCTCACCGATGTAGACTGGGGTGTGCTGCTCCTTCCTCCTCCTCCTAGGATCAATAATCATCTTCTTGGTCTTGTCCATATTTAAGTAGAGATTATTTTCCTGACACCAGGCTATCAGTCCTGCTACCTCCCTTCTGTATGATGTTTCCTCTCCACCAGTGATCAATCCGATGACTGTGGTGTCATCTGCAAATTTTATTATCCTGGTGTTGGTCTGGGAGGCCATGCAGTCATAGTTGAAGAGGGTGAACAGCAGTAGGCTCAGGACACAGCCTTGGGGGGTCCCTGTGCTAACAGTTCTGATGCCTGAGTCTGTCTGTCAGGAAGTTCAGCACCCAGTTACAGAGGGAGCGTGTCAGTCTGAGGGCGGGGAGCTTTTTGGAGAGCCTGTGTGGTATGACTGTGTTGAATGCTGAACTGTTGTTAATGAATAGCATTCTCACGTATGTGTCCTTACCCTCCAAGTGTGTGAGGGCTGTGTGGATGGAATCGTTGACAGCATCGTCAGTGGACCTGTTTTGTTGATATGTGAATTGAAATGGGTCCAAGGTGGCTGGGATTGTCCTTTTTATATGGGTCATGACTATCCTTTCAAAACACTTCATCACAGTTGGGGTGAGTGCAACAGGACTATAGTCATTCAGGCAGGTCACAGTGTTCTTCTTTGGGAGGGGCACGATGGTGGTGGACTTGAAGCAGGAGGGCACGAGGCCTGAGCGAGGGACACATTGTAGATGTCCGTGAGCACATCAGCCAGCTCCGACAAGCAAACCCTGAGGTTCCCTGCCTGGTGATGTTATCTGGGCCGGCTGCCTTCCATGGGTTCATTCTCTTCAGAATGATTTTGGAATGGAATTTTTGGAATGATTTAAGGTTCAGGCTGTCTTAACATGCGCTGTTGAACACAGACGCCTGCTGCTGAACAGAGGTGGGCTGTAGTTGCTATATTTATCTTGCTACCTGATGGAGTTGTAGGGCCCATGTTTTAAATTTGGCACACTTTCAAAATATGTAAAAATTAAAATATGTTTTGGCATTTTTGCATACCTTCCAGATATGTCACATATATGGTAATATTTTTGGTAAAAATACATTTTGCTCTTTTAACTGATTCTACTGTTAATAAATGTTTAAATATTTGACAAGTATGTTTATTTCACTAGCTTTAATAATTTGACGATACTAGTGTACTAGTGTATTGCTGTGGCCATGTACAACACATCCTTCTGAGTTTCTGACTGAGTTTCAAAACTCTAAATTTTCAAAAAATGAAAATGTTTTATTAACTGATTTCAATGTAATTTTAGTTGGGAAGCCCAACATGAAATTTGTTGTCACCATAACTTTACTTACCAAGTTGTGGCAATGTAGAATTTTAAGTTATATTTATTTATGCACAAGAAATTCAAATGGCAGAAACTTCAGAGTTTAGCTTAGGCAACTTTTGAGGATTGTTATACCAATGTAAAATTCTATTTGTATTGAACGAATCAGCCTTGAAGTTGAGCTAAGTTAAAAAAAGATGATGAGATCAGCTAATTAATTATTTTAAGCTGGAGTCACATTAATTTATTACAGGGTACTAGTAAGTTACAGACCTCACTACTATTCTATTATTAGAAGCTAACTAGAAAATATATTAGATTGGAAAAAGCTGTCTCTTCAGATATTGGTGAGAAAAGATTTAGCTGTTAATGCCTGACTGCTACCATGTTCTTTGGTTGTAGGCTTATGCTCATAAGGCTTGAGAATTTACTGTACTAATACCCATCATTGGCTGAAAATTGCTAGATCAGTCTTCAAAGAATTGAGTCCTGCAGATGGTTTATCCAATCTACATTTTTTGTGCACTGTGATTTTTATAAATAAAATTGCTCTATTTTATCCATAACAGTTACTCCTTTGGCAGATAAAGTTATAATCACCTGTGTGCTAGACGAGATGCAGTCTGTGATTCTGTAAGCTCAGTGTCCTTCTTAGAAATTGTGAAAGCTTTCATATACTCTTCTGTAATTTACACAGCTTGCATTTCCGCATTGTGGCATGATGGTGAAAAATGCTGGGGCCACACCTCCAGGGCCTCATGCTAAAGAATGTGACTTATCTTGCTTTGTTGGAGGATGTCACATGTTGTGTCATTTAGAGAATGGGAGCAGAGCAATTTCTATTTATCAGAAGATAAGCTTACTCACTCCCAATACGCATAGCAATACATTTCTGCTGTTAGCTGGAGAAGGAAACAAGGTACACAAGTGCAATGTTTTTGGCTAAAGGCACATTCCAAAGTGAAATTTGTAATAAAAGCAGGTATTTCCAAACTTTTGTTGAGTAGGATGATCATTTGTCCAATGCCCCTACACCCATGCCTCTTCAACCATGTTCTGGTATATTGGTTATATTAGCAGAAATGTTATCAGGTTTTTAATACACCCTGATAGACCCAGGCAATACCATTACTCACAGCTAGAACCTAAGCAACTGGAAACTGGTATAGCAGGTCTTCCCTATCTACATACCTCAAAGGTCTGTGCCATTATTTTAGTTTAGTCATATAATTATGCAATTTTCTCTTTTTTGGTATTGGAATGTTGCTGACAGCATATGAGTCATTATACGAAACGGGTGCCATTTCAACTTTGCAATTTTCAAAATTTTCATTAAGAACAAACTTTCTTTAAAAAAGACTACAACTTGAAAGACATGTTAACCCTTCAAAAAACATATTTTCCCACCTCAGGCACAAACTCCTTATTAATATTATAGTTTTTCTTCAGGCAAGAGCGCCTTTCTTGTACCACCCCATTACGGACAATATGTATGCCATTAGAGTAGTAAAACAAGAAATAGATTTTAAAAAATTTATGTTTTCCTAATAGTAAAATGTCCCTTTTGTGGAAAAGATCAATAGAGAGTCTGTAATTTAATTATTTTTTTTTATTCTTAGATTTTTAATCTTGAAAAATGAATTTGACTTTCAATGGCCTCACTTTTTGTAGTGAAAAAACAAATTCACTTAAAAAATACAAATAAAGTTGCATTTATTTCATTAGTCCACACAATAAGAACATCATTCAACATTAATTTATGTAACATTTCATTTTCTTTCTATAAACTTTTAACAAAATGACCCTGTGACGGGGTAGTAAGTGATGTGACAGGGTGGTTCACTGTGACGGGGTGGTATGGACAAAGTGTTTCTCTATATGAACAGCTGATTTTAAACTGGGGGAGGGGAGACATTAAAATAGGAGATGTAATGGAAAACTTGCTCATGCTCTGAAAAACTGAAATGAGCATCATAACAGTGACTGGGAGAGTCGCATCCACACACCCTTCTGGATTTCCATGTGGCGGGATGTCACAGGCTGTGGTGCTTGAATGATTTCGAGCACATCATCAAAGAGATACCACAGGAAGTCATCTCTTGGAGGCCAGAAGAACCTGTTGGCCCCAACACAGTGCATACATTTTACAAGGGCATGTGTTTCATCTGTATCCATGATGATCCCAGGATAAAGGTCGTTGTCATATTTAATCACACACCACTTTCCAATTAGATTTCCACTTTCCCAATCAATTGCTTCTGTTGGCACCTTTTGGGCTGTCTTGTTAAAAGTGAAATGCTGTGTGTTGAAGCACTGACATCTCAGCTGCTTTTGCGTGGAGCACATGCAACTAACTTCCCGGTAAAGGATTTCTCCTGGAGTGAATGTGACCACTTGGTGGGTTTTCATTGTGGATGGCACTGGTGGAATCTGGCCTGGCATCCTTTCCATTGCCTGCTCCACTGCTTCGGATGCTACATAAAACAACTTAACAGTTGTAGATGTTTCTGTGAGGGCCTTATATAGCTCATGGGCATTGGGTATGTCACGGCCGTTGGTCACCAGCTTGTCCGCTGTTCTTTTCAAGGTTCCCCCAACACCGTCAGGGGCCCCCTTGCCATGGCTTGCCTCAAAAAAGTTCCATGTTCCCCCTTTCAGACCTCGTCTTGCGAGCTCTGTGCTGAAAAGGTAGAAATTTCCTTTCTGTTTGTATTGGGTACACGGTCCATCACTCAGAAAGTGTAGAACAGATACATGTGGGTATGTGGCTTGTAGATAATTCAGCACTGGATTCATGTGTTCCCATATAGCTGGGGGGCTTTTGTGTTTGGAGGGTGACACTGTGCTAAAACAGATGGGCTCTTTTTCACCACCTATGTACAAAACACCAGTGTGCAGAGTAGCTTGTAGGTGTGAGGAACCAAAGTGGACAGCTTGAACCTCTGAGCTGTATTTGCATGTGTAGTTTTCAGAGAAGTCGATGTGGATCACTGCCTCCTCTTTTGACAGGTTCTTTTTCAACTCTCTGCAGTAGGAGTACTGTTGATTTATGTTGAATGTGTGTCTTTTGAATTTATGAAGAAGATTGTGGAATAACTCCACAAGATTGTCTTGTGTGTCCTCCATTGTTTTCTTCACTGTGATCTTGACAGTGGTAGGACCCTCCCTCACATCTTCCCTTGGTTTCTCTGCTGTGGCCCATTGAGTGAATGCAACCTTTGCTGAGCCATCAAATCTGGAGAGCTGAACAGTCTTGCCTTTGCATTCCTCACACTCATCATACATGCACATTTTCCTGGAGGTGTCGCAGGTTATCATTTTAGTCAAACTCTCGAGATCCGAAGTATCTATGAGCCTCAAATTATGCAACTTCTCAACAACAAATCTGAGATTTTCATGGATCTTGCACAGACATGTGTTCCGTTCAGAGAGATTGGGATGTACAACCCAAAAAGGGCGAAGCTTACAAAAAAGGGAGTATGATATGTTGTTTGTGTTTTCAGTGAGAAATTTTTTGTGAAGATTTTTCATTGTGTCAACCAGAAACCTTTTCTGCTTCTTCAACTTGTTCTTGGTAATTGTTTGTTTTCTTCCAGTCGTTATCCGACTGTTGTCATCTCGGGTGAAGAAGGATTTGACTTTGGACTTGAAAGCAGCAGTGAACCTGTTTGTGGGATTTCTTTTGGTGGAACAGAGGTCTTCACTCTGAACACTGCGACGCTTCTTTGAAAATCCAAGGGCATTTTCGGCAAATCCTTGTAGCCTGTACTTCTTCACAATCTTCCCCGCTGTTACCTTTGCTATTAGTTGTTTTTCTTTTTCTTTTCTTGCTTTACAGTACTTATTCTTAATGTCTTCAATCAAAGCTTCATGAAAGAGTAGTGTTTTTTTTATTTTGGAGCTAACTCTGCCTGTCTTAGTTAATTCTTTTATTTTTGAATGAGGAGAGTCATTCTTCTTTAAGCGCTTATATCTTTTTCTGTATTTGTCAGTGCGTTTTCTTTCCTTCTCTAGCGATTTTTTTAGTTTTTCAATTTCTTTGCGCAGTGTATCCCTGTTCCTCCTGGAAATTCGCTTTCCTTCTTTATGTTGCCTGAAACAAAACAAAAATCTACTGGTAACTTAGGGGTTCAAGTCATGTGCACCATATGTAAAAACAATTACTCATCAATGATAGGCCTGCTTCTTATTCGCTACATGTGTCCATTCATTTATAATCCTAACTGCACACTACCCTGACCTTGAAGATCCTAACTGCTGCTTTAACTGCTGGACAGGATCTGGACTCAGAGGAAAGGTGTCCAGACTGTGCTTCCTAACCTCTGCTTTCTCTTTTCTGTTCTTGTTCTGTTTCCTCCACTTTTTACGCAGCTGACGCTTCCCTCGCTCACTTAGATCACTTATCTTCTTTTTTTTCCCTTGCTCTACATCACGTTTCCATCTCTGACGCTCACTCTCTAGATATTTTTGCCTCCTCTCAGGATCAGCATTCCGACGTGCACGGTATCGCCGTTGTCTCTCAGCAGCGCTTAATGGAGCCATGATGGAGACAGATCTATCTGCAATTATGTTATAAAATGTAACATTATTCATTAAACACAGATAGTGAGTGAGTGAGTGAAAGAGATAGTGAGAAAGTGACATAGTGAGTGAGTGAGATAGTGAGTGAAAGAGATGAGTGAGTAATACGTGTGTGAGTGATATAGTGAGTGAGTGAATGAACCAAACAGGGTTAAGTTAACAGAAAATACTGATTAAAAATTGATTATATTAGAATTCTTAGTTTCACACATCCTCACATTCAAACAGGAAGCAGAACCACCCCATCACCTCCATTACCACCCTGTCACAATAAAAAATGTGACAGGGTGGTATGTGACGGGGTGGTAAATTTCATCCCAAAATGGCCGCAGATCTCCCATGTGGTCAAGTTCCTCACCTAGCATACATGCATTCAATCTGAAATTTAATTTTATTTGCATTAATAATGTAAAAAAATTAATAAAAAACAGTTTTTCCTATCTACTTTGCGTGACGGGGTGGTTGGTTTAAGCTTGACGGACCCTGCATAACATGAAAAAGCAACAAATAAACAACGTAAAAGAATGTCAGTACTTGCCTGCTTTTGTTCTTGGTGGCTGCAAGGCTCAAATGATGTCACTTCTGCTTTGTGATGTCATTTAAAGCAACAGTACATTAATTATAGATAAAACAAGTTAGTGTGACGGGGTGGTAAGTTAAACTGAGGGACACACACAAATCATAAAATATTTACAAAAAAAATAAGGTTTATTTCAAATAAATATATCTTATGTAAACAGGGACACACATATAATCCTGAAAATAATAAAAGTTTGAAAAAATATATAACTTATTTGGTGATATTTTAGATAAAAATGTCATGTTGGTCAACACGGACATGTGAAATTGGCTATGTACTAATGAAAAATGATTAAAAAATAGTATGTTACTCTTTAAGAATAGTGTTTTATCGTATATCATGTTAACAAGAACACTTGACTTAATAACTTTAAGCTTTGGAAACACACTTTAGGACATTTTTGCGCCTTAAGCATCTCATCAAACGTTGCGGACCCAAATGGCACCCGTTGGGTAGAATGACTCATATAATAATTTAACTAATATCCAGTGATGACCCTCATCCACACACAAAGGTGAAATATAAAAGCCGGAATGGCTTGCAGCTCTACAGGTTTTGTTCAGGGCGTGTCTGCCACAAGTAGAATATCTCATGCTCTGTCTTGGTCTTTATCCTTTTCACAGATAAAATGTAATAAATAAGCATGCACATTTCAGAATTAGACTACACCTCAGACATTGGCAAAAAAAATTTAACCTAAGGGCAATTGACATTTGGAATAATTTTGAAAAATTAGCCAAATAATGATATGCTTCACTTATAAACCAGTTTATAGCAATATTGCACATGCAGCTTTTGGACTGATATCAGTGACAGTTTTGTTTGACATACAATATACAGCCAAAACTATGTGAAAACCTGACCATCACACCCATATGTGTTTCTTCCCAAAACTATTGCCACAAAGTCTGAAGCAGACAATTGTATAGAATGTCTCTGGAACTAAGAGGCCCACACCTGTTCCAGCATGACAATGCCCCTGTGCACAAAGCAAGCTCCATGAAGACATGCTGTGTTACGGTTGGAGTGGAAGAACTCGAGTGTCCTGCACAGAGCCAGATGCTTGTAAAAGTGTGATGTACTTGCTCCAGTTTAGCTCATGTTTGCCGAATCTGGAATTCTGACATGTAGGCCAAGCAACAAAACAGATCTAGTTCATGTGGCATGACTGTAATGTGCAAAAATTGTTCTGAACTGATTAGCATGCACAGGTACACTCATGCAAAATCTGAGCAACAATGTAACACCGGGCCAATAATAAAAAAAGGAGTGTCTGTAATATTCATAACTTCAGTTTCTCTTTTGAAAAGTACAAAATGTTCACTAATCCAATTTCACACACCCATTATTTTTGGCAAAGATTTTGAAAAATCAGATCTGAATTTGTTGATTTATACTCACCAGATATTGCTGAGAAATTCAAATTTTTACCTTCATTAAGACACTCATCAACTTTGATATTCTTCTAAATAATAATGTGCTTTTGAATAAAAAAAGATTATTAACTTTTTTTCAATAGTTCATCATCCATTTTGCATTGATATTTCATTGAAATTTAAATCATGATTAGGTTTTTTTTTTAAATTATTCATTTGTTAATGCAGATTTTTTCTGCAATTTTGTCATGTGGCTGAAAAAAGAGCCCAGCAACTATTAGTTACAGGCATTAGTCAAAAACAACACCATATATTTAACTCCATAATGAGAACTGATCATGTAGTGGTAGGAGGAAATGAACAGTGAAAAGTCTGAAAGTGTCTGTCTCAGCTCCTGTTGCAATATCTTTTTCAGCTTTGGTCTTTCATCCTGCCTCAGCTTCACTCATAGTTTCTTCTCTTCCTGCCTCAGGCCCTCTCTGTGCTTGCCTCGTTATTATTCACTGTCTCTGCTGCATCTCTTCTGATTCCAAGTTTCATTCTGAAACATGCCTATACATGCAATTTAAGCTCTGTGCATGTGGCAACACACAAAGTGAGCTTCTCCCCCTCACATATTTGCATTTGAGGGACGATTGAACAAAAGAGGGGAGTCAGTGCAAAAAAGTTGTAGGTGTAGCAAAAGCAGGTGTAAATAACTGTGTGTTTTAATAATGCTTGTAAATTGTGTGGTTTTTGTCCTCCAGATCTGGCAACCCTGTTTATAACTCATACGTTCAAGGCCTTACTCAATAGTGGCAGCTTAGTGGCGCTGGGGCTTGAATTTATGACTGCAGTAGCCCAGAGCCTTAACCACTGATCCACCACTTTGGACCAGCAAATTTGGGGTATAAAAGTAGTCCTTATGCTGTTTGTCACATTAGTCTTTTGAATCACCCAGTGACATCAGAATTCTAGACTAAACTTTTTCATAGTAGTAAAGGAAAATCGCATTATTTGTGGTTCCTGTCTGTAGTGGTAAAAAACATGTTCCAAATTTCCAATTTTGTCCCTTGTTTCTTGGCCACTATGGGAGGTGTTGATGCAATAATCCGACGCGTGCAATGTAGCATGAATAGATCCAGAAAGGCTTGTTGAGGTTCCAAACAATAACTGAAGTTTATTAAATCAAAATTAAGTTGAATTGCAACATAAAACAAACAAACAACTTAAAGGCTAATTGCAGGCTTGTTACACCATGCCATCTTAGCTCCATGCGCACAGTCGAAAGACTGTATGCTCTCGCACCAGCGCCCCCCTCCTGTCAGGGGTGGCATAGCCTTTTAAACATTTTTCCCTTCACACCTATAGAGGGCACACACTCAGAGAAATAAACATTAACAATATAGCAGCAAACTAGTATTTAAATGAACACATAGAAAAATTAAATAAGATAGTAAGCATGGCTCCTACACTGTCTAAGACCTTTCATGGGACCTCATGTTCTAACTACCACATTTGGTGGCTTCAGTAAACAACAGACAGTGAGAAGGCTTTCATAAGAAGGACTCTGTTTAGACAGGTCTAACAATAACACACTGCCTGATGTGGCATTAGGAAAGAATTCAGCCCAGCTGATCTGTACTTGTTAGAGCTTCATTAATAAAACCCAATGTCACAGTGTCCTCTGCTGCTGAGATCCTCAGTGTGATGCAATGCTGTTTGTTGGTCCAAAAATAATCCAAAAGATAGTTGGAAAAAAGATTTTTTTTTTTATCTTTTGGATTATTAATGTGGTTAACTGATTCAGTTAACCACATTACATTGCATGGTTTATTCTTTTGATGTTTATATAAAGGATGGTATACCTTCAAATAAACATCAAAAGAATAAACCATGCAATGTAATGTGGTTAACTGAATCAGTGATACTTCTTACAAAATACACAAATTTTAACCTAACCCCACTTATTAGAACTTTACATATCATTACTTACTTACTATCATTACTATCATCAATACCTGAAAAACATATTAACAGTTTGTACATTCCCTTAAACTACTCAACATTATATGGAAGCCTTTCTACACTGCAGAACTTAAGCAGTATATTGAATATGCTCTAAATTAAAAATGACAAAAATAACAATATGTTTAGACACAGTTACCAGCCATTAAATTATATAAAAAAAACCACACATTACATATTCTAGACTCCTGCAGAAAAAATACCAAGATGTCTATTAGTCCTTAAACCTTTCTATTTTTTCCCAAATCCTATTAAAAATGCTTAATTTTTCTCTTATTGTAAATCTTCCAGTCTTTCCAAATCTCAAAAGTAGGGACAGATTCACAACAGGATGGGATCAGGCTCCATCTCAATAGAATATTTCTAGGAAAGAAATCTAAATATTTTTTCCCAAAATGAAATCACTCACTGCTGCTGTGGATGGACCCACATGGACGCTCTGAAGATCAGTGGGATTGCTGGGGATGGTGCCACTTGGGGGCCATGGAAGTGGCTTGGGGATCTCATATGGGGAGTTGTACTGTGACGGCTTGAGACTGTGACTGCTGTGATGGCTTTGGGGTTGTGGTTGCTGTGAGCAGTTTTGCACTCAAATCTCCAACAGTGAACAGTGGATAGGTTCAACAAAACAGACTTCTTGTGTAAACTGTAATCAATTTACTGGCTATACAATTGCACTATTTGTCCTTGTAGTACACAGTTATAGAAGCGCCATACAAATAAAAATTGAATTGAATTGAAAATACAGGCGAAAAAAAAAACAGCACTGTAGCAGAAATACTTGCTTCTACTCCAATTTGGTCCACAGTTTATGTGTATACTGCCATCTAGTGTATGGAAATTCACACTGTATTAGTGGATATATGGTATGAGCAGCTCCAGTTTTAGGTGTATAACGCCATCTTCGGTATGGATATTTGCAGTACACTTGCTTTTTCCCTCATCCAGTGATGCCTGCTCATTTCAGCAATGGCACTATCTGCCTATTGGCATGTTTTTGGGAGGTGGAGAAGACCAGAGAACTTGGAGGAAACCTACCCACACATGTGGAGAACATGTGAAACTCCGAAAAGACAGTAACCTCAGATAACCCTAACCCAGGACCCTGGAGCTGTGCGGAGACAACACTACCCACTGTAACCACTGTTACACCATGAAATAAAAAGAGTATATAAATTTAGGAAAACATGCAATGAAGGATATTTTAAACTTTAAGAAATTGTAAAACACTATTGTCATTATTGTCACACTGATTTTGAAAATAATTGATGCATCCACAATTAATATTCAGATAATCCGCAAGTCCCCTGGAGAGATTAATGCCACTTCTTTGTCTAATAATGTTGGAAACAATTGTAGAGGATCTTGGATCCTCCACCATGCACAAGACTTCTTCATATTCTCAGTTTTGTGCATGTGGATGTCCTATTTGATTCACACCACAGGATTTTTAAAACCAGGAGACTGAAATGGTCATTGAATTGATCACTGGTTTTGTGTCCTATATCTACGGCCAAGCCTTATCCTCCTGGCAGAGACAACAGATTTTGGGATAAAATATCCTGATACTTAAAAGAATTCATGATATCATCATTCTTCACCAAGCCATAAAACTAGCACCCTGGTACCATGATCACTCATGCACCTTAAAATGGATGACTTGAAAATTATAACATAAATGGCATCAAACTAAAGTGGTAGTATTCAAAACTGCATGGAAGGAGAGCCTCCTGAGCTATAGAAAAGATCTTAGCAATGCTAGATCAACATATCTCTCCACTCTATTTGAAGATAACAAAAATAATCCTAGATTCTTATTTAATACTGTAGCAATGTTAACTAGGAATCAGTTCACCACAGAAGCAAGCCCATCAATGTGCATGAATTTTTTCATCAGCTTGTGTACTAGATCACTTACCTACATGTTTCTTCAAACAAATACTACCAAAAGGAACCGAACCTCTTCTAAATAATAATAATAATCAGTTCTTTCCTTAGCACTGGCTATGTACCTAAATCCTTCAAACTAGCAGTTATCAAACCCCTGATTAAAAAACTCAACCCCTGTCAGTTGTCCAACTGTAAGCCAATATCAACCCTCCCCTTTATTTCCAAGATCCTAGAAAAGGTCGTAGCACAACAGTTATGCTCATACTTACATAGGAATAACATTCATGAAATTTAGGATTTCAGGATTTAGGCCTCATGATAGCACAGAGACAGCGCTGGTTAAAGTGGTAAATGACTTACTACTGGCCTCTGATCAGGGTTGTGTCTCCTTGCTTTTGCTGCTTGACCTTAGTGCAGCTTTTGATACCATTGATCATGCGATTCTCCTCGATAGACTAGAAAATGTAGTAGGCATTAAGGGAACAGCCCTTTCCTGGCTCAGGTCTTATTTGACTGATCGTTATCAGTTTGTAGATTTAAATGGTGACTTTGTGACTTCTCTACACATACTAAGGTAAAGTTTGGTGTTCCGCAAGGCTCTATTTTAGATCCACTGCTCTTTTCTTTATATATGCTACCTCTGGATAAAATTATTCATAAACATAAATTCTGATTGTGAAGTGAAGTGACTTGTGGCCAAGTATGGTGACCCATACTTGGAATTTGCGCTCTGCATTTAACCCATCCAAGTGCACACACACAGTAGTGAACACACACTCAGAGCAGTGGGCAGCCTTTTTTGCTGCGGCGCCCGGGGAGCAGTTGGGGGTTCGGTGCCTTGCTCAAGGGTCTCACCTCAGTCGTGGTATTGAGGGTGGGAGAGAGCGCTGGTCATTCACTCCCCCCACCTACAATCCCTGTCGGACCTGAGACTTGAACCCACAACCTTCAGGTTCACCTTCGGGTTGCAAGTCTGACTCTCTAACCACAGTTGTATGTTTCAGCAAAGCCAGATGACAGACACCAGCTTAATAAAGTTGAGGAATGTGTAAAGGACATTAGACACTGGATGCTTATTAACTTCCTTCTACTTAATTCTGTTATGGAGCACAGTTATGGAACAGCCTGCCAATTAGTGTTCAAGGCACAGATACAGTCTCAGTGTTTAAGTCTAAGCTGAAAAAATATTTGTTTTGTCAAGCCTTTTGTTAATAGTTTTCTATCTTAGTTAAAGGTGCAGATCTGGAGGGCTCTTGGGTATAGAGTGTTTTGTTAAACTGGGATGTTTAGACAAGTTCACTAAGGTTTGTGATGATGGAGTGGTTCATATATTCATAAGTTCCTGTTCACATAGAATACAGTTAAAAATGGGAAATGATTTATAATCGCACTATCCAGTGTCACCGAGATGAGGATGGGTTCCATTTTGAGTCTGGTTCCTCTTAAGGTTTCTTCCTCATATCATCTCAGTGAGATTTTCTTCACCACTGTCACCTTTGCCTTGCTCATTAAGGATAACTTTATAAATTTAAAATTTATATCCAGATTTTATATTTTATTTTTGTAAAGCTTTTTTGTGACAATGTCCTTTGCTAAAAGTTCTATACAAATAAAATTGAATTGAATTGAATTGCTTGTGGTGGTGGAATGTAGGTAGCTGTGATGATAACCGATAGAAAGGACAATATTTGATGGTCGTATTTTGACTGGGCATCGGTGGTTGATGTGCTCGTGTCCTCAACTTGTTATGAATGCCGACCTGTTTCCCCTGATGTTTTTTCCTCTTGGGAGTGTGTCATCTATTGTTATGGCTGGTTTTGTGACGCCGCAGGATTTCCCCAAGCAAAGCTGAGTAAACATCTGAGAATTGAAGGTCTGTAATATGGTATGTAGATTTTAAACCTATATTTATCAGCATCTGGCAATCATATACATAAAAAGATTTCATGTAAAATGACAAAAAACACTAAAAATAGGCACAGTCTAGCGGGAGTGAGCAGGATGGCATCTAGATGTGGCCACACAATCTTGGATACAAGACGTGCATTGTTATTTTTTAAACAGTAAAGGCAACTGGTAATACAAATAATGCTAAATAAAGACAAAAAACATGCCCTTATATGATGCAATTAGAATTGGTTTCATCTTTTTATACTGAACCTGTTGAAAAACACACAAACATATTCATTCACATGTAACCCAACTCTATTCCATCACCTTTTTGCGTCATAGGCAAAACTCATGTGAGCTTCTTTGATCTCTACAATGTGAGTCTTTGATTGTGCTTGTTGAGTTTGCCAGTGAGATTATACTGCCAGTGATGTTAATACAAATTTGTTATTTCCATCCAAAGTCTTTTATTTCCTTGGTTCCAAAACTACAAAATATCTTTATACTACAATTTCACTCAAACCACTAATTCATCAAAGAACCCTACAAACACAAGCCAGAGTTTTCATTTATTTTGAATCAGTTTACAGAGCAATCACATGGTTGTGTGCCGAAACAAAGTTTCTGATGTCATTAGTCACATGTGTATGGCAGATAATCAAACACTATTGCAATATTAAGAAGTAAAGTGTCTTGTTTTCTTGACACAAGCTTCAGAGCTTCAGTATCAAAGGTGACATCACTAGTTTTTTGCATTACGTCATGGGTACCCAACTTGTTTTCCCTGTAATGAACCTGATTCAAATAATCAGCTAATTAATAGCTCTTTGTAGTGGCAGTGTAAGAGTAGGAAAACGTCCAGAACAGGGAGTTCACCAGGAACAGGTTTGCGAACATGTGTGTGACTCTTGCCTGTTGGGATTGTGTTTGAACTATGTCTGGATTTGGTTAATAAAGTCCTTCAGTAAATGGAGCCTCAACCACCTCCTGAGTACTGTATGTTACAATAGTAGAGTAACATCTAAATAATTTTTTATTTTTTATTTTTACATGTTCTTGTGAAAAATACTAATAACTCTGATTGACTGTATGTGCTAAATGGTTCCCTGATTGCTGAAGCCAGAACCAGAACTACTGTCCCGCTATGAGGTTGCATTTTACTTTGATTTTTTTTTCATATTCCCCAATCTCAGATACGATCAGTTCTAACTCAGCTTCTTTGCACATTATATATATATATATATATATATATATATATATATATATATATGTATATAAAATTTTTTATTTTATGCAGAATAAATTGAATAGGATAGGATTAAGGATTAATTAGGATAAATTTAATTAATTATGTGTGAAGTTTAAATAAAATAGAATGAAATGGATAAAATATATAGATAGAAAAAGAAACTATATACTAAAATAGATTCTGATGTTTACAAGTCATATTTTTGTTGTTATTTTACAATCTGTTTCTAAGAGAGTCCATTTTGTGTTGTGTATTGTAAGTTATACAAGGACCGTCTTCTGTTGTAGCGCCTCCTTAAACCAGCACAGCAGCCACACAGGAGACACTGAGAGAAATAGAGAGAAAGTTAAAAAAAGAGACAAGGAGGAATACAGGAGAGATTCTGATTAGCTATTCATGTTCCTGTAATTGTTGTAAAATAAAAATAACATCTTTAATCAAAAATAAATAACTTTAGTCAGTGCCTGCAACTGATGCAAATATAGATAACTATAAAAATATATAAAGATTACTTATTATTATTATTATTATTATTTATTATAATTATTTATATTCTTTCCCAAATATCACACTAAATTTAGAGTTTAGAAGAGATTTAATTGACACTTACACAGAGCAGAATCCAGCACGGTATGAGAATAATGACTATACTGCAGGGGATAATGATGGCCAGGATCCATGCAACATTTCCCCCAGAGGTGGTGTTGTGTGCTTGGACTGTGGGCCTCAGGACTACATGGACAGGGGGGGTTGTTTGAGCAGCAGGAGTGGTGAAGTTCAACAGGCCGCTAATGTTGAGTATTGCAGAAAGAAATCCACTTGGTGTCCACTTGGTTTCACCTTCCACAAAGACGTATTCTGAATCAGCCACAACGACTGTACCATTAAACCTGGAGGAAAAGAGTTTCCACAACTGAGATCCACCTGTTGCATGAACATTGGTGATTCTACTTTACAAAATGTGATTATAGAGACACAGACAACCATAGGCTAAAGTATTCCAAGTGTCAAGGTGACAACATCAAAGCAAAATTGAAAGTATAGTCATTAATAAAATCATCACTTATGTGATGTCTGGGTACATCTATCAGAGATCACCCTCTCTGCATGGTGCTGTGATAAAATTTAATGCAGGTTAACACTGCTGAGTTGTATGTTGTGTAATATTATATAAATGTAAGATATTGTGTAAGTGTTATCTTGCAAATGGGGTCAGGTTTCTTAGGACACTTTTTCTCATTGACCTTGTCTGTTAAAGAGGTGCTGCTCTCCTGTCTAGAAATCTGGTGAACAATGTTAGGGTATCTAGTCCTTGACTTGCCAGGACCCAAGCAAACATAATAAAGCAACTAATATCCTAGCTGCCTTGAGACATCACATATGTTCCAACATAGAGACACAGTGTCTGTCTCACATAATGACAAAATATAATGGGAAACATCTAAATGTAAGACTCACAGATCATAGTTCAGATGTATCTTGTCACTAACAGCATCAATTTTTGCTGGAACCGTGAACACGATCTTCAGGCAAGAACTAAAAATCATGTCACATGACTGATCCTATGACACACAACCCTCCACCCCTTATCACAAAGTCCAGACTGTTGATTAGACACACTTGTTCACAAACACACACAATGCTTTAAATAACCCAGACATTCACCTGATGATTTTGCAGTCTCGCTCCTGCCATTTGAGGGTGATGTTACTAAGCCTTGTTTATACTGTGCCTTATGTTCCCGGGTTTGAGTTTGTTTGCCTAGTTATAGAGTTTGAGTTAGCTTAGCCCAGTCCAGTCCAGATGGCCTGATTTATTGTGTTCTACATTTCTGAGTATCGATCTGCCCTTTAGTTTTTATTTACCTGTGATTTACACAATAAATCTACACTTCCATCCAACATGCTTGTAAGAAAACCTCTAAATTCTTCCACAATATTAAGGTATTTGATATATTAAGTCCACTGCCTCTTTTACTAAACTATTCTGGTGAAAGTTGGTTGCACACTCATGACCATTTGCTTATTTAAGACTAGACATATTCCACCACTTCGACTATTCAATGTCATGAGGCAGTGGTAGCTCAGTGGTTAAGACGTTAGACTACGGCTTGGAAGATAGTGAGTTGAAATCCCAGCACCACCAAGCTGCCACTGCTGTGCCAGTGAGCAAGGCCCTTAACCCTCAACTGCTCACTTGTATAAATGAAATAAAATGTAAGTTGCCCTGGATAAGGGCATCTGCTAAAAACACATAAATGAAATGAAACTTTCCAGTTCAATGTAATGGCTCCAGCACAGAGATATTTCTTTAATGTTAACTCTTGTATTTCCTTCTTTAAAGGCAATGTTCAAATTTTCTATTTTTGACATATTTTGTGAAGCAGCACTGGACTTAAGATGCAGAAAGAAGGCACTTACGTGTAGTTTGCTCGTGGGAAGACAAATGGAGCAGCACCTTTCGCATTCAGAATAGTGTTCAGCTAAAAAATGGTGGTAAAAGTGTTGTAATTGAATATGGTCAAAGTAATTTTTTTTTATTTTACTGTGTAAAGTAATTTTGGGACAGAGAACAATGGTTTACACATACCAGGATGTTAATGGTGTTTTGGATTAAATTAAATGTTTGATTCATCAGCTGGATGTCCTTGGAGATGTTCACATCACTGATTTGGAACACAAAGCTGATAATGTATGAGTTGTTGTCAGTTTCTGAAAGGTAGATAATGAACAAAATTATATCCAGTACATTTCATTTAATGTATTTTAATTTCATTTTAATTGTAGATTATTGAAAAGGAGACTCACTCTGATAGGTGACGTTCCGTATGCTCACTGGTTCGTTCAGTTTTTGTGTTGTAAGATCTTGCACTGTTCTGATCTTTGCGTCCAGCAGAGCATTAGCAGCTTTGAGAACCTCAGCCTCAGTAGGGACTCTGGACAAGTTCTTAAAAACTAGACGAATGTGTATAAGGACATTCCCCAATCTGAAGAGGGAGAAAAGATAAGATATAATTAATGAAACACATAAAGAATGAGAGGAGTAGTTAGCCACTTATTAGGTAAATAAAGGCCATTGAAGATTGAGAGATAAACACAAAATAAAAATTCTGTAATTAATTATAAATGAATAAGCAGACATTAAACACAGATGGTGAGAACACAGAGTAAAATGCAAATTTGGGAAATTAATATCAGGACACTTACATAGGTGTGCTCTGTGCTTTAAGCTCATTTATGAAGGCTGCTGGTGTTTTGGTGTCTCCATCTTGGAAGTGGTACTCCATGTCACCTTTAACCTGGTTTTTTGAACTCCTGTTAATAGTTGAAGAAAAGTCCAAACATCACAATACAAATTACTGTATAATGAGAATTACAGAACATATTTTTCCAAAGGAGAAATGAATACAGCTGTGAACTTACGTGAAAAAAATGTCATGAGGTTGGAATGATTCTGCACCAGGTTTATTTAGAAGTGTGTTTAGCTGGAGACAGAAAGATAAATAATTGTTTTAATGTGAGATACAAGAACATTCCATGGTACAGTTTGTGTAATGATTTTTTCTCTTACAGTTAAAAACTGTTTCAAAGGTTTTTAGTTGAAGGAAATAGATATCATGTTATATTTTAAATCCGATTTTCAGAAATAATTTTAGGTGTAAATGTTATTTGGATTTAAATTTTAATACAACATATGTATAAAGATGTGTTGTGCTACAGTAAATTTTGTACAGGGGAATGTGTTTGTAACAGTCACTACCCGTACTTTTCCTACCAACCACCAACTCCATTTATGTAGCATGTTTCATGTATGCCATTGTGAAGCCTCACAACTATCTCTGTTGTGCTTTTCTGACCCTTTTCAATTCCCCCATGCTTCCCATGCTTGATTACCCTTTAATGATCCTGCTGTTTTTTCTGCATCCTCTTTCTTGTGTTTTGACCTTTGCCTGATTACCCACTGTGAGTCTGCCCTGCCTCAGATAACCCTGGATTTACTGTGTTGACTTTTAGACTGTTTGATTATTGCATCTGTTTCTATTAAACTCTGCAGTGGGATCCAACGCCATCTCTGGACAGTTGTTAGAATGTCATTATGCACACGATCATGTACACTCACTGCTTTGTTGATGATGCTCTCCACTTCATTGTAGGTTTTGTTCCTGAGGCCAGGGTTCTCTGGCATGCTGATGTTACTGATGTTGAATGTGAAAATGACTGCATAGGAGGTGTCTGAAATTTCTGTGGAACAAATAAATTGTGCTTTAGAATGGCTGATAAAGACTTCATGGTGATGAGACAATAATTTATAAAGTATGTAATTGTGTTATTAGTAAAGAAAACATACTCTTATAGGTGAAGTTCAGCACTTTTACAGAGTCAGTGAGGTTTGTGAGTCGAGCATTCAGAAGAGACTGAATTGCACTGAGGACCAAACTCTCAGTGGGAACAGGAGAGGAGGAACTGAAGACCATCATGATCTGAACCACAGCTGAACCAGATCTGAAAAGACAAAGCATTATGCTGATTATTTTTCACAAACAAGGTTAAATTTGAATTCTCTATTTCATGCACATGTTGGAAATTAACATACATTACTGAGGGAGTTGCTGGTGAAGTCAAAATAACAGGTTTTGTAGTTGCTGGAGAAACTGTTGTAGACGACACTGCAAGAAAAACAATTTTTTAACAAGTACAGTCCATGAAACCTGAGCCAACTGTCAAGGACTATGTAGACAGGGGGTTCTGTTTGAGCAGAAGGAGTGTTGAAGGTTGACAGACCTCTAATGTTGAGTATTTCAGAAAGAAATCCACTTGGTGTCCACTTGGTGTCACCTTCCACAAAGACGTATTCAAAATTAGCCACAATTTCGTTACCATTAAGCCTGGAGGAAAAGAAAAAAAAAACTGAGTGTCCCATTTTGCTTTTCAGTTCCGGGAAAAAAACAAAACAACTGAAGTCATGTGGACCATGGCTTTGACAGACAAAGTTCTTTGACTGTGAATTATTTAAATTTTACACCTTTGAGCTGTCTGTCACTGGTAAAACACCTCTGGTCAGTGATGCATTCTTCCAGAAAAATCTTAACATGCTCTTTCTTGGCAAAGAGTACTATTACTCACTGTCATGATACCCTCCAGTTTAGTGTAATGGCTTCAGCACAGACAGATTTCCTAAATCACATGTCTTCTATTTCCTTCTTTGAAGACAGTGTTCAAAGTGACTATTTTTACCTACCTTGTAAAAATTCCAGCATTGGGCTTGAGTTGCAGAAAGAAGTCACTTACGTGTAGTTTGCTCGTGGGAAGACAAATGGAGTAGCACCTTTTGCATTCAAAATATCATTCAGCTAAATAAAAGGGTAAAAATGTTATAATTGAACATTGTCAAAGTATTTTTTTATTTTACTGTGTAAAGTAATTTTGGGACAGAGAACAATGGCTTACACGTACCAGGCTGTTGATGGTGTTTTGGATTAAATCATATGTTTCGTTCCTCAGCTGAATGTCTTTGGAGATGGTCACATTGCTGATTTGGAATCCAAAGCTAATAATGTATGAGTTGTTTTCAATTTCTAGAAGGAAGATAAACAAAATTATATCCAAAAGACCTTCAGAGAAAATACATTAAATTACAAGTTATGGGTAGATTAATATAAAGCAGACTCACTCTGATAGGTGACATTCTGTATGCTCACAGGGTCGTTCAGTTTTTTTGTTGTAAGATCTCGTGCTCTTCTGATCTTTGGGTCCAGCAGAGCATTCGCAGCTTTGAGAACCTCAGCCTCACTAGGTACTCTGGTGAAGTTCTTAAATAGTAGATGAATGTTTATCAGGACATTCCCCAATCTGAAGCAGGAGAAAAGATAAGATATAATTAATAAAATGCATCAAGAATAAGAGGGATATAAAGAAGTGTAGCTATCCACTCATTAAGTATATAATTGCTGATGCAGAGTGAAAGATTAAAAACAAAATAACAAAATCTGTGATTCAATTATAATTAATGACAGATTTTGTTATTTTGTTCTTAATCTTTCACTGTGCATCATTCAACCCACTTTGTGAGAACACACTGATGAAAAATGCAAACTTGTGAAATTAATATCAGGACACTTACACAGGTCTAAGCTCATTTATGAAGGCTGCTGGTGTTTTGGTGTCTCCATCGTGGAAGTGGTACTCCATGTAACCATTAACCTGGTTTCCTGAACTCCTGTTTACCATAGAAAAAATACAAACATCACAATACAACTTACTTTACAATAAGAATTAAAGTATTTTCCAAAAGAAGAAATGAATACTGCTGTGAACTTACGTGAAGGAAGGGATCTGGGGTTCAAATTTTTCTGCACCAGGTTCATTTAGAAGTGTGTTTATCTGTAGATGGAATGATTATTTATCAGATCATGTGAAATGTAATGTGAGATATAAGATCATTCCATTGTACAGTTTGTGTAAGCACTTATATGTTATGACTAAAAATGATTTCACCATGGTACACCACGTGCTTAAATATATGTTGGACTAGAATAAAATAAAGTTTGAACACAGGAAATTAACAGCCACTATCTGAGCTTCTCCCACTGACCACAGGAGGTCACCCTCACCTGAATTCTGTACTGGTTTGCACACCTGATGCTAATTTGCCCTCATTTATATCCTTATCTATGTAACACATTTGATGTTTGCCACTGTGAAGTCTCTCCACTATTGCTGTGGTGCATTACTGACCATTTATGATATCTGTTTGCAGTCCCATGTTTCAACCCTGTTCTAGATTTCTGTTTTTTGATCCTGTGCTGTGGAAGGTTTTTTTTTTAATTTATTTTTTAATGAGAGACAGATTAGTTTAACAGCGCTGTACATTAAATCTCTAAACATTTTACAGCTCGACTTGGAAACCTAACAGACAGGGATGTTTGGCTCTCACGTGCCATCTAATTAATGTTGCTATTAATCCTTTAAGCTAATTCAGGAAAGCTGTACATAAGATGAAAATGCTGCTTGCACTTCCGCTGCTTCTGCACCTGTACGCAAAGTAATATGTCCATTATAAACCAGACCCCTCTGCATTACGTCAGACTTCATAACATCACCCCGGTGTGTGTCATTTTCCTATAACAGCACAACACTTCCCACTAGACTGGGAAGTCAATGCAAAGAATATTCCTTTGGTTTATAGTCACTTACCTCATGCACACATATGTTAATAACATAATAAAATATTCAAATGTTACAGTAGACCTATATAATAAATTTTAAATAAAAAAAAAAAATACAGGCTGGTGAAGGATTGGGGTAACTGAAAATTCACAATGTCCAGCTGGTGCCATTTGCCCAAAAAGAACCCCTGCGTTAGAGTGCTGATATGCACAGGGTCATGTACACTCACAGCGCTGTTGATGATGCTCCGCACTTGGTTGTAGGTGTCATTCCTGAGGTTTGGGTTCTTTGCCATGCTGATGTTCCTGACGTTCCATGTGAAGATGACTGCATAGGAGGTGTCTGAAATTTCTGTGGAACAAATCAAATGTCTATTAGAATTGCTTATAAAATTACAGATTATATACTGATGGGACACTGATGTGAGAAGTTGTAGTGGTATGATGTCATTAGTAAAGAAAACATACTCTGATAGGTGAAGTTCAGCACTTTTACAGAGTCAGTGAGGTTTGTGAGTCGAGCATTCAGAAGAGTCTGGGTTGCACTGAGGACCAAACTCTCAGTGGGAACAGGAGAGGAGGAATTGAAGACCATCCTGGTCTGAACCACAGCTGAACCAGATCTGAAAAGACAAAGCATTATGGTGACGGTTTTTCACTATCCAGATGAAAATTAAATTCTCCATTAAATACACATGTTTGAAATGATCAGTTATTAATTATACATAAATAAACAGACATTATACACAGAGGGTGAGAACACACTGATTAAATGCAAACTTGTGAAATTAATATCAGGACACTTACATAGGTGTGCTCTGTGCTTTAAGTTCATTCAGGAAGGCTGCTGGTGTTTTAGTGTCTCCATCTTGGAAGTGGTACTCCATGTCACCATTAACCTGGTTTCCTGAACTCCTGTTATCAGTAGAAGAAAGCACAAATGTCACAATACAATTCACTTTACAGTAAGAATTACCGAAAGGTATTTTCAGAGGGGAAAGAATACAGCTGTGAACTTACGTGAAGAAAGAGCTCTGGGGTTCAAATGGTTCTGCACCAGCTTCATTTAGAAGAGTGTTTAGCTGCAGATGGGAAGATAATCAGGTTTTATGTGAGATGTAGGAACAATTCGTTGTACAGTTTGTCTAAACTTTCTCCTGTTACAGTTGAAAATTATTTTATAAGTTTTCTATTGAAGAATATAGACATTGTGTAGTATTTTAAAGTAGATTTTTAGAATGAATTTAAGGTATAAATGTTAGATTAATTTTGGGCTTTGGAAATACACCACATTTTTAAAGACAGGTTGTACTACAATAAATTTTGAACACAGGAAAGCAACAGCCACTACCTGTACTTCTCCCACTGACCACATGAGGTCAGGCTAATCCTATAATATGAGCTGCATTGCACACCTGATGGTGAATGCCTTCATTTATGTCCTAATTTATGGAGCATATTTGATGTCTGCCATTGCGAAGTCTTGCTACTAATCCCATTGGATATTCCTGACCCTTTTCAGCTCCCCCATTGCAGTACTATATATGATTACTGTTTTATGATCCTGCTCTGCTGTTTTGTCTGCATTTGCTTTCTTGTGTTTTGACCTTTGCCTGATTACTGCACTGTGAGTCTGCCTCTGATAACCCTGGATTTACTGTGTTGACTTTTAGACTATTTTATTTTTGCAACAGTTTTTATTGAACTCAGTAAAATGTAATGTGATCCAACACCATCTCTGGACATTCTTTAGAATGTTGTTATGCATTTGATCATGTACACTCACAGCGTTGTTGATGATGCTCTTCACTTGCTTGTAGGTGTCATTCCTGAGGCCAGGGTTCTCTGGCATGCTGATGTTACTGATGTTGAATGTGAATTTCACTGCATAGGAGGTGTCTGAAATTTCTGTGGAACAAATAAATTATGCTTTAGAATGGCTGATAAAGACTCGACGGTGATGAGACAATAATTTGTAAAGTATGTAATTGTGTTATTAGTAAAGAAAACATACTCTCATAGGTGAAGTTCAGCACTTTTACAGAGTGAGTGAGGTTTGCATGTAGAGCACTCAGAAGTTTTTGGGTTGCATTGATGACTAAACTCTCAGTGGGAACAGGAGAGGAGGAATTGAAGACCATCCTGGCCTGAACCACAGCTGAACCAGATCTGAAGAAATAAAGCAATATAATTTTTTTTTTCCAATCAGTACTCAGCATGAATATGTAATTCTTTATAATTTATATACATGTCAGAAAGTAACATACATTACTGAAAGTGTTGATGTAGAAGTTGCAGTTACTGTGGCTGGGTTTGTAGTGCTTGATTCTGTGGTTAATGGAGTTGCAGTTGGGAATGAAATTGCAGTGGTTTCAACTGCCTTTCTAGTGGTTACAATTGTAGTTGCTGGAGTAGTTGATGAAGCAGTTATTTTCAGAGTTACTGGTTCTATGGTTGTTGTAGCCTGTGTAGTGGACACAGTGTTAGTGATCACTTCTGTTGCTCTTGTAGTTGAGGGTACAATTGTAGATGTGATTATTGGACTTGTCTCTATAGTTGTTAGTTCCTTGATTTTAGTGTTTGGAGCTAAAGTAATAGTAGAAGCAGTTGTTCTTGGTCTTGCTGGTACGGTACTTGTTACCAGTTCTGTTTTTAACACAGTCTTAGAGGTCAGTTCTGTTGCTGTTGATAGTAGAGTTTGTTGTGTAGATAGTGGAGTTTCCACTGTAGTTGTTGATGCTTTATTTGGATTGCTTTGAGCTTGAGTAGTTGTAGACACAGTCAATTCTTTTGTTGTTGGTTCAGTGGTTGTTGTAGCCTGTGTTGTGGGTAAGCTGCTGGTGGTGGTTGTTGGTGCTGTGGTTGTTGTACCTTGCGTTGTGTATGCAGTGGTAGTGTTCAGTTCAGTTGCTGGTGTTCCAGTTGATGGCACAGTTGTAGCTGTGACCGTTTCCACTGTCATTGTTGTTTCCTGAATTGTACTTGTTTCAGCTGAGGTCAATGTTGATGCAGTTTTTTCTGCTGTTGTTGGTGCTGTTGTTGTTGTACCTTGTGTTGTGTATACAGTGAAAGTAGTGAGTTCTGTTATTTGTTTTGCAGTTGATGGCACAGTTGTAGCTGGGACTGCATTCACTGTCGTTGTTGTTTCCTGAATTGTACTCGTTGGAGCTGTGGTCATTGTAGATGCAGTTGTTTCTGCTGTTGTTGGTCCTTTAGTTGGTGTACCTTGTGTTGTGTATACAGTGGTAGTGTTCAGTTCAGTTGCTGGTGTTGCGGTTGATGGCACAGTTGTATTTGTGACCGCATTCACTGTCATTGTTCCTTCCTGAATTGTACTTGTTGGAGCTGTGGTCATTGTTGATGCAGTTGTTTCTGCTGTTGTTTGGGCTGTGGTTTTTGTACCTTGTGTTGTGTATACAGTGGTAGTGTTCAGTTCTTTTATTTGTTTTGCAGTTGAAGGCACAGTTGCAGCTGTGACTGCATTCACTGTCGTTGTTGTTTCCTGAATTGTACTTGTTGGAGCTGTGGTCAGTGTTGATGCAGTTGTTTCTGGTGTTGTTGGTGCTTGAGTTGTTGTACCTTGTGTTGTGTATACAGTGGTATTGGTGAGTTCAGTTCTTGGTGTTGCAGTTGATTGCACAGTTGTAGATGTGACAATTTCCACTGTCATTGTTGTTTTCTGAATTGTACTCGTTGGAGCTGTGGTCAATTTAGATGCATTTGTTTCTGCTGTTTGTGCTGATTTGCTTGTTGCACCTTGTGTTTTGTATAGAGTGGTAGTGTTCAGTTCTGATGTTGGTGTTGCAGTTAATGGCACAGTTGTAGCTGTTTCCGTTTCCACTGTCATTGTTGTTCCCTGAATTGTACTTGTTGGAGCTGTGGTCATTGTTGATGCAGTTGTTTCTGGTGTAGGTGCTGATTTGGTTGTTGTACCTTGTTTTGTGTATACAGTGGGAGTGTTTAGTTCTGTTTTTGGTGTTGCAGTTGATGGCACAGTTGTAGCTGTGGTCATATTCACTGTCCTTGTTCCCTGAATTGTACTTGTTGGAGCTGTGATCGTTTCGACTGTCATTGTTGTTTCCTGAATTGTACTCGTTGGAGCTGTGGTCAATGTAGATTCAGTTGTTTTTACTGTTTTTTGTGCTCTGGATGTTGTACCTTGTGTTGTGTATACAGTGGTAGTGTTCAGTTCAGTTGCTGGTGTTGCTGTTGATGG
Organism: Pangasianodon hypophthalmus; assembly: GCF_027358585.1. Classification (NCBI taxonomy): domain Eukaryota; kingdom Metazoa; phylum Chordata; class Actinopteri; order Siluriformes; family Pangasiidae; genus Pangasianodon; species Pangasianodon hypophthalmus. Next base: position 782,557 of record NC_069712.1, on the reverse strand, counting down.
CACAGTTGTAGCTGTGATCATATTCACTGTCCTTGTTCCCTGAATTGTACTTGTTGGAGCTGTGGTCAGTGTAGATGCAGTTGTTTCTGCTGTTGTTGGGGCTGTGGTTTTTGTGCCTTGTGTTGTGTATACAGTGGTAGTGATCGGTTCAGTTGCTGGTGTTCCAGTTGATGGCACAGTTGTAGCTGTGACCGTTTCCACTGTTGTTGTTGTTTCCTGAATTGTATTCGTTGGAGTTGTGGTGAGTGTAGATGCAGTTGTTTTTACTGTTTTTGGTGCTGTGGTTGTTGTACCTTGTGTTGTGTATACAGTGGTAGTGTTCAGTTCAGTTGCTGCTGTTTCAGTTGATGGCACAGCTGTAGCTATGTCCCTTTCCACTGTCATTGTTGTTTCCTGAATTGTAGTTGTTGGAGCTGTGGTCAATTTAGATGCAGTTGCTTCTGGTGTTGGTGCTGATTTGGTTGTTCTACCTTGTGTTGTGTATACAGTGGTAGTGTTCAGTTCAGTTGCTGGTGTTGCAGTTGTTGGCACAGTTGTAGCTGTTTCCGTTTCCACTGTTGTTGTTGTTTCCTGAATTGTAGTTGTTGGAGCTGTGGTTAATTTAGATGCAATTGTTTCTGGTGTAGGTGCTGATTTGGTTGTTTTACTTGGTGTTGTGTATACAGTGGTAGTGTTCAGTTTAGTTGCTGGTGTTGCTGTTGATTGCACAGTTGTAGCTGTTATCATTTCCACTATCGTTGTTGTTTCCTGAATTGTACTCGTTGGAGCTGTGGTCAATGTATATTCAGTTGTTTTTACTGTTTTTGGTGCTGTGGTTGTTGTACCTTGTGTTGTGTATAGAGTGGTACTGATGAGTTCAGTTGCTGGTGTTGCAGTTGATGGCACAGTTGTAGCTGTGACCGCATTCACTGTCATTGTTGTTTCCTGAATTGTAGTTGTTGGAGCTGTGGTCAATTTAGATGCAGTTGCTTCTGGTGTTGGTGCTGATTTGGTTGTTGTACTTTGTGTTGTGTATACAGTGGTAGTGTTAAGTTCAGTTGCTGGTGTTGCTGTTGATGGCACAGTTGTAGCTGTGATTATATTCACTGTCCTTGTTCCCTGAATTGTACTTGTTGGAGCTGTGGTGAGTGTAGATGCAGTTGTTTCTGCTGTTGTTGGTGCTGTGGTTGTTGTACCTTGTGGTGTGTATACAGTGGTAGTGATCAGTTCAGTTGCTGGTGTTGCAGTTGATGGTACAGTTGTAGTTGTCACCGTTTCCACTGTCGTTGTTGTTTCCTGAATTGTAGTTGTTGGAGCTGTGGTCAATTTAGATGCAGTTGTTTCTGGTGTTGGTGCTGATTTGGTTGTTCTACTTTGTGTTGTGTATACAGTGGTAGTGTTCAGTTCAGTTGCTGGTGTTGCTGTTGATGGCACAGTTGTAGCTGTGATGGTTTCCACTGTCGTTGTTGTTTCCTGAATTGTACTCGTTGGAGCTGTGGTCAATGTAGATTCAGTTGTTTTTACTGTTTTTGGTGCTGTGGTTGTTGTACCTTGTGTTGTGTATACAGTGGTAGTGTTCAGTTCAGTTGCTGCTGTTTCAGTTGATGGCACAGCTGTAGCTATGTCCCTTTCCACTGTCATTGTTGTTTCCTGAATTGTAGTTGTTGGAGCTGTGGTCAATTTAGATGCAGTTGCTTCTGGTGTTGGTGCTGATTTGGTTGTTCTACCTTGTGTTGTGTATACAGTGGTAGTGTTCAGTTCAGTTGCTGGTGTTGCAGTTGTTGGCACAGTTGTAGCTGTTTCCGTTTCCACTGTTGTTGTTGTTTCCTGAATTGTAGTTGTTGGAGCTGTGGTTAATTTAGATGCAATTGTTTCTGGTGTAGGTGCTGATTTGGTTGTTTTACTTGGTGTTGTGTATACAGTGGTAGTGTTCAGTTTAGTTGCTGGTGTTGCTGTTGATTGCACAGTTGTAGCTGTTATCATTTCCACTATCGTTGTTGTTTCCTGAATTGTACTCGTTGGAGCTGTGGTCAATGTATATTCAGTTGTTTTTACTGTTTTTGGTGCTGTGGTTGTTGTACCTTGTGTTGTGTATAGAGTGGTACTGATGAGTTCAGTTGCTGGTGTTGCAGTTGATGGCACAGTTGTAGCTGTGACCGCATTCACTGTCATTGTTGTTTCCTGAATTGTAGTTGTTGGAGCTGTGGTCAATTTAGATGCAGTTGCTTCTGGTGTTGGTGCTGATTTGGTTGTTCTACCTTGTGTTGTGTATACAGTGGTAGTGTTCAGTTCAGTTGCTGGTGTTGCAGTTGTTGGCACAGTTGTAGCTGTTTCCGTTTCCACTGTTGTTGTTGTTTCCTGAATTGTAGTTGTTGGAGCTGTGGTTAATTTAGATGCAATTGTTTCTGGTGTAGGTGCTGATTTGGTTGTTTTACTTGGTGTTGTGTATACAGTGGTAGTGTTCAGTTTAGTTGCTGGTGTTGCTGTTGATTGCACAGTTGTAGCTGTTATCATTTCCACTATCGTTGTTGTTTCCTGAATTGTACTCGTTGGAGCTGTGGTCAATGTATATTCAGTTGTTTTTACTGTTTTTGGTGCTGTGGTTGTTGTACCTTGTGTTGTGTATAGAGTGGTACTGATGAGTTCAGTTGCTGGTGTTGCAGTTGATGGCACAGTTGTAGCTGTGACCGCATTCACTGTCATTGTTGTTTCCTGAATTGTAGTTGTTGGAGCTGTGGTCAATTTAGATGCAGTTGCTTCTGGTGTTGGTGCTGATTTGGTTGTTGTACTTTGTGTTGTGTATACAGTGGTAGTGTTAAGTTCAGTTGCTGGTGTTGCTGTTGATGGCACAGTTGTAGCTGTGATTATATTCACTGTCCTTGTTCCCTGAATTGTACTTGTTGGAGCTGTGGTGAGTGTAGATGCAGTTGTTTCTGCTGTTGTTGGTGCTGTGGTTGTTGTACCTTGTGGTGTGTATACAGTGGTAGTGATCAGTTCAGTTGCTGGTGTTGCAGTTGATGGTACAGTTGTAGTTGTCACCGTTTCCACTGTCGTTGTTGTTTCCTGAATTGTAGTTGTTGGAGCTGTGGTCAATTTAGATGCAGTTGTTTCTGGTGTTGGTGCTGATTTGGTTGTTCTACTTTGTGTTGTGTATACAGTGGTAGTGTTCAGTTCAGTTGCTGGTGTTGCTGTTGATGGCACAGTTGTAGCTGTGATGGTTTCCACTGTCGTTGTTGTTTCCTGAATTGTACTCGTTGGAGCTGTGGTCAATGTAGATTCAGTTGTTTTTACTGTTTTTGGTGCTGTGGTTGTTGTACCTTGTGTTGTGTATACAGTGGTAGTGTTCAGTTCAGTTGCTGCTGTTTCAGTTGATGGCACAGCTGTAGCTATGTCCCTTTCCACTGTCATTGTTGTTTCCTGAATTGTAGTTGTTGGAGCTGTGGTCATTGTTGATGCAGTTGTTTCTACTGTTGTTGGTGCTTTAGTTCCTGTACCTTGTGTTGTGTATACAGTGGTAGTGTTCAGTTGAGTTGCTGCTGTTGCAGTTGATGGCACAGTTGTAGCTGTGACCCCATTCACTGTCATTGTTGTTTCCTGAATTGTACTTGTTGGAGCTGTGGTGAGTGTTGATGCAGTTGTTTCTGCTGTTGTTGGGGCTGTGGTTTTTGTACCTTGTGTTGTGTATACAGTGGTACTGATCAGTTCAGTTGCTGGTGTTGCAGTTGATGGCACAGTTGTAGCTGTGATCGTTTCCACTGTTGTTGTTTCCTGAATTGTACTCGTTGGAGCTGTGGTCAGTGTAGATGCAGTTGTTTCTCCTGTTGTTGGGGCTGTGGTTTTTGTATCTTGTGATGTGTGAACCGTGGTAGTGTTCAGTTCTGTTCTTGGTGTTACAGTTGATGGTACAGTTGTAGCTGTGATCGTTTCCACTGTCGTTGTTGTTTCCTGAATTGTACTCGTTGGAGCTGTGGTCAATGTAGATTCAGTTGTTTTTACTGTTTTTTGTGCTGTGGTTGTTGTACCTTGTGTTGTGTATACAGTGGTAGTGTTCAGTTCAGTTGCTGGTGTTGCAGTTGATGGCAAAGTTGTAGTTGTGACCGTTTCCACTGTCATTGTTGTTTCCTGAATTGTAGTTGTTGGAGCTGTGGTCAATTTAGATGCAGTTGTTTCTGGTGTTAGTGCTGGTTTGGTTGTTCTACTTTGTGTTGTGTATACAGTGGTAGTGTTGAGTTCAGTTGCTGGTGTTGCTGTTGATGGCACAGTTGTAGCTGTGATGGTTTCCACTGTCGTTGTTGTTTCCTGAATTGTACTCGTTGGAGCTGTGGTCAATGTAGATTCAGTTGTTTTTACTGTTTTTGGTGCTGTGGTTGTTGTACCTTGTGTTGTGTATACAGTGGTAGTGTTCAGTTCAGTTGCTGCTGTTGCAGTTGATGGCACAGTTGTAGCTATGACCCTTTCCACTGTCATTTTTGTTTCCTGAATTGTACTTGTTGGAGCTGTGGTCATTGTTGATGCAGTTGTTTTTGCTGTTGTTGGTGCTTTAGTTCCTGTACCTTGTGTTGTGTATACAGTGGTAGTGTTCAGTTCAGTTGCTGCTGTTGCAGTTGATGGCACAGTTGTAGCGGTGACCGCATTCACTGTGATTGTTGTTTCCTGAATTGTAGTTGTTGGAGCTGTGGTGAGTGTTGATGCAGTTGTTTCTGCTGTTGTTGGGGCTGTGGTTTTTGTACCTTGTGTTGTGTATACAGTGGTAGTGAACGGTTCAGTTGCTGGTGTTCCAGTTGATGGCACAGTTGTAGCTGTGACCGTTTCCACTGTTGTTGTTGTTGTTTCCTGAATTGTATTCGTTGGAGTTGTGGTGAATGTAGATGCAGTTGTTTCTGCTGTTGTTGGGGCTGTGGATTTTTTATCTTGTGTTGTGTATACAGTGGTACTGATGAGTTCAGTTGCTGGTGTTGCAGTTGATGGCACAATTGTAGCTGTGACCGCATTCACTGTCATTGTTGTTTCCTGAATTGTAGTTGTTGGAGCTGTGGTCAATTTAGATGCAGTTGCTTCTGGTGTTGGTGCTGATTTGGTTGTTGTACTTTGTGTTGTGTATACAGTGGTAGTGTTCAGTTCAGTTGCTGGTGTTGCTGTTGATGGCACAGTTGTAGCTGTGATTATATTCACTGTCCTTGTTCCCTGAATTGTACTTGTTGGAGCTGTGGTGAGTGTAGATGCAGTTGTTTCTGCTGTTGTTGGTGCTGTGGTTGTTGTACCTTGTGTTGTGTATACAGTGGTAGTGTTCAGTTCAGTTGCTGGTGTTGCAGTTGATGGCAAAGTTGTAGTTGTCACCGTTTCCACTGTCATTGTTTTTTCCTGAATGGTAGTTGTTGGAGCTGTGGTCAATTTAGATGCAGTTGTTTCTGGTGTTGGTGCTGATTTGGTTGTTCTACTTTGTGTTGTGTATACAGTGGTAGTGTTCAGTTCAGTTGCTGGTGTTGCTGTTGATGGCACAGTTGTAGCTGTGATGGTTTCCACTGTCGTTGTTGTTTCCTGAATTGTACTCGTTGGAGCTGTGGTCAATGTAGATTCAGTTGTTTTTACTGTTTTTGGTGCTGTGGTTGTTGTACCTTGTGTTGTGTATACAGTGGTAGTGTTCAGTTCAGTTGCTGCTGTTTCAGTTGATGGCACAGTTGTAGCTATGTCCCTTTCCACTGTCATTGTTGTTTCCTGAATTGTAGTTGTTGGAGCTGTGGTCATTGTTGATGCAGTTGTTTCTACTGTTGTTGGTGCTTTAGTTCCTGTACCTTGTGTTGTGTATACAGTGGTAGTGTTCAGTTGAGTTGCTGCTGTTGCAGTTGATGGCACAGTTGTAGCTGTGACCCCATTCACTGTCATTGTTGTTTCCTGAATTGTACTTGTTGGAGCTGTGGTGAGTGTTGATGCAGTTGTTTCTGCTGTTGTTGGGGCTGTGGTTTTTGTACCTTGTGTTGTGTATACAGTGGTACTGATCAGTTCAGTTGCTGGTGTTGCAGTTGATGGCACAGTTGTAGCTGTGATCGTTTCCACTGTTGTTGTTGTTTCCTGAATTGTACTCGTTGGAGCTGTGGTCAGTGTAGATGCAGTTGTTTCTCCTGTTGTTGGGGCTGTGGTTTTTGTATCTTGTGATGTGTGTACCGTGGTAGTGTTCAGTTCTGTTCTTGGTGTTACAGTTGATGGTACAGTTGTAGCTGTGATCGTTTCCACTGTCGTTGTTTTTTCCTGAATTGTACTCGTTGGAGCTGTGGTCAATGTAGATTCAGTTGTTTTTACTGTTTTTTGTGCTGTGGTTGTTGTACCTTGAGTTGTGTATACAGTGGTAGTGTTCAGTTCAGTTGCTGGTGTTGCAGTTGATGGCAAAGTTGTAGTTGTGACCGTTTCCACTGTCATTGTTGTTTCCTGAATTGTAGTTGTTGGAGCTGTGTTCAATTTAGATGCAGTTGTTTCTGGTGTTAGTGCTGATTTGGTTGTTGTACTTTGTGTTGTGTATACAGTTGTAGTGTTGAGTTCAGTTGCTGGTGTTGCTGTTGATGGCACAGTTGTAGCTGTGATGGTTTCCACTGTCGTTGTTGTTTCCTGAATTTTACTCGTTGGAGCTGTGGTCAATGTAGATTCAGTTGTTTTTACTGTTTTTGGTGCTGTGGTTGTTGTACCTTGTGTTGTGTATACAGTGGTAGTGTTCAGTTCAGTTGCTGCTGTTTCAGTTGATGGCACAGTTGTAGCTATGACCCTTTCCACTGTCATTTTTGTTTCCTGAATTGTACTTGTTGGAGCTGTGGTCATTGTTGATGCAGTTGTTTTTGCTGTTGTTGGTGCTTTAGTTCCTGTACCTTGTGTTGTGTATACAGTGGTAGTGTTCAGTTCAGTTGCTGGTGTTCCAGTTGATTGCACAGTTGTAGCTGTGACCGTTTCCACTGTTGTTGTTGTTGTTTCCTGAATTGTATTCGTTGGAGTTGTGGTGAGTGTAGATGCAGTTGTTTCTGCTGTTGTTGGGGCTGTGGATTTTTTATCTTGTGTTGTGTATACAGTGGTAGTGTTCAGTTCAGTTGCTGCTGTTGCAGTTGATGGCACAGTTGTAGCTGTGACCCCATTCACTGTCATTGTTGGTCCCTGAATTGTACTTGTTGGAGCTGTGGTCAGTGTTGATGCAGTTGTTTCTGCTGTTGTTGGGGCTGTGGTTTTTGTACCTTGTGTTGTGTATACAGTGGTACTGATGAGTTCAGTTGCTGGTGTTGCAGTTGATGGCACAGTTGTAGCTGTGACCGCATTCACTGTCATTGTTGTTTCCTGAATTGTAGTTGTTGGAGCTGTGGTCAATTTAGATGCAGTTGCTTCTGGTGTTGGTGCTGATTTGGTTGTTGTACTTTGTGTTGTGTATACAGTGGTAGTGTTAAGTTCAGTTGCTGGTGTTGCTGTTGATGGCACAGTTGTAGCTGTGATTACATTCACTGTCCTTGTTCCCTGAATTGTACTTGTTGGAGCTGTGGTGAGTGTAGATGCAGTTGTTTCTGCTGTTGTTGGTGCTGTGGTTGTTGTACCTTGTGTTGTGTATACAGTGGTAGTGTTCAGTTCAGTTGCTGGTGTTGCAGTTGATGGCAAAGTTGTAGTTGTCACCGTTTCCACTGTCATTGTTTTTTCCTGAATTGTAGTTGTTGGAGCTGTGGTGAGTGTTGATGCAGTTGTTTCTGCTGTTGTTGGGGCTGTGGTTTTTGTACCTTGTGTTGTGTATACAGTGGTAGTGAACGGTTCAGTTGCTGGTGTTCCAGTTGATGGCACAGTTGTAGCTGTGACCGTTTCCACTGTTGTTGTTGTTGTTTCCTGAATTGTATTCGTTGGAGTTGTGGTGAGTGTAGATGCAGTTGTTTCTGCTGTTGTTGGGGCTGTGGATTTTTTATCTTGTGTTGTGTATACAGTGGTAGTGTTCAGTTCAGTTGCTGCTGTTGCAGTTGATGGCACAGTTGTATCTGTGACCCCATTCACTGTCATTGTTGTTCCCTGAATTGTACTTGTTGGAGCTGTGGTCAGTGTTGATGCAGTTGTTTCTGCTGTTGTTGGGGCTGTGGTTTTTGTACCTTGTGTTGTGTATACAGTGGTACTGATGAGTTCAGTTGCTGGTGTTGCAGTTGATGGCACAGTTGTAGCTGTGACCGCATTCACTGTCATTGTTGTTTCCTGAATTGTAGTTGTTGGAGCTGAGGTCAATTTAGATGCAGTTGTTTCTGGTGTTAGTGCTGATTTGGTTGTTGTACCTTGAGTTGTGTATACAGTGGTAGTGTTCAGTTCAGTTGCTGGTGTTGCAGTTGATGGCAAAGTTGTAGTTGTGACCGTTTCCACTGTCATTGTTGTTTCCTGAATTGTAGTTGTTGGAGCTGTGTTCAATTTAGATGCAGTTGTTTCTGGTGTTAGTGCTGATTTGGTTGTTGTACTTTGTGTTGTGTATACAGTTGTAGTGTTGAGTTCAGTTGCTGGTGTTGCTGTTGATGGCACAGTTGTAGCTGTGATGGTTTCCACTGTCGTTGTTGTTTCCTGAATTTTACTCGTTGGAGCTGTGGTCAATGTAGATTCAGTTGTTTTTACTGTTTTTGGTGCTGTGGTTGTTGTACCTTGTGTTGTGTATACAGTGGTAGTGTTCAGTTCAGTTGCTGCTGTTTCAGTTGATGGCACAGTTGTAGCTATGACCCTTTCCACTGTCATTTTTGTTTCCTGAATTGTACTTGTTGGAGCTGTGGTCATTGTTGATGCAGTTGTTTTTGCTGTTGTTGGTGCTTTAGTTCCTGTACCTTGTGTTGTGTATACAGTGGTAGTGTTCAGTTCAGTTGCTGGTGTTCCAGTTGATTGCACAGTTGTAGCTGTGACCGTTTCCACTGTTGTTGTTGTTGTTTCCTGAATTGTATTCGTTGGAGTTGTGGTGAGTGTAGATGCAGTTGTTTCTGCTGTTGTTGGGGCTGTGGATTTTTTATCTTGTGTTGTGTATACAGTGGTAGTGTTCAGTTCAGTTGCTGCTGTTGCAGTTGATGGCACAGTTGTAGCTGTGACCCCATTCACTGTCATTGTTGGTCCCTGAATTGTACTTGTTGGAGCTGTGGTCAGTGTTGATGCAGTTGTTTCTGCTGTTGTTGGGGCTGTGGTTTTTGTACCTTGTGTTGTGTATACAGTGGTACTGATGAGTTCAGTTGCTGGTGTTGCAGTTGATGGCACAGTTGTAGCTGTGACCGCATTCACTGTCATTGTTGTTTCCTGAATTGTAGTTGTTGGAGCTGTGGTCAATTTAGATGCAGTTGCTTCTGGTGTTGGTGCTGATTTGGTTGTTGTACTTTGTGTTGTGTATACAGTGGTAGTGTTAAGTTCAGTTGCTGGTGTTGCTGTTGATGGCACAGTTGTAGCTGTGATTACATTCACTGTCCTTGTTCCCTGAATTGTACTTGTTGGAGCTGTGGTGAGTGTAGATGCAGTTGTTTCTGCTGTTGTTGGTGCTGTGGTTGTTGTACCTTGTGTTGTGTATACAGTGGTAGTGTTCAGTTCAGTTGCTGGTGTTGCAGTTGATGGCAAAGTTGTAGTTGTCACCGTTTCCACTGTCATTGTTTTTTCCTGAATTGTAGTTGTTGGAGCTGTGGTGAGTGTTGATGCAGTTGTTTCTGCTGTTGTTGGGGCTGTGGTTTTTGTACCTTGTGTTGTGTATACAGTGGTAGTGAACGGTTCAGTTGCTGGTGTTCCAGTTGATGGCACAGTTGTAGCTGTGACCGTTTCCACTGTTGTTGTTGTTGTTTCCTGAATTGTATTCGTTGGAGTTGTGGTGAGTGTAGATGCAGTTGTTTCTGCTGTTGTTGGGGCTGTGGATTTTTTATCTTGTGTTGTGTATACAGTGGTAGTGTTCAGTTCAGTTGCTGCTGTTGCAGTTGATGGCACAGTTGTATCTGTGACCCCATTCACTGTCATTGTTGTTCCCTGAATTGTACTTGTTGGAGCTGTGGTCAGTGTTGATGCAGTTGTTTCTGCTGTTGTTGGGGCTGTGGTTTTTGTACCTTGTGTTGTGTATACAGTGGTACTGATGAGTTCAGTTGCTGGTGTTGCAGTTGATGGCACAGTTGTAGCTGTGACCGCATTCACTGTCATTGTTGTTTCCTGAATTGTAGTTGTTGGAGCTGAGGTCAATTTAGATGCAGTTGCTTCTGGTGTTGGTGCTGATTTGGTTGTTGTACTTTGTGTTGTGTATACAGTGGTAGTGTTCAGTTCAGTTGCTGGTGTTGCAGTTGATGGCACAGTTGTAGCTGTGATCGTTTCCACTGTCGTTGTTGTTTCCTGAATTGTACTCGTTGGAGCTATGGTCAATGTAGATTCAGTTGTTTTTACTGTTTTTGGTGCTGTGGTTGTTGTACCTTGTGTTGTGTATACAGTGGTAGTGTTCAGTTCAGTTGTTGCTGTTTCAGTTGATGGCACAGTTGTAGCTCTGACCCTTTCTGCTGTCATTGTTGTTTCCTGAATTGTAGTTGTTGGAGCTGTGTTCAATTTAGATGCAGTTGTTTCTGGTGTAGGTGCTGATTTGGTTGTTGTACTTTGTGTTGTGTATACAGTGGTAGTGTTCAGTTCAGTTGCTGGTGCTGTAGTTGATGGCACAGTTGTAGCTGTGATTACATTCACTGTCCTTGTTCCCTGAATTGTACTTGTTGGAGCTGTGGTCAGTGTAGATGCAGTTGTTTCTGCTGTTGTTGGGGCTGTGGTTTTTGTCCCTTGTGTTGTGTATACAGTGGTAGTGATCGGTTCAGTTGCTGGTGTTCCAGTTGATGGCACAGTTATAGCTGTGACCGTTTCCACTGTTGTTGTTGTTGTTTCCTGAATTGTATTCGTTGGAGTTGTGGTGAGTGTAGATGCAGTTGTTTCTGCTGTTGTTGGGGCTGTGGATTTTTTATCTTGTGTTGTGTATACAGTGGTAGTGTTCAGTTCAGTTGCTGGTGTTGCTGTTGATGGCACAGTTGTAGCTGTGACCCTTTCCACTGTCATTGTTGTTCCCTGAATTGTACTTGTTGGAACTGTGGTCATTGTTGATGCAGTTGTTTCTGTTGTTGGGGCTGTGGTTGTTGTACCTTGTGTTGTGTATACAGTGGTAGTGATCAGTTCTGTTATTTGTTTTGCAGTTGATGGTACAGTTGTAGCTGTGACCGCATTAACTGTCATTGTTGTTTTCTGAATTGTACTCGTTGGAGCTGTGGTCAATGTTGATGCAGTTGTTTCTGCTGTTATTGGGGCTGTGGTTGTTGTACCTTGTGTTGTGTATACAGTGGTAGTGTTCAGTTCAGTTGTTGGTGTTGCAGTTGATGGCACAGTTGTAGCTGTCACCGCATTCACTGTCATTGTTGTTTCCTGAATTGTACTCGTTGGAGCTGTGGTCAATGTAGATTCAGTTGTTTTTACTGTTTTTGGTGCTGTGGTTGTTGTACCTTGTGTTGTGTATACAGTGGTAGTGTTCAGTTCAGTTGCTGCTGTTTCAGTTGATGGCACAGTTGTAGCTATGTCCCTTTCCACTGTCATTGTTGTTTCCTGAATTGTAGTTGTTGGAGCTGTGGTGAGTGTTGATGCAGTTGTTTCTACTGTTGTTGGTGCTTTAGTTCCTGTACCTTGTGTTGTGTATACAGTGGTAGTGTTCAGTTGAGTTGCTTCTGTTGCAGTTGATGGCACAGTTGTAGCGGTGACCGCATTCACTGTGATTGTTGTTTCCTGAATTGTACTTGTTGGAGCTGTGGTCAATGTAGATTCAGTTGTTTTTACAGTTTTTCGTGCTGTGGTTGTTGTACCTTGTGTTGTGTATACAGTGGTAGTGTTCAGTTCAGTTGCTGGTGTTGCAGTTGTTGGCACAGTTGTAGCTGTTTCCGTTTCCACTGTTGTTGTTGTTCCCTGAATTGTACTCGTTGGAGCTGTGGTCAATGTATATTCAGTTGTTTTTACTGTTTTTGGTGCTGTGGTTGTTGTACCTTGTGTTGTGTATACAGTGGTAGTGTTCAGTTCAGTTGCTGGTGTTGCAGCTGATGGCACAGTTGTAGCTGTGACCGTTTCCACTGTCATTGTTGTTCCCTGAATTGTAGTTGTTGGAGCTGTGGTCATTGTTGATGCAGTTGTTTCTGGTGTTGGTGCTGATTTGGTTGTTGTATCTTGTGTTGTGTATACAGTGGTAGTGTTCAGTTCAGTTGTTGCTGTTTCAGTTGATGGCACAGTTGTAGCTCTGACCCTTTCTGCTGTCATTGTTGTTTCCTGAATTGTAGTTGTTGGAGCTGTGTTCAATTTAGATGCAGTTGTTTCTGGTGTTGGTGCTGATTTGGTTGTTGTACTTTGTGTTGTGTATACAGTGGTAGTGTTCAGTTCAGTTGCTGGTGCTGCAGTTGATGGCACAGTTGTAGCTGTGATCATATTCACTGTCCTTGTTCCCTGAATTGTACTTGTTGGAGCTGTGGTGAGTGTAGATGCAGTTGTTTCTGCTGTTGTTGGGGCTGTGGATTTTTTATCTTGTGTTGTGTATACAGTGGTAGTGTTCAGTTCAGTTGCTGCTGTTGCAGTTGATGGCACAGTTGTAGCTGTGACCCCATTCACTGTCATTGTTCTTTCCTTAATTGTATTCGTTGGAGTTGTGGTGAGTGTAGATGCAGTTGTTTCTGCTGTTGTTGGGGCTGTGGATTTTTTATCTTGTGTTGTGTATACAGTGGTAGTGTTCAGTTCAGTTGCTGCTGTTGCAGTTGATGGCACAGTTGTAGCTGTGACCCCATTCACTGTCATTGTTGTTCCCTGAATTGTACTTGTTGCAGCTGTGGTCAGTGTTGATCCAGTTGTTTCTGCTGTTGTTGGGGCTGTGGTTTTTGTACCTTGTGTTGTGTATACAGTGGTACTGATGAGTTCAGTTGCTGGTGTTGCAGTTGATGGCACAGTTGTAGCTGTGACCGCATTCACTGTCATTGTTGTTTCCTGAATTGTACTTGTTGGAGCTGTGGTCAGTGTTGATGCAGTTTTTTCTGCTGTTGTTGGGGCTGTGGTTTTTGTACCTTGTGTTGTGTATACAGTGGTACTGATCTGTTCAGTTGCTGGTGTTGCAGTTGATGGCACAGTTGTAGCTTTGATCGTTTCCACTGTTGTTGTTGTTTCCTGAATTGTACTCGTTGGAGCTTTGGTCAGTGTAGATGCAGTTGTTTCTCCTGTTGTTGGGGCTGTGGTTTTTGTATCTTGTGCTGTGTGTTCCGTGGTAGTGTTCAGTTCTGTTCTTGGTGTTGCAGTTGATATTACAGTTGTAGCTGTGATCGTTTCCACTGTCGTTGTTCTTTCCTGAATTGTACTCGTTGGAGCTGTGGTCAATGTAGATTCAGTTGTTTTTACAGTTTTTCGTGCTGTGGTTGTTGTACCTTGTGTTGTGTATACAGTGGTAGTGTTCAGTTCAGTTGCTGGTGTTGCTGTTGATGGCACAGTTGTAGCTGTGATCATATTCACTGTCCTTGTTCCCTGAATTGTACTTGTTGGAGCTGTGGTCAGTGTAGATGCAGTTGTTTCTGCTGTTGTTGGGGCTGTGGTTTTTGTACCTTGTGTTGTGTATACAGTGGTAGTGAACGGTTCAGTTGCTGGTGTTCCAGTTGATGGCACAGTTGTAGCTGTGACCGTTTCCACTGTTGTTGTTGTTGTTTCCTGAATTGTATTCGTTGGAGTTGTGGTGAGTGTAGATGCAGTTGTTTCTGCTGTTGTTGGGGCGGTGGATTTTTTATCTTGTGTTGTGTATACAGTGGTAGTGTTCAGTTCAGTTGCTGGTGTTGCAGTTGATGGCACAGTTGTAGCTGTGACCCCATTCACTGTCATTGTTGTTCCCTGAATTGTACTTGTTGGAGCTGTGGTCAGTGTTGATGCAGTTGTTTCTGCTGTTGTTGGGGCTGTGGTTTTTGTACCTTGTGTTGTGTATACAGTGGTACTGATGAGTTGAGTTGCTGGTGTTGCAGTTGATGGCACAGTTGTAGCTGTGACCGCATTCACTGTCATTGTTGTTTCCTGAATTGTAATTGTTGGAGCTGTGGTCAGTGTTGATGCAGTTTTTTCTGCTGTTGTTGAGGCTGTGGTTTTTGTACCTTGTGTTGTGTATACAGTGGTAGTGTTCAGTTCAGTTGCTGGTGTTGCAGTTGATGGCACAGTTGTAGCTGTGATCGTTTCCACTGTTGTTGTTGTTTCCTGAATTGTACTCGTTGGAGCTGTGGTCAGTGTAGATGCAGTTGTTTCTCCTGTTGTTGGGGCTGTGACTTTTGTATCTTGTGCTGCGTGTACCGTGGTAGTGTTCAGTTCTGTTCTTGGTGTTGCAGTTGATATTACAGTTGTAACTGTGATCGTTTCCACTGTCGTTGTTGTTTCCTGAATTGTACTCGTTGGAGCTGTGGTCAATGTAGATTCAGTTGTTTTTACTGTTTTTGGTGCTGTGGTTGTTGTACCTTGTGTTGTGTATACAGTGGTAGTGTTCAGTTCAGTTGTTGCTGTTTCAGTTGATGGCACAGTTGTAGCTCTGACCCTTTCTGCTGTCATTGTTGTTTCCTGAATTGTAGTTGTTGGAGCTGTGTTCAATTTAGATGCAGTTGTTTCTGGTGTAGGTGCTGATTTGGTTGTTGTACTTTGTGTTGTGTATACAGTGGTAGTGTTCAGTTCAGTTGCTGGTGCTGCAGTTGATGGCACAGTTGTAGCTGTGATTATATTCACTGTCCTTGTTCCCTGAATTGTACTTGTTGGAGCTGTGGTCAGTGTAGATGCAGTTGTTTCTGCTGTTGTTGGGGCTGTGGTTTTTGTACCTTGTGTTGTGTATACAGTGGTAGTGATCGGTTCAGTTGCTGGTGTTCCAGTTGATGGCACAGTTATAGCTGTGACCGCATTCACTGTCATTGTTGTTTCCTGAATTGTACTCGTTGGAGCTGTGGTCAATGTAGATTCAGTTGTTTTTACTGTTTTTGGTGCTGTGGTTGTTGTACCTTGTGTTGTGTATACAGTGGTAGTGTTCAGTTCAGTTGCTGCTGTTTCAGTTGATGGCACAGTTGTAGCTATGTCCCTTTCCACTGTCATTGTTGTTTCCTGAATTGTAGTTGTTGGAGCTGTGGTCATTGTTGATGCAGTTGTTTCTACTGTTGTTGGTGCTTTAGTTCCTGTACCTTGTGTTGTGTATACAGTGGTAGTGTTCAGTTGAGTTGCTGCTGTTGCAGTTGATGGCACAGTTGTAGCTGTGACCCCATTCACTGTCATTGTTGTTTCCTGAATTGTACTTGTTGGAGCTGTGGTGAGTGTTGATGCAGTTGTTTCTGCTGTTGTTGGGGCTGTGGTTTTTGTACCTTGTGTTGTGTATACAGTGGTACTGATGAGTTGAGTTGCTGGTGTTGCAGTTGATGGTACAGTTGTAGCTGTGACCGCATTCACTGTCATTGTTGTTTCCTGAATTGTACTTGTTGGAGCTGTGGTCATTGTTGGTGCAGTTGTTTCTGCTGTTGTTGGTCCTTTAGTTCCTGTACCTTGTGTTGTGTATACAGTGGTAGTGTTCAGTTCAGTTGCTGCTGTTTCAGTTGATGGCACAGTTGTAGCTATGTCCCTTTCCACTGTCATTGTTGTTTCCTGAATTGTAGTTGTTGGAGCTGTGGTCATTGTTGATGCAGTTGTTTCTACTGTTGTTGGTGCTTTAGTTCCTGTACCTTGTGTTGTGTATACAGTGGTAGTGTTCAGTTGAGTTGCTGCTGTTGCAGTTGATGGCACAGTTGTAGCTGTGACCCCATTCACTGTCATTGTTGTTTCCTGAATTGTACTTGTTGGAGCTGTGGTGAGTGTTGATGCAGTTGTTTCTGCTGTTGTTGGGGCTGTGGTTTTTGTACCTTGTGTTGTGTATACAGTGGTACTGATGAGTTGAGTTGCTGGTGTTGCAGTTGATGGTACAGTTGTAGCTGTGACCGCATTCACTGTCATTGTTGTTTCCTGAATTGTACTTGTTGGAGCTGTGGTCATTGTTGGTGCAGTTGTTTCTGCTGTTGTTGGTCCTTTAGTTCCTGTACCTTGTGTTGTGTATACAGTGGTAGTGTTCAGTTCAGTTGCTGCTGTTTCAGTTGATGGCACAGTTGTAGTTGTGAACGTTTCGACTGTTGTTGTTGTTTCCTGAATTGTACTCGTTGGAGTTGTGGTGAGTGTAGATGCAGTTGTTTCTCCTGTTGTTGGGGCTGTGGTTTTTGTACCTTGTGTTGTGTATACAGTGGTAGTGTTCAGTTCAGTTGCTGCTGTTGCAGTTGATGGCACAGTTGTAGCTGTGACCCCATTCACTGTCATTGTTGTTCCCTGAATTGTACTTGTTGGAGCTGTGGTCAGTGTTGATGCAGTTGTTTCTGCTGTTGTTGGGGCTGTGGTTTTTGTACCTTGTGTTGTGTATACAGTGGTACTGATGAGTTCAGTTGCTGGTGTTGCAGTTGATGGCACAGTTGTAGCTGTGATCATATTCACTGTCCTTGTTCCCTGAGTTGTACTTGTTGGAGCTGTGGTCAGTGTAGATGCAGTTTTTTCTGCTGTTGTTGGGGCTGTGGTTTTTGTACCTTGTGTTGTGTATACAGTGGTAGTGATCGGTTCAGTTGCTGGTGTTGCAGTTGATGGCACAGTTGTAGCTTTGATCGTTTCCACTGTTGTTTTTGTTTCCTGAATTGTACTCGTTGGAGCTTTGGTCAGTGTAGATGCAGTTGTTTCTCCTGTTGTTGGGGCTGTGGTTTTTGTATCTTGTGCTGTGTGTTCCGTGGTAGTGTTCAGTTCTGTTCTTGGTGTTGCAGTTGATATTACAGTTGTAGCTGTGATCGTTTCCACTGTCGTTGTTGTTTCCTGAATTGTACTCGTTGGAGCTGTGGTCAATGTAGATTCAGTTGTTTTTACAGTTTTTGGTGCTGTGGTTGTTGTACCTTGTGTTGTGTATACAGTGGTAGTGTTCAGTTCAGTTGCTGGTGTTGCTGTTGATGGCACAGTTGTAGCTGTGATCATATTCACTGTCCTTGTTCCCTGAATTGTACTTGTTGGAGCTGTGGTCAGTGTAGATGCAGTTGTTTCTGCTGTTGTTGGGGCTGTGGTTTTTGTACCTTGTGTTGTGTATACAGTGGTAGTGAACGGTTCAGTTGCTGGTGTTCCAGTTGATGGCACAGTTGTAGCTGTGACCGTTTCCACTGTTGTTGTTGTTGTTTCCTGAATTGTATTCGTTGGAGTTGTGGTGAGTGTAGATGCAGTTGTTTCTGCTGTTGTTGGGGCGGTGGATTTTTTATCTTGTGTTGTGTATACAGTGGTAGTGTTCAGTTCAGTTGCTGGTGTTGCAGTTGATGGCACAGTTGTAGCTGTGACCCCATTCACTGTCATTGTTGTTCCCTGAATTGTACTTGTTGGAGCTGTGGTCAGTGTTGATGCAGTTGTTTCTGCTGTTGTTGGGGCTGTGGTTTTTGTACCTTGTGTTGTGTATACAGTGGTACTGATGAGTTGAGTTGCTGGTGTTGCAGTTGATGGCACAGTTGTAGCTGTGACCGCATTCACTGTCATTGTTGTTTCCTGAATTGTAATTGTTGGAGCTGTGGTCAGTGTTGATGCAGTTTTCTCTGCTGTTGTTGAGGCTGTGGTTTTTGTACCTTGTGTTGTGTATACAGTGGTAGTGTTCAGTTCAGTTGCTGGTGTTGCAGTTGATGGCACAGTTGTAGCTGTGACCCCATTCACTGTCATTGTTGTTCCCTGAATTGTACTTGTTGGAGCTGTGGTCAGTGTTGATGCAGTTGTTTCTGCTGTTGTTGGGGCTGTGGTTTTTGTACCTTGTGTTGTGTATACAGTGGTACTGATGAGTTGAGTTGCTGGTGTTGCAGTTGATGGCACAGTTGTAGCTGTGACCGCATTCACTGTCATTGTTGTTTCCTGAATTGTAATTGTTGGAGCTGTGGTCAGTGTTGATGCAGTTTTCTCTGCTGTTGTTGAGGCTGTGGTTTTTGTACCTTGTGTTGTGTATACAGTGGTAGTGTTCAGTTCAGTTGCTGGTGTTGCAGTTGATGGCACAGTTGTAGCTGTCACCGCATTCACTGTCATTGTTGTTTCCTGAATTGTACTCGTTGGAGCTGTGGTCAATGTAGATTCAGTTGTTTTTACTGTTTTTGGTGCTGTGGTTGTTGTACCTTGTGTTGTGTATACAGTGGTACTGTTCAGTTCAGTTGCTGCTGTTTCAGTTGATGGCACAGTTGTAGCTATGTCCCTTTCCACTGTCATTGTTGTTTCCTGAATTGTACTTGTTGGAGCTGTGGTGAGTGTTGATGCAGTTGTTTCTGCTGTTGTTGGGGCTGTGGTTTTTGTACCTTGTGTTGTGTATACAGTGGTAGTGATCAGTTCTGTTATTTGTTTTGCAGTTGATGGTACAGTTGTAGCTGTGACCGCATTAACTGTCATTGTTGTTTTCTGAATTGTACTCGTTGGAGCTGCGGTCAATGTTGATGCAGTTGTTTCTGCTGTTGTTGGGGCTGTGGTTGTTGTACCTTGTGTTGTGTATACAGTGGTAGTGTTCAGTTCAGTTGCTGGTGTTGCAGTTGATGGCACAGTTGTAGCTGTCACCGCATTCACTGTCATTGTTGTTTCCTGAATTGTACTTGTTGGAGCTGTGGACAGTGTTGATGCAGTTGTTTCTGCTGTTGTTGGGGCTGTGGTTTTTGTACCTTGTGTTGTGTATACAGTGGTACTGATCAGTTGAGTTGCTGGTGTTGCAGTTGATGGTACAGTTGTAGCTGTGACCGCATTCACTGTCATTGTTGTTTCCTGAATTGTACTTGTTGGAGCTGTGGTCATTGTTGGTGCAGTTGTTTCTGCTGTTGTTGGTCCTTTAGTTCCTGTACCTTGTGTTGTGTATACAGTGGTAGTGTTCAGTTCAGTTGCTGCTGTTTCAGTTGATGGCACAGTTGTAGCTATGTCCCTTTCCACTGTCATTGTTGTTTCCTGAATTGTAGTTGTTGGAGCTGTGGTCATTGTTGATGCAGTTGTTTCTACTGTTGTTGGTGCTTTAGTTCCTGTACCTTGTGTTGTGTATACAGTGGTAGTGTTCAGTTGAGTTGCTGCTGTTGCAGTTGATGGCACAGTTGTAGCTGTGACCCCATTCACTGTCATTGTTGTTTCCTGAATTGTACTTTTTGGAGCTGTGGTGAGTGTTGATGCAGTTGTTTCTGCTGTTGTTGGGGCTGTGGTTTTTGTACCTTGTGTTGTGTATACAGTGGTACTGATGAGTTGAGTTGCTGGTGTTGCAGTTGATGGTACAGTTGTAGCTGTGACCGCATTCACTGTCATTGTTGTTTCCTGAATTGTACTTGTTGGAGCTGTGGTCATTGTTGGTGCAGTTGTTTCTGCTGTTGTTGGTCCTTTAGTTCCTGTACCTTGTGTTGTGTATACAGTGGTAGTGTTCAGTTCAGTTGCTGCTGTTTCAGTTGATGGCACAGTTGTAGTTGTGAACGTTTCGACTGTTGTTGTTGTTTCCTGAATTGTACTCGTTGGAGTTGTGGTGAGTGTAGATGCAGTTGTTTCTCCTGTTGTTGGGGCTGTGGTTTTTGTACCTTGTGTTGTGTATACAGTGGTAGTGTTCAGTTCAGTTGCTGCTGTTGCAGTTGATGGCACAGTTGTAGCTGTGACCCCATTCACTGTCATTGTTGTTCCCTGAATTGTACTTGTTGGAGCTGTGGTCAGTGTTGATGCAGTTGTTTCTGCTGTTGTTGGGGCTGTGGTTTTTGTACCTTGTGTTGTGTATACAGTGGTACTGATGAGTTCAGTTGCTGGTGTTGCAGTTGATGGCACAGTTGTAGCTGTGATCATATTCACTGTCCTTGTTCCCTGAGTTGTACTTGTTGGAGCTGTGGTCAGTGTAGATGCAGTTGTTTCTGCTGTTGTTGGGGCTGTGGTTTTTGTACCTTGTGTTGTGTATACAGTGGTAGTGATCGGTTCAGTTGCTGGTGTTCCAGTTGATGGCACAGTTGTAGCTGTGACCGTTTCCACCGTTGTACTTGTTGTTTCCTGAATTGTATTCGTTGGAGTTGTGGTGAGTGTAGATGCAGTTGTTTCTGCTGTTGTTGGGGCTGTGGATTTTTTATCTTGTGTTGTGTATACAGTGGTAGTGTTCAGTTCAGTTGCTGCTGTTGCAGTTGATGGCACAGTTGTAGCTGTGACCCCATTCACTGTCATTGTTCCCTGAATTGTACTTGTTGGAGCTGTGGTCAGTGTTGATCCAGTTGTTTCTGCTGTTGTTGGGGCTGTGGTTTTTGTACCTTGTGTTGTGTATACAGTGGTACTGATGAGTTCAGTTGCTGGTGTTGCAGTTGATGGCACAGTTGTAGCTGTGACCGCATTCACTGTCATTGTTGTTTCCTGAATTGTACTTGTTGGAGCTGTGGTCAGTGTTGATGCAGTTTTTTCTGCTGTTGTTGGGGCTGTGGTTTTTGTACCTTGTGTTGTGTATACAGTGGTACTGATCTGTTCAGTTGCTGGTGTTGCAGTTGATGGCACAGTTGTAGCTTTGATCGTTTCCACTGTTGTTTTTGTTTCCTGAATTGTACTCGTTGGAGCTTTGGTCAGTGTAGATGCAGTTGTTTCTCCTGTTGTTGGGGCTGTGGTTTTTGTATCTTGTGCTGTGTGTTCCGTGGTAGTGTTCAGTTCTGTTCTTGGTGTTGCAGTTGATATTACAGTTGTAGCTGTGATCGTTTCCACTGTCGTTGTTGTTTCCTGAATTGTACTCGTTGGAGCTGTGGTCAATGTAGATTCAGTTGTTTTTACAGTTTTTGGTGCTGTGGTTGTTGTACCTTGTGTTGTGTATACAGTGGTAGTGTTCAGTTCAGTTGCTGGTGTTGCTGTTGATGGCACAGTTGTAGCTGTGATCATATTCACTGTCCTTGTTCCCTGAATTGTACTTGTTGGAGCTGTGGTCAGTGTAGATGCAGTTGTTTCTGCTGTTGTTGGGGCTGTGGTTTTTGTACCTTGTGTTGTGTATACAGTGGTAGTGAACGGTTCAGTTGCTGGTGTTCCAGTTGATGGCACAGTTGTAGCTGTGACCGTTTCCACTGTTGTTGTTGTTGTTTCCTGAATTGTATTCGTTGGAGTTGTGGTGAGTGTAGATGCAGTTGTTTCTGCTGTTGTTGGGGCAGTGGATTTTTTATCTTGTGTTGTGTATACAGTGGTAGTGTTCAGTTCAGTTGCTGGTGTTGCAGTTGATGGCACAGTTGTAGCTGTGACCCCATTCACTGTCATTGTTGTTCCCTGAATTGTACTTGTTGGAGCTGTGGTCAGTGTTGATGCAGTTGTTTCTGCTGTTGTTGGGGCTGTGGTTTTTGTACCTTGTGTTGTGTATACAGTGGTACTGATGAGTTGAGTTGCTGGTGTTGCAGTTGATGGCACAGTTGTAGCTGTGACCGCATTCACTGTCATTGTTGTTTCCTGAATTGTAATTGTTGGAGCTGTGGTCAGTGTTGATGCAGTTTTCTCTGCTGTTGTTGAGGCTGTGGTTTTTGTACCTTGTGTTGTGTATACAGTGGTAGTGTTCAGTTCAGTTGCTGGTGTTGCAGTTGATGGCACAGTTGTAGCTGTGATCGTTTCCACTGTTGTTGTTGTTTCCTGAATTGTACTCGTTGGAGCTGTGGTCAGTGTAGATGCAGTTGTTTCTCCTGTTGTTGGGGCTGTGACTTTTGTATCTTGTGCTGTGTGTACCGTGGTAGTGTTCAGTTCTGTTCTTGGTGTTGCAGTTGATATTACAGTTGTAGCTGTGATCGTTTCCACTGTCGTTGTTGTTTCCTGAATTGTACTCGTTGGAGCTGTGGTCAATGTAGATTCAGTTGTTTTTACTGTTTTTGGTGCTGTGGTTGTTGTACCTTGTGTTGTGTATACAGTGGTAGTGTTCAGTTCAGTTGTTGCTGTTTCAGTTGATGGCACAGTTGTAGCTCTGACCCTTTCTGCTGTCATTGTTGTTTCCTGAATTGTAGTTGTTGGAGCTGTGTTCAATTTAGATGCAGTTGTTTCTGGTGTAGGTGCTGATTTGGTTGTTGTACTTTGTGTTGTGTATACAGTGGTAGTGTTCAGTTCAGTTGCTGGTGCTGCAGTTGATGGCACAGTTGTAGCTGTGATTATATTCACTGTCCTTGTTCCCTGAATTGTACTTGTTGGAGCTGTGGTCAGTGTAGATGCAGTTGTTTCTGCTGTTGTTGGGGCTGTGGTTTTTGTACCTTGTGTTGTGTATACAGTGGTAGTGACCGGTTCAGTTGCTGGTGTTCCAGTTGATGGCACAGTTATAGCTGTGACCGTTTCCACTGTTTTTGTTGTTGTTTCCTGAATTGTATTCGTTGGAGTTGTGGTGAGTGTAGATGCAGTTGTTTCTGCTGTTGTTGGGGCTGTGGATTTTTTATCTTGTGTTGTGTATACAGTGGTAGTGTTCAGTTCAGTTGCTGGTGTTGCTGTTGATGGCACAGTTGTAGCTGTGACCCTTTCCACTGTCATTGTTGTTTTCTGAATTGTACTCGTTGGAGCTGTGGTCAATGTTGATGCAGTTGTTTCTGCTGTTGTTGGGGCTGTGGTTGTTGTACCTTGTGTTCTGTATACAGTGGTAGTGTTCAGTTCAGTTGTTGGTGTTGCAGTTGATGGCACAGTTGTAGCTGTCACCGCATTCACTGTCATTGTTGTTTCCTGAATTGTACTCGTTGGAGCTGTGGTCAATGTAGATTCAGTTGTTTTTACTGTTTTTGGTGCTGTGGTTGTTGTACCTTGTGTTGTGTATACAGTGGTACTGTTCAGTTCAGTTGCTGCTGTTTCAGTTGATGGCACAGTTGTAGCTATGTCCCTTTCCACTGTCATTGTTGTTTCCTGAATTGTACTTGTTGGAGCTGTGGTGAGTGTTGATGCAGTTGTTTCTGCTGTTGTTGGGGCTGTGGTTTTTGTACCTTGTGTTGTGTATACAGTGGTAGTGATCAGTTCTGTTATTTGTTTTGCAGTTGATGGTACAGTTGTAGCTGTGACCGCATTAACTGTCATTGTTGTTTTCTGAATTGTACTCGTTGGAGCTGCGGTCAATGTTGATGCAGTTGTTTCTGCTGTTGTTGGGGCTGTGGTTGTTGTACCTTGTGTTGTGTATACAGTGGTAGTGTTCAGTTCAGTTGCTGGTGTTGCAGTTGATGGCACAGTTGTAGCTGTCACCGCATTCACTGTCATTGTTGTTTCCTGAATTGTACTTGTTGGAGCTGTGGACAGTGTTGATGCAGTTGTTTCTGCTGTTGTTGGGGCTGTGGTTTTTGTACCTTGTGTTGTGTATACAGTGGTACTGATCAGTTGAGTTGCTGGTGTTGCAGTTGATGGTACAGTTGTAGCTGTGACCGCATTCACTGTCATTGTTGTTTCCTGAATTGTACTTGTTGGAGCTGTGGTCATTGTTGGTGCAGTTGTTTCTGCTGTTGTTGGTCCTTTAGTTCCTGTACCTTGTGTTGTGTATACAGTGGTAGTGTTCAGTTCAGTTGCTGCTGTTTCAGTTGATGGCACAGTTGTAGCTATGTCCCTTTCCACTGTCATTGTTGTTTCCTGAATTGTAGTTGTTGGAGCTGTGGTCATTGTTGATGCAGTTGTTTCTACTGTTGTTGGTGCTTTAGTTCCTGTACCTTGTGTTGTGTATACAGTGGTAGTGTTCAGTTGAGTTGCTGCTGTTGCAGTTGATGGCACAGTTGTAGCTGTGACCCCATTCACTGTCATTGTTGTTTCCTGAATTGTACTTTTTGGAGCTGTGGTGAGTGTTGATGCAGTTGTTTCTGCTGTTGTTGGGGCTGTGGTTTTTGTACCTTGTGTTGTGTATACAGTGGTACTGATGAGTTGAGTTGCTGGTGTTGCAGTTGATGGTACAGTTGTAGCTGTGACCGCATTCACTGTCATTGTTGTTTCCTGAATTGTACTTGTTGGAGCTGTGGTCATTGTTGGTGCAGTTGTTTCTGCTGTTGTTGGTCCTTTAGTTCCTGTACCTTGTGTTGTGTATACAGTGGTAGTGTTCAGTTCAGTTGCTGCTGTTTCAGTTGATGGCACAGTTGTAGTTGTGAACGTTTCGACTGTTGTTGTTGTTTCCTGAATTGTACTCGTTGGAGTTGTGGTGAGTGTAGATGCAGTTGTTTCTCCTGTTGTTGGGGCTGTGGTTTTTGTACCTTGTGTTGTGTATACAGTGGTAGTGTTCAGTTCAGTTGCTGCTGTTGCAGTTGATGGCACAGTTGTAGCTGTGACCCCATTCACTGTCATTGTTGTTCCCTGAATTGTACTTGTTGGAGCTGTGGTCAGTGTTGATGCAGTTGTTTCTGCTGTTGTTGGGGCTGTGGTTTTTGTACCTTGTGTTGTGTATACAGTGGTACTGATGAGTTCAGTTGCTGGTGTTGCAGTTGATGGCACAGTTGTAGCTGTGACCGCATTCACTGTCATTGTTGTTTCCTGAATTGTACTTGTTGGAGCTGTGGTCAGTGTTGATGCAGTTTTTTCTGCTGTTGTTGGGGCTGTGGTTTTTGTACCTTGTGTTGTGTATACAGTGGTACTGATCTGTTCAGTTGCTGGTGTTGCAGTTGATGGCACAGTTGTAGCTTTGATCGTTTCCACTGTTGTTTTTGTTTCCTGAATTGTACTCGTTGGAGCTTTGGTCAGTGTAGATGCAGTTGTTTCTCCTGTTGTTGGGGCTGTGGTTTTTGTATCTTGTGCTGTGTGTTCCGTGGTAGTGTTCAGTTCTGTTCTTGGTGTTGCAGTTGATATTACAGTTGTAGCTGTGATCGTTTCCACTGTCGTTGTTGTTTCCTGAATTGTACTCGTTGGAGCTGTGGTCAATGTAGATTCAGTTGTTTTTACAGTTTTTGGTGCTGTGGTTGTTGTACCTTGTGTTGTGTATACAGTGGTAGTGTTCAGTTCAGTTGCTGGTGTTGCTGTTGATGGCACAGTTGTAGCTGTGATCATATTCACTGTCCTTGTTCCCTGAATTGTACTTGTTGGAGCTGTGGTCAGTGTAGATGCAGTTGTTTCTGCTGTTGTTGGGGCTGTGGTTTTTGTACCTTGTGTTGTGTATACAGTGGTAGTGAACGGTTCAGTTGCTGGTGTTCCAGTTGATGGCACAGTTGTAGCTGTGACCGTTTCCACTGTTGTTGTTGTTGTTTCCTGAATTGTATTCGTTGGAGTTGTGGTGAGTGTAGATGCAGTTGTTTCTGCTGTTGTTGGGGCAGTGGATTTTTTATCTTGTGTTGTGTATACAGTGGTAGTGTTCAGTTCAGTTGCTGGTGTTGCAGTTGATGGCACAGTTGTAGCTGTGACCCCATTCACTGTCATTGTTGTTCCCTGAATTGTACTTGTTGGAGCTGTGGTCAGTGTTGATGCAGTTGTTTCTGCTGTTGTTGGGGCTGTGGTTTTTGTACCTTGTGTTGTGTATACAGTGGTACTGATGAGTTGAGTTGCTGGTGTTGCAGTTGATGGCACAGTTGTAGCTGTGACCGCATTCACTGTCATTGTTGTTTCCTGAATTGTACTTGTTGGAGCTGTGGTCATTGTTGGTGCAGTTGTTTCTGCTGTTGTTGGTCCTTTAGTTCCTGTACCTTGTGTTGTGTATACAGTGGTAGTGTTCAGTTCAGTTGCTGGTGTTGCAGTTGATGGCACAGTTGTAGCTGTGATCGTTTCCACTGTTGTTGTTGTTTCCTGAATTGTACTCGTTGGAGCTGTGGTCAGTGTAGATGCAGTTGTTTCTCCTGTTGTTGGGGCTGTGACTTTTGTATCTTGTGCTGTGTGTACCGTGGTAGTGTTCAGTTCTGTTCTTGGTGTTGCAGTTGATATTACAGTTGTAGCTGTGATCGTTTCCACTGTCGTTGTTGTTTCCTGAATTGTACTCGTTGGAGCTGTGGTCAATGTAGATTCAGTTGTTTTTACTGTTTTTGGTGCTGTGGTTGTTGTACCTTGTGTTGTGTATACAGTGGTAGTGTTCAGTTCAGTTGTTGCTGTTTCAGTTGATGGCACAGTTGTAGCTCTGACCCTTTCTGCTGTCATTGTTGTTTCCTGAATTGTAGTTGTTGGAGCTGTGTTCAATTTAGATGCAGTTGTTTCTGGTGTAGGTGCTGATTTGGTTGTTGTACTTTGTGTTGTGTATACAGTGGTAGTGTTCAGTTCAGTTGCTGGTGCTGCAGTTGATGGCACAGTTGTAGCTGTGATTATATTCACTGTCCTTGTTCCCTGAATTGTACTTGTTGGAGCTGTGGTCAGTGTAGATGCAGTTGTTTCTGCTGTTGTTGGGGCTGTGGTTTTTGTACCTTGTGTTGTGTATACAGTGGTAGTGACCGGTTCAGTTGCTGGTGTTCCAGTTGATGGCACAGTTATAGCTGTGACCGTTTCCACTGTTTTTGTTGTTGTTTCCTGAATTGTATTCGTTGGAGTTGTGGTGAGTGTAGATGCAGTTGTTTCTGCTGTTGTTGGGGCTGTGGATTTTTTATCTTGTGTTGTGTATACAGTGGTAGTGTTCAGTTCAGTTGCTGGTGTTGCTGTTGATGGCACAGTTGTAGCTGTGACCCTTTCCACTGTCATTGTTGTTTTCTGAATTGTACTCGTTGGAGCTGTGGTCAGTGTTGATGCAGTTGTTTCTGCTGTTGTTGGGGCTGTGGTTGTTGTACCTTGTGTTCTGTATACAGTGGTAGTGTTCAGTTCAGTTGTTGGTGTTGCAGTTGATGGCACAGTTGTAGCTGTCACCGCATTCACTGTCATTGTTGTTTCCTGAATTGTACTCGTTGGAGCTGTGGTCAATGTAGATTCAGTTGTTTTTACTGTTTTTGGTGCTGTGGTTGTTGTACCTTGTGTTGTGTATACAGTGGTACTGTTCAGTTCAGTTGCTGCTGTTTCAGTTGATGGCACAGTTGTAGCTATGTCCCTTTCCACTGTCATTGTTGTTTCCTGAATTGTACTTGTTGGAGCTGTGGTGAGTGTTGATGCAGTTGTTTCTGCTGTTGTTGGGGCTGTGGTTTTTGTACCTTGTGTTGTGTATACAGTGGTAGTGATCAGTTCTGTTATTTGTTTTGCAGTTGATGGTACAGTTGTAGCTGTGACCGCATTAACTGTCATTGTTGTTTTCTGAATTGTACTCGTTGGAGCTGCGGTCAATGTTGATGCAGTTGTTTCTGCTGTTGTTGGGGCTGTGGTTGTTGTACCTTGTGTTGTGTATACAGTGGTAGTGTTCAGTTCAGTTGCTGGTGTTGCAGTTGATGGCACAGTTGTAGCTGTCACCGCATTCACTGTCATTGTTGTTTCCTGAATTGTACTTGTTGGAGCTGTGGTCATTGTTGGTGCAGTTGTTTCTGCTGTTGTTGGTCCTTTAGTTCCTGTACCTTGTGTTGTGTATACAGTGGTAGTGTTCAGTTCAGTTGCTGGTGTTGCAGTTAATGGCACAGTTGTAGTTGTGACCGCATTCACTGCCATTGTTGTTCCCTGAATTGTACTTGTTGGAGCTGTGGTCATTGTTGATGCAGTTGTTTCTGTTGTTGGGGCTGTGGTTGTTGTACCTTGTGTTGTGTATACAGTGGTAGTGTTCAGTTCAGTTGCTGCTGTTTCAGTTGATGGCACAGTTGTAGCTATGACCCTTTCCACTGTCATTTTTGTTTCCTGAATTGTACTTGTTGGAGCTGTGGTCAGTGTTGATCCAGTTGTTTCTGCTGTTGTTGGGGCTGTGGTTTTTGTACCTTGTGTTGTGTATACAGTGGTACTGATGAGTTCAGTTGCTGGTGTTGCAGTTGATGGCACAGTTGTAGCTGTGACCGCATTCACTGTCATTGTTGTTTCCTGAATTGTACTTGTTGGAGCTGTGGTCAGTGTTGATGCAGTTTTTTCTGCTGTTGTTGGGGCTGTGGTTTTTGTACCTTGTGTTGTGTATACAGTGGTACTGATCTGTTCAGTTGCTGGTGTTGCAGTTGATGGCACAGTTGTAGCTTTGATCGTTTCCACTGTTGTTTTTGTTTCCTGAATTGTACTCGTTGGAGCTTTGGTCAGTGTAGATGCAGTTGTTTCTCCTGTTGTTGGGGCTGTGGTTTTTGTATCTTGTGCTGTGTGTTCCGTGGTAGTGTTCAGTTCTGTTCTTGGTGTTGCAGTTGATATTACAGTTGTAGCTGTGATCGTTTCCACTGTCGTTGTTGTTTCCTGAATTGTACTCGTTGGAGCTGTGGTCAATGTAGATTCAGTTGTTTTTACAGTTTTTCGTGCTGTGGTTGTTGTACCTTGTGTTGTGTATACAGTGGTAGTGTTCAGTTCAGTTGCTGGTGTTGCTGTTGATGGCACAGTTGTAGCTGTGATCATATTCACTGTCCTTGTTCCCTGAATTGTACTTGTTGGAGCTGTGGTCAGTGTAGATGCAGTTGTTTCTGCTGTTGTTGGGGCTGTGGTTTTTGTACCTTGTGTTGTGTATACAGTGGTAGTGAACGGTTCAGTTGCTGGTGTTCCAGTTGATGGCACAGTTGTAGCTGTGACCGCTTCCACTGTTGTTGTTGTTGTTTCCTGAATTGTATTCGTTGGAGTTGTGGTGAGTGTAGATGCAGTTGTTTCTGCTGTTGTTGGGGCGGTGGATTTTTTATCTTTTGTTGTGTATACAGTGGTAGTGTTCAGTTCAGTTGCTGGTGTTGCAGTTGATGGCACAGTTGTAGCTGTGACCCCATTCACTGTCATTGTTGTTCCCTGAATTGTACTTGTTGGAGCTGTGGTCAGTGTTGATGCAGTTGTTTCTGCTGTTGTTGGGGCTGTGGTTTTTGTACCTTGTGTTGTGTATACAGTGGTACTGATGAGTTGAGTTGCTGGTGTTGCAGTTGATGCCACAGTTGTAGCTGTGACCGCATTCACTGTCATTGTTGTTTCCTGAATTGTAATTGTTGGAGCTGTGGTCAGTGTTGATGCAGTTTTCTCTGCTGTTGTTGAGGCTGTGGTTTTTGTACCTTGTGTTGTGTATACAGTGGTAGTGTTCAGTTCTGTTCTTGGTGTTGCAGTTGATATTACAGTTGTTGCTGTGATCGTTTCCACTGTCGTTGTTGTTTCCTGAATTGTACTCGTTGGAGCTGTGGTCAATGTAGATTCAGTTGTTTTTACTGTTTTTGGTCCTGTGGTTGTTGTACCTTGTGTTGTGTATACAGTGGTAGTGTTCAGTTCAGTTGTTGCTGTTTCAGTTGATGGCACAGTTGTAGCTCTGACCCTTTCTGCTGTCATTGTTGTTTCCTGAATTGTAGTTGTTGGAGCTGTGTTCAATTTAGATGCAGTTGTTTCTGGTGTAGGTGCTGATTTGGTTGTTGTACTTTGTGTTGTGTATACAGTGGTAGTGTTCAGTTCAGTTGCTGGTGCTGCAGTTGATGGCACAGTTATAGCTGTGACCGTTTCCACTGTTTTTGTTGTTGTTTCCTGAATTGTATTCGTTGGAGTTGTGGTGAGTGTAGATGCAGTTGTTTCTGCTGTTGTTGGGGCTGTGGATTTTTTATCTTGTGTTGTGTATACAGTGGTAGTGTTCAGTTCAGTTGCTGGTGTTGCTGTTGATGGCACAGTTGTAGCTGTGACCCTTTCCACTGTCATTGTTGTTCCCTGAATTGTACTTGTTGGAGCTGTGGTCATTGTTGATGCAGTTGTTTCTGTTGTTGGGGCTGTGGTTGTTGTACCTTGTGTTGTGTATACAGTGGTAGTGATCAGTTCTGTTATTTGTTTTGCAGTTGATGGTACAGTTGTAGCTGTGACCGCATTAACTGTCATTGTTGTTTTCTGAATTGTACTCGTTGGAGCTGTGGTCAATGTTGATGCAGTTGTTTCTGCTGTTGTTGGGGCTGTGGTTGTTGAACCTTGTGTTGTGTATACAGTGGTAGTGTTCAGTTCAGTTGTTGGTGTTGCAGTTGATGGCACAGTTGTAGCTGTCACCGCATTCACTGTCATTGTTGTTTCCTGAATTGTACTCGTTGGAGCTGTGGTCAATGTAGATTCAGTTGTTTTTACTGTTTTTGGTGCTGTGGTTGTTGTACCTTGTGTTGTGTATACAGTGGTAGTGTTCAGTTCAGTTGCTGCTGTTTCAGTTGATGGCACAGTTGTAGCTATGTCCCTTTCCACTGTCATTGTTGTTTCCTGAATTGTAGTTGTTGGAGCTGTGGTCATTGTTGATGCAGTTGTTTCTACTGTTGTTGGTGCTTTAGTTCCTGTACCTTGTGTTGTGTATACAGTGGTAGTGTTCAGTTCAGTTGCTGCTGTTGCAGTTGATGGCACAGTTGTAGCTGTGACCCCATTCACTGTCATTGTTGTTTCCTGAATTGTACTTGTTGGAGCTGTGGTGAGTGTTGATGCAGTTGTTTCTGCTGTTGTTGGGGCTGTGGTTTTTGTACCTTGTGTTGTGTATACAGTGGCAGTGATCAGTTCTGTTATTTGTTTTGCAGTTGATGGTACAGTTGTAGCTGTGACCGCATTAACTGTCATTGTTGTTTTCTGAATTGTACTCGTTGGAGCTGTGGTCAGTGTTGATGCAGTTGTTTCTGCTGTTGTTGGGGCTGTGGTTGTTGTACCTTGTGTTGTGTATACAGTGGTAGTGTTCAGTTCAGTTGCTGGTGTTGCAGTTGATGGCACAGTTGTAGCTGTCACCGCATTCACTGTCATTGTTGTTTCCTGAATTGTACTTGTTGGAGCTGTGGTCAGTGTTGATGCAGTTGTTTCTGCTGTTGTTGGGGCTGTGGTTTTTGTACCTTGTGTTGTGTATACAGTGGTACTGATGAGTTGAGTTGCTGGTGTTGCAGTTGATGGTACAGTTGTAGCTGTGACCGCATTCACTGTCATTGTTGTTTCCTGAATTGTACTTGTTGGAGCTGTGGTCATTGTTGGTGCAGTTGTTTCTGCTGTTGTTGGTCCTTTAGTTCCTGTACCTTGTGTTGTATATACAGTGGTAGTGTTCAGTTCAGTTGCTGGTGTTGCAGTTGATGGCACAGTTGTAGTTGTGAACGTTTCGACTGTTGTTGTTGTTTCCTGAATTGTACTCGTTGGAGTTGTGGTGAGTGTAGATGCAGTTGTTTCTGCTGTTGTTGGGGCTGTGGTTTTTGTACCTTGTGTTGTGTATACAGTGGTAGTGTTCAGTTCAGTTGCTGCTGTTACAGTTGATGGCACAGTTGTAGCTGTGACCCCATTCACTGTCATTGTTGTTCCGTGAATTGTACTTGTTGGAGCTGTGGTCAGTGTTGATGCAGTTGTTTCTGCTGTTGTTGGGGCTGTGGTTTTTGTACCTTGTGTTGTGTATACAGTGGTACTGATGAGTTCAGTTGCTGGTGTTGCAGTTGATGGCACAGTTGTAGCTGTGACCGCATTCACTGTCATTGTTGTTTCCTGAATTGTAATTGTTGGAGCTGTGGTCAGTGTTGATGCAGTTTTTTCTGCTGTTGTTGAGGCTGTGGTTTTTGTACCTTGTGTTGTGTATACAGTGGTAGTGATCAGTTCAGTTGCTGGTGTTGCAGTTGATGGCACAGTTGTTGCTGTGATCGTTTCCACTGTTGTTGTTGTTTCCCGAATTGTACTCGTTGGAGCTGTGGTCAGTGTAGATGCAGTTGTTTCTCCTGTTGTTGGGGCTGTGACTTTTGTATCTTGTGCTGTGTGTACCGTGGTAGTGTTCAGTTCTGTTATTTGTTTTGCAGTTGATGGTACAGTTGTAGCTGTGACCGCATTAATTGTCATTGTTGTTTTCTGAATTGTACTCGTTGGAGCTGTGGTCAGTGTTGATGCAGTTGTTTCTGCTGTTGTTGGGGCTGTGGTTGTTGTACCTTGTGTTGTGTATACAGTGGTAGTGTTCAGTTCAGTTGCTGGTGTTGCAGTTGATGGCACAGTTGTAGCTGTCACCGCATTCACTGTCATTGTTGTTTCCTGAATTGTACTTGTTGGAGCTGTGGTCAGTGTTGATGCAGTTGTTTCTGCTGTTGTTGGGGCTGTGGTTTTTGTACCTTGTGTTGTGTATACAGTGGTACTGATGAGTTGAGTTGCTGGTGTTGCAGTTGATGGTACAGTTGTAGCTGTGACGGCATTCACTGTCATTGTTGTTTCCTGAATTGTACTTGTTGGAGCTGTGGTCATTGTTGATGCAGTTGTTTCTGCTGTTGTTGGTCCTTTAGTTCCTGTACCTTGTGTTGTGTATACAGTGGTAGTGTTGAGTTCAGTTGCTGGTGTTGCAGTTGATGGTACAGTTGTAGTTGTGACCGTTTCCACTATCGTTGTTGTTTCCTGAATTGTACTCATTGGAGCTGTGGTCAATGTAGATTCAGTTGTTTTCACTGTTTTTGATGCTGTGGTTGTTGTACCTTGTGTTGTGTATACAGTGGTAGTGTTCAGTTCAGTTGCTGGTGTTGCAGTTGATGGCACAGTTGTAGTTGTGACCGCATTCACTGCCATTGTTGTTCCCTGAATTGTACTTGTTGGAGCTGTGGTCATTGTTGATGCAGTTGTTTCTGTTGTTGGGGCTGTGGTTGTTGTACCTTGTGTTGTGTATACAGTGGTAGTGTTCAGTTCAGTTGCTGCTGTTTCAGTTGATGGCACAGTTGTAGCTATGACCCTTTCCACTGTCATTTTTGTTTCCTGAATTGTACTTGTTGGAGCTGTGGTCATTGTTGATGCAGTTGTTTCTGCTGTTGTTGGTGCTTTAGTTCCTGTACCTTGTGTTGTGTATACAGTGGTAGTGAACGGTTCAGTTGCTGGTGTTCCAGCTGATGGCACAGTTGTAGCTGTGACCGTTTCCACTGTTGTTGTTGTTGTTTCCTGAATTGTATTCGTTGGAGTTGTGGTGAGTGTAGATGCAGTTGTTTCTGCTGTTGTTGGGGCTGTGGATTTTTTATCTTGTGTTGTGTATACAGTGGTAGTGTTCAGTTCAGTTGCTGCTGTTGCAGTTGATGGCACAGTTGTAGCTGTGACCCCATTCACTGTCATTGTTGTTCCCTGAATTGTACTTGTTGGAGCTGTGGTCAGTGTTGATGCAGTTGTTTCTGCTGTTGTTGGGGCTGTGGTTTTTGTACCTTGTGTTGTGTATACAGTGGTACTGATGAGTTCAGTTGCTGGAGTTGCAGTTGATGGCACAGTTGTAGCTGTGACCGCATTCACTGTCATTGTTGTTTCCTGAATTGTAGTTGTTGGAGCTGTGGTCAATTTAGATGCAGTTGCTTCTGGTGTTGGTGCTGATTTGGTTGTTGTACCTTGTGTTGTGTATACAGTGGTAGTGTTAAGTTCAGTTGCTGGTGTTGCTGTTGATGGCACAGTTGTAGCTGTGATTATCTTCACTGTCCTTGTTCCCTGAATTGTACTTGTTGGAGCTGTGGTCAGTGTAGATGCAGTTGTTTCTGCTGTTGTTGGTGCTGTGGTTGTTGTACCTTGTGGTGTGTATACAGTGGTAGTGATCAGTTCAGTTGCTGGTGTTGCAGTTGATGGTACAGTTGTGGCTGTGATCGTTTCCACTGTCGTTGTTGTTTCCTGAATTGTACTCGTTGGAGCTGTGGTCAATGTAGATTCAGTTGTTTTTACTGTTTTTGGTGCTGTGGTTGTTGTACCTTGTGTTGTGTATACAGTGGTAGTGTTCAGTTCAGTTGCTGGTGTTGCAGTTGATGGCAAAGTTGTAGTTGTCACCGTTTCCACTGTCATTGTTTTTTCCTGAATTGTAGTTGTTGGAGCTGTGGTCAATTTAGATGCAGTTGTTTCTGGTGTTGGTGCTGATTTGGTTGTTGTACTTTGTGTTGTGTATACAGTGGTAGTGTTCAGTTCAGTTGCTGGTGTTGCTGTTGATGGCACAGTTGTAGCTGTGATGGTTTCCACTGTCGTTGTTGTTTCCTGAATTGTACTCGTTGGAGCTGTGGTCAATGTAGATTCAGTTGTTTTTACTGTTTTTGGTGCTGTGGTTGTTGTACCTTGTGTTGTGTATACAGTGGTAGTGTTCAGTTCAGTTGCTGCTGTTTCAGTTGATGGCACAGTTGTAGCTATGTCCCTTTCCACTGTCATTGTTGTTTCCTGAATTGTAGTTGTTGGATCTGTGG
The DNA here is from genome assembly GCF_027358585.1 of Pangasianodon hypophthalmus. Lineage (NCBI taxonomy): Eukaryota > Metazoa > Chordata > Actinopteri > Siluriformes > Pangasiidae > Pangasianodon > Pangasianodon hypophthalmus. The sequence continues at coordinate 748,532 of NC_069712.1, read as the reverse complement.
TCATTGTTGATGCAGTTGTTTCTACTGTTGTTGGTGCTTTAGTTCCTGTACCTTGTGTTGTGTATACAGTGGTACTGATCAGTTCAGTTGCTGGTGTTGCAGTTGATGGCACAGTTGTAGCTGTGATCGTTTCCACTGTTGTTGTTGTTTCCTGAATTGTACTCGTTGGATCTGTGGTCATTGTTGATGCAGTTGTTTCTACTGTTGTTGGTGCTTTAGTTCCTGTACCTTGTGTTGTGTATACAGTGGTACTGATCAGTTCAGTTGCTGGTGTTGCAGTTGATGGCACAGTTGTAGCTGTGATCGTTTCCACTGTTGTTGTTGTTTCCTGAATTGTACTCGTTGGAGCTGTGGTCAGTGTAGATGCAGTTGTTTCTCCTGTTGTTGGGGCTGTGGTTTTTGTATCTTGTGATGTGTGTACCGTGGTAGTGTTCAGTTCTGTTCTTGGTGTTACAGTTGATGGTACAGTTGTAGCTGTGATCGTTTCCACTGTCGTTGTTGTTTCCTGAATTGTACTCGTTGGAGCTGTGGTCAATGTAGATTCAGTTGTTTTTACTGTTTTTGGTGCTGTGGTTGTTGTACCTTGTGTTGTGTATACAGTGGTAGTGTTCAGTTCAGTTGCTGGTGTTGCAGTTGATGGCAAAGTTGTAGTTGTGACCGTTTCCACTGTCATTGTTGTTTCCCGAATTGTAGTTGTTGGAGCTGTGGTCAATTTAGATGCAGTTGTTTCTGGTGTTAGTGCTGATTTGATTGTTCTACTTTGTGTTGTGTATACAGTGGTAGTGTTGAGTTCAGTTGCTGGTGTTGCTGTTGATGGCACAGTTGTAGCTGTGATGGTTTCCACTGTCGTTGTTGTTTCCTGAATTGTACTCGTTGGAGCTGTGGTCAATGTAGATTCAGTTGTTTTTACTGTTTTTGGTGCTGTGGTTGTTGTACCTTGTGTTGTGTATACAGTGGTAGTGTTCAGTTCAGTTGCTGCTGTTTCAGTTGATGGCACAGTTGTAGCTATGACCCTTTCCACTGTCATTTTTGTTTCCTGAATTGTACTTGTTGGAGCTGTGGTCATTGTTGATGCAGTTGTTTCTGCTGTTGTTGGTGCTTTAGTTCCTGTACCTTGTGTTGTGTATACAGTGGTAGTGTTCAGTTCAGTTGCTGCTGTTGCAGTTGATGGCACAGTTGTAGCTGTGACCCCATTCACAGTCATTGTTGTTCCCTGAATTGTACTTGTTGGAGCTGTGGTCAGTGTTGATGCAGTTGTTTCTGCTGTTGTTGGGGCTGTGGTTTTTGTACCTTGTGTTGTGTATACAGTGGTACTGATGGGTTGAGTTGCTGGTGTTGCAGTTGATGGCACAGTTGTAGCGGTGACCGCATTCACTGTGATTGTTGTTTCCTGAATTGTACTTGTTGGAGCTGTGGTCAATGTAGATTCAGTTGTTTTTACAGTTTTTCGTGCTGTGGTTGTTGTACCTTGTGTTGTGTATACAGTGGTAGTGTTCAGTTCAGGTGCTGGTGTTGCAGTTGATGGCACAGTTGTAGCTGTTTCCGTTTCCACTGTTGTTGTTGTTTCCTGAATTGTAGTTGTTGGAGCTGTGGTTAATTTAGATCCAGTTGTTTCTGGTGTAGGTGCTGATTTGGTTGTTTTACTTTGTGTTGTGTATACAGTGGTAGTGTTCAGTTTAGTTGCTGGTGTTGCTGTTGATTGCACAGTTGTAGCTGTTATCATTTCCACTATCATTGTTGTTTGCTGAATTGTACTCGTTGGAGCTGTGGTCAACGTATATTCAGTTGTTTTTACTGTTTTTGGTGCTGTGGTTGTTGTACCTTGTGTTGTGTATACATTGGTAGTGTTCAGTTCAGTTGCTGGTGTTGCAGCTGATGGCACAGTTGTAGCTGTGACCGTTTCCACTGTCATTGTTGTTCCCTGAATTGTAGTTGTTGGAGCTGTGGTCATTGTTGATGCAGTTTTTTCTGCTGTTGTTGGGGCTGTGGTTTTTGTACCTTGTGTTGTGTATACAGTGGTACTGATCTGTTCAGTTGCTGCTGTTTCAGTTGATGGCACAGTTGTAGCTATGACCCTTTCCACTGTCATTTTTGTTTCCTGAATTGTACTTGTTGGAGCTGTGGTCATTGTTGATGCAGTTGTTTCTGCTGTTGTTGGTGCTTTAGCTCCTGTACCTTGTGTTGTGTATACAGTGGTAGTGTTCAGTTCAGTTGCTGGTGTTGCAGTTGATGGCACAGTTGTAGCGGTGACCGCATTCACTGTGATTGTTGTTTCCTGAATTGTACTTGTTGGAGCTGTGGTCAATGTAGATTCAGTTGTTTTTACAGTTTTTCGTGCTGTGGTTGTTGTACCTTGTGTTGTGTATACAGTGGTAGTGTTCAGTTCAGTTGCTGCTGTTTCAGTTGATGGCACAGTTGTAGCTATGTCCCTTTCCACTGTCATTGTTGTTTCCTGAATTGTAGTTGTTGGAGCTGTGGTCATTGTTGATGCAGTTGTTTCTACTCTTGTTGGTGCTTTAGTTCCTGTACCTTGTGTTGTGTATACAGTGGTAGTGTTCAGTTCAGTTGCTGGTGTTGCAGTTGATGGCACAGTTGTAGCTGTGATCGTTTCCACTGTTGTTGTTGTTTCCTGAATTGTACTCGTTGGAGCTGTGGTCAGTGTAGATGCAGTTGTTTCTCCTGTTGTTGGGGCTGTGGTTTTTGTATCTTGTGATGTGTGTACCGTGGTAGTGTTCAGTTCTGTTCTTGGTGTTACAGTTGATGGTACAGTTGTAGCTGTGATCGTTTCCACTGTCGTTGTTGTTTCCTGAATTGTACTCGTTGGAGCTGTGGTCAATGTAGATTCAGTTGTTTTTACTGTTTTTGGTGCTGTGGTTGTTGTACCTTGTGTTGTGTATACAGTCGTAGTGTTCAGTTCAGTTGCTGGTGTTGCAGTTGATGGCAAAGTTGTAGTTGTGACCGTTTCCACTGTCATTGTTGTTTCCCGAATTGTAGTTGTTGGAGCTGTGGTCAATTTAGATGCAGTTGTTTCTGGTGTTAGTGCTGATTTGATTGTTCTACTTTGTGTTGTGTATACAGTGGTAGTGTTGAGTTCAGTTGCTGGTGTTGCTGTTGATGGCACAGTTGTAGCTGTGATGGTTTCCACTGTCGTTGTTGTTTCCTGAATTGTACTCGTTGGAGCTGTGGTCAATGTAGATTCAGTTGTTTTTACTGTTTTTGGTGCTGTGGTTGTTGTACCTTGTGTTGTGTATACAGTGGTAGTGTTCAGTTCAGTTGCTGCTGTTTCAGTTGATGGCACAGTTGTAGCTATGACCCTTTCCACTGTCATTTTTGTTTCCTGAATTGTACTTGTTGGAGCTGTGGTCATTGTTGATGCAGTTGTTTCTGCTGTTGTTGGTGCTTTAGTTCCTGTACCTTGTGTTGTGTATACAGTGGTAGTGTTCAGTTCAGTTGCTGCTGTTGCAGTTGATGGCACAGTTGTAGCTGTGACCCCATTCACAGTCATTGTTGTTCCCTGAATTGTACTTGTTGGAGCTGTGGTCAGTGTTGATGCAGTTGTTTCTGCTGTTGTTGGGGCTGTGGTTTTTGTACCTTGTGTTGTGTATACAGTGGTACTGATGGGTTGAGTTGCTGGTGTTGCAGTTGATGGCACAGTTGTAGCGGTGACCGCATTCACTGTGATTGTTGTTTCCTGAATTGTACTTGTTGGAGCTGTGGTCAATGTAGATTCAGTTGTTTTTACAGTTTTTCGTGCTGTGGTTGTTGTACCTTGTGTTGTGTATACAGTGGTAGTGTTCAGTTCAGTTGCTGGTGTTGCAGTTGATGGCACAGTTGTAGCTGTTTCCGTTTCCACTGTTGTTGTTGTTTCCTGAATTGTAGTTGTTGGAGCTGTGGTTAATTTAGATGCAGTTGTTTCTGGTGTAGGTGCTGATTTGGTTGTTTTACTTTGTGTTGTGTATACAGTGGTAGTGTTCAGTTCAGTTGCTGGTGTTGCAGTTGATGGCACAGTTGTAGCTGTGACCGTTTCCACTGTCATTGTTGTTTCCTGAATTGTAATTGTTGGAACTGTTGTCATTGTTGATGCAGTTGTTTCTGGTGTTGGTGCTGTTTTGGTTGTTCTACCTTGTGTTGTGTATACAGTGGTAGTGTTCAGTTCAGTTGCTGGTGTTGCAGTTGTTGGCACAGTTGTAGCTGTTTCCGTTTCCACTGTTGTTGTTGTTTCCTGAATTGTAGTTGTTGGAGCTGTGGTTAATTTAGATGCAATTGTTTCTGGTGTAGGTGCTGATTTGGTTGTTTTACTTAGTGTTGTGTATACAGTGGTAGTGTTCAGTTTAGTTGCTGGTGTTGCTGTTGATTGCACAGTTGTAGCTGTTATCATTTCCACTATCGTTGTTGTTTCCTGAATTGTACTCGTTGGAGCTGTGGTCAATGTATATTCAGTTGTTTTTACTGTTTTTGGTGCTGTGGTTGTTGTACCTTGTGTTGTGTATACAGTGGTAGTGTTCAGTTCAGTTGCTGGTGTTGCTGTTGATTGCATAGTTGTAGCTGTGATCATATTCACTGTCCTTGTTCCCTGAATTGTACTTGTTGGAGCTGTGGTCAATGTATATTCAGTTGTTTCTGCTGTTGTTGGGGCTGTGGTTTTTGTACCTTGTGTTGTGTATATAGTGGTAGTGATCGGTTCAGTTGCTGGTGTTCCAATTGATGGCACAGTTGTAGCTGTGACCATTTCCACTGTTGTTGTTGTTGTTTCCTGAATTGTATTCGTTGGAGTTGTGGTCAGTGTAGATGCAGTTGTTTCTGCTGTTGTTGGGGCTGTTGATTTTTTATCTTGTGTTGTGTATACAGTGGTAGTGTTCAGTTCAGTTGCTGGTGTTGCAGTTAATGGCACAGTTGTAGCTGTGACCGCTTTCACTGTCATTGTTGTTTCCTGAATTGTACTTGTTGGAGCTGTGGTCAGTGTTGATGCAGTTTTTTCTGCTGTTGTTGGGGCTGTGGTTGTTGTACCTTGTGTTGTGTATACAGTGGTACTGATCTGTTCAGTTGCTGGTGTTGCAGTTGATGGCACTGTTGTAGCTGTGATCGTTTCCACTGTTGTTGTTGTTTCCTGAATTGTACTCGTTGGAGCTTTGGTCAGTGTAGATGCAGTTGTTTCTCCTGTTGTTGGGGCTGTGGTTTTTGTATCTTGTGTTGTGTATACAGTGGTAGTGTTCAGTTCTGTTCTTGGTTTTGCAGTTGATATTACAGTTGTAGCTGTGATCGTTTCCACTGTCGTTGTTTTTTCCTGAATTGTACTCGTTGGAGCTGTGGTCAATGTAGATTCAGTTGTTTTTACTGTTTTTGGTGCTGTGGTTGTTGTACCTTGTGTTGTGTATACAGTGGTAGTGTTCAGTTCAGTTGCTGGTGTTGCTGTTGATGGCACAGTTGTAGCTGTGATCATATTCACTGTCCTTGTTCCCTGAATTGTACTTGTTGGAGCTGTGGTCAGTGTAGATGCAGTTGTTTCTGCTGTTGTTGGGGCTGTGGTTTTTGTACCTTGTGTTGTGTATACAGTGGTAGTGAACGGTTCAGTTGCTGGTGTTCCAGTTGATGGCACAGTTGTAGCTGTGACCGTTTCCACTGTTGTTGTTGTTGTTTCCTGAATTGTATTCGTTGGAGTTGTGGTGAGTGTAGATGCAGTTGTTTCTGCTGTTGTTGGGGCTGTGCATTTTTTATCTTGTGTTGTGTATACAGTGGTAGTGTTCAGTTCAGTTGCTGCTGTTGCAGTTGATGGCACAGTTGTAGCTGTGACCCCATTCACTGTCATTGTTGTTCCCTGAATTGTACTTGTTGGAGCTGTGGTCAGTGTTGATGCAGTTGTTTCTGCTGTTGTTGGGGCTGTGGTTTTTGTACCTTGTGTTGTGTATACAGTGGTACTGATCAGTTCAGTTGCTGGTGTTGCAGTTGATGGCACAGTTGTAGCTGTGACCGCATTCACTGTCATTGTTGTTTCCTGAATTGTAATTGTTGGAGCTGTGGTCAGTGTTGATGCAGTTTTTTCTGCTGTTGTTGAGGCTGTGGTTTTTGTACCTTGTGTTGTGTATACAGTGGTAGTGATCAGTTCAGTTGCTGGTGTTGCAGTTGATGGCACAGTTGTAGCTGTGATCGTTTCCACTGTTGTAGTTGTTTCCTGAATTGTACTCGTTGGAGCTGTGGTCAGTGTAGATGCAGTTGTTTCTCCTGTTGTTGGGGCTGTGACTTTTGTATCTTGTGCTGTGTGTACCGTGGTAGTGTTCAGTTCTCTTCTTGGTGTTGCAGTTGATATTACAGTTGTAGCTGTGATCGTTTCCACTGTCGTTGTTGTTTCCTGAATTGTACTCGTTGGAGCTGTGATCAATGTAGATTCAGTTGTTTTTACTGTTTTTGGTGCTGTGGTTGTTGTACCTTGTGTTGTGTATACAGTGGTAGTGTTCAGTTCAGTTGTTGCTGTTTCAGTTGATGGCACAGTTGTAGCTGTGACCCTTTCCGCTGTCATTGTTGTTTCCTGAATTGTAGTTGTTGGAGCTGTGTTCAATTTTGATGCAGTTGTTTCTGGTGTAGGTGCTGATTTGGTTGTTGTACTTCGTGTTGTGTATACAGTGGTAGTGTTCAGTTCAGTTGCTGGTGCTGCAGTTGATGGCACAGTTGTAGCTGTGATTATATTCACTGTCCTTGTTCCCTGAATTGTACTTGTTGGAGCTGTGGTCAGTGTAAATGCAGTTGTTTCTGCTGTTGTTGGGGCTGTGGTTTTTGTACCTTGTCTTGTATATACAGTGGTAGTGATCGGTTCAGCTGCTGGTGTTCCAGTTGATGGCACAGTTATAGCTGTGACCGTTTCCACTGTTGTTGTTGTTGTTTCCTGAATTGTATTCGTTGGAGTTGTGGTGAGTGTAGATGCAGTTGTTTCTGCTGTTGTTGGGGCTGTGGATTTTTTATCTTGTGTTGTGTATACAGTGGTAGTGTTCAGTTCAGTTGCTGGTGTTGCTGTTGATGGCACAGTTGTAGCTGTGACCCTTTCCACTGTCATTGTTGTTCCCTGAATTGTACTTGTTGGAGCTGTGGTCATTGTTGATGCAGTTGTTTCTGTTGTTGGGGCTGTGGTTGTTGTACCTTGTGTTGTGTATACAGTGGTAGTGATCAGTTCTGTTATTTGTTTTGCAGTTGATGGTACAGTTGTAGCTGTGACCGCATTAACTGTCATTGTTGTTTCCTGAATTGTACTCGTTGGAGCTGTGGTCAGTGTTGATGCAGTTGTTTCTGCTGTTGTTGGGGCTGTGGTTGTTGTACCTTGTGTTGTGTATACAGTGGTAGTGTTCAGTTCAGTTGCTGGTGTTGCAGTTGATGGCACAGTTGTAGCTGTCACCGCATTCACTGTCATTGTTGTTTCCTGAATTGTACTTGTTGGAGCTGTGGTCAGTGTTGATGCAGTTGTTTCTGCTGTTGTTGGGGCTGTGGTTTTTGTACCTTGTGTTGTGTATACAGTGGTACTGATGAGTTCAGTTGCTGGTGTTCCAGTTGATGGTACAGTTGTAGCTGTGACCGCATTCACTGTCATTGTTGTTTCCTGAATTGTACTTGTTGGAGCTGTGGTCATTGTTGATGCAGTTGTTTCTGCTGTTGTTGGTCCTTTAGTTCCTGTAGCTTGTGTTGTGTATACAGTGGTAGTGTTCAGTTCCGTTGCTGGTGTTGCAGTTGATGGCACAGTTGTAGTTGTGAACGTTTCCACTGTTGTTGTTGTTTCCTGAATTGTACTCGTTGGAGTTGTGGTGAGTGTAGATGCAGTTGTTTCTGCTGTTGTTGGGGCTGTGGTTTTATTATCTTGTGCTGTGTGTACCGTCGTAGTGTTCAGTTCTGTTCTTGGTGTTGCAGTTGATGGTACAGTTGTAGCTGTGATCGTATCCACTGTCATTGTTGTTTCCTGAATTGTACTCATTGGAGCTGTGGTCAATGTAGATGCAGTTGTTTCTGCTGTTGTTGGGACTGTGGTTGTTGTACCTTGTGTTGTGTATACAGTGGTACTGATCAGTTCACTTGCTGGTGTTGCAGTTGATGGCACAGTTGTAGCTGTAACCGCATTCACTGTCATTGTTGTTTCCTGAATTGTACTTGTTGGAGCTGTGGTCAGTGTAGATGCAGTTGTTTCTGCTGTTGTTGGGGCTGTGGTTTTTGTACCTTGTGTTGTGTATACAGTGGTAGTGTTCAGTTCAGTTGCTGGTGTTGCAGTTGATGGCACAGTTGTAGCTGTGACCGTTTCCACTGTCATTGTTGTTCCCTGAATTGTAGTTGTTGGAGCTGTGGTCAGTGTAGATGCAGTTGTTCCTGGTGTTGGTGCTGATTTGGTTGTTGTACTTTGTGTTGTGTATACAGTGGTAGTGTTCAGTTCAGTTGCTTTTGATGGCAGAGTTGTAGCTGTGATCATATTCACTGTCCTTGTTCCCTGAATTGTACTTGTTGGAGCTGTGGTCAGTGTTGATGCAGTTGTTTCTGCTGTTGTTGGGGCTGTGGTTTTTGTATCTTGTGCTGTTTGTACCGTGGTAGTGTTCAGTTCTGTTCTTGGTGTTGCAGTTGATGGCACAGTTGTAGCTGTGACTGCATTCACTGTCGTTGTTGTCTCCTGAATTGTACTTGTTGGAGCTGTGGTCAGTGTTGATGCAGTTGTTTCTGCTGTTGTTGGTGCTGTGGTTGTTGTACCTTTTGTTGTGTATACAGTGGTAGTGTTCAGTTCAGTTGCTGGTGTTGCAGTTGATGGCACAGTTGTAGCTGTCACCGTTTCCACTGTCATTGTTGTTCCCTGAATTGTACTTGTTGGAGCTGTGGTCATTGTTGATGCAGTTGTTTCTGGTGTTGGGGCTGTGATTATTGTACCTTGTGTTGTGTATACAGTGGTAGTGATCAGTTCTGTTATTTGTTTTGCAGTGGATGGTACAGTTGTAGCTGTCACCGCATTCACTGTCATTGTTGTTTCCTGAATTGTAGTTGTTGGAGCTGTGGTCAGTGTTGATGCAGTTGTTTCTGCTGTTGTTGGGGCTGTGGTTTTTGTACCTTGTGTTGTGTATACAGTGGTAGTGTTGAGTTCAGTTGCTGGTGTTGCTGTTGATGGCACAGTTGTAGCTGTGATTATATTCTCTGTCCTTGTTCCCTGAATTGTACTTTTTGGAGCTGTGGTGAGTGTAGATGCAGTTGTTTCTCCTGTTGTTGGGGCTGTGGTTTTTGTATCGTGTGCTGTGTGTACCGTGGTAGTGTTCTGTTCTGTTCTTGGTGTTGCAGTTGATGGTACAGTTGTAGCTGTTACCGCAATCACTGTCATTGTTGTTTCCTGAATTGTACTTGTTGGAGCTGTGGTCAGTGTAGATTCAGTTGTTTTTACTGTTTTTGGTGCTGTGGTTGTTGTACCTTGTGTTGTGTATACAGTGGTAGTGTTCAGTTCAGTTGCTGGTGTTGCTGTTGATGGCACAGTTGTAGCTGTGACCGTTTTCACTGTCATTGTTGTTCCCTGAATTGTACTTGTTGGAGCTGTGGTCATTGTTGATGCAGTTGTTTCTGGTGTTGGTGCTGATTTGGTTGTTCTACCTTGTGTTGTGTATACAGTGGTAGTGTTCAGTTCAGTTGCTGGTGTTGCTGTTGATGGCACAGTTGTAGCTGTGACCGTTTCCACTGTCATTGTTGTTCCCTGAATTGTACTTGTTGGAGCTGTGGTCATTGTTGATGCAGTTGTTTCTGGTGTTGGTGCTGATTTGGTTGTTCTACCTTGTGTTGTGTATACAGTGGTAGTGTTCAGTTCAGTTGCTGGTGTTGCTGTTGATGGTACAGTTCTAGCTGTGATCGTTTCCACTGTTGTTGTTGTTTCCTGAATTGTACTCATTGGAGCTGTGGTCAATGTTGATGCAGTTGTTTCTGGTGTTGGTGCTGATTTGGTTGTTGTACTTTGTGTCGTGTATTCAGTGGTAGTGTTCAGTTCAGTTGCTGTTGACGGCAGAGTTGTAGCTGTGATCATATTCACTGTCCTTGTTCCCTGAATTGTACTTTTTGGAGCTGTGGTGAGTGTTGATGCAGTTGTTTCTGCTGTTGTTGGGGCTGTGGTTTTATTATCTTGTGCTGTTTGTACCGTGGTAGTGTTCAGTTCTGTTCTTGGTGTTGCAGTTGATGGCACAGTTGTAGCTGTTACCGCATTCACTGTCATTGTTGTTTCCTGAATTGTACTTGTTGGAGCTGTGGTCAGTGTAGATTCAGTTGTTTTTACTGTTTTTGGTGCTGTGGTTGTTGTAGCTTGTGTTGTGTATACAGTGGTAGTGTTGAGTTCAGTTGCTGGTGTTGCTGTTGATGGCACAGTTGTAGCTGTGACCCTTTCCACTGTCATTGTTGTTCCCTGAATTGTAGTTGTTGGAGCTGTGGTCAGTGTAGATGCAGTTGTTTCTGTTGTTGGGGCTGTGGTTTTTGTATCGTGTGCTGTGTGTACCATGGTAGTGTTCAGTTCTGTTCGTGGTGTTGCAGTTGATGGTACAGTTGTAGCTGTTACCGCATTCACTGTCATTGTTGTTTCCTGAATTGTACTTGTTGGAGCTGTGGTCAGTGTTGATGCAGTTGTTTCTGCTGTTTTTGGGGCTGTGGTTTTTGTACCTTGTGTTGTGTATACAGTGGTAGTGATCACTTCACTTGCTGGTGTTGCAGTTGATGGCACAGTTGTAGCTGTGACCGTTTCCACTGTTGTTGTTGTTTCCTGAATTGTACTCGTTGGAGCTGTGGTCAGTGTAGATGCAGTTGTTTCTCCTGTTGTTGGGGCTGTGGTTTTTGTATCATGTGCTGTGTGTACCGTGGTAGTGTTCAGTTCTTTTCTTGGTGTTGCAGTTGATGGCACAGTTGTAGCTGTGACCCTTTCCACTGTCATTGTTGTTCCCTGAATTGTACTTGTTGGAGCTGTGGTCAGTGTAGATTCAGTTGTTTCTGTTGTTGGGGCTGTGATTATTGTACCTTGTGTTGTGTATACAGTGGTAGTGATCAGTTCTGTTATTTGTTTTGCAGTTGATGGTACAGTTGTAGCTGTGACCGCATTCACTGTCATTGTTGTTTCCTGAATTGTACTTGTTGGAGCTGTGTTCAGTGTTGATGCAGTTGTTTCTGCTGTTGTTGGGGCTGTGGTTTTTGTACCTTGTGTTGTGTATACAGTGGTAGTGATCAGTTCAGTTGCTGGTGTTGCAGTTGATGGCACAGTTGTAGCTGTGACCGTTTCCACTGTTGTTGTTGTTTCCTGAATTGTACTCGTTGGAGCTGTGGTCAATCTAGATGCAGTTGTTTCTCCTGTTGTTGGGGCTGTGGTTTTTGTATCGTGTGCTGTGTGTACCGTGGTAGTGTTCAGTTCTGTTCGTGGTGTTGCAGTTGATGGCACAGTTGTAGCTGTTACCGCATTCACTGTCATTGTTGTTTCCTGAATTGTACTTGTTGGAGCTGTGGTCAGTGTAGATTCAGTTGTTTTTACTGTTTTTGGTGCTGTGGTTGTTGTACCTTGTGTTGTGTATACAGTGGTAGTGTTGAGTTCAGTTGCTGGTGTTGCTGTTGATGGCACAGTTGTAGCTGTGACCGTTTCCACTGTCATTGTTGTTCCCTGAATTGTACTTGTTGGAGCTGTGGTCATTGTTGATGCAGTTGTTTCTGGTGTTGGTGCTGATTTGGTTGTTGTACCTTGTGTTGTGTATACAGTGGTAGTGTTCAGTTCTGTTCTTGGTGTTGCAGTTGATGGTACAGTTGTAGCTGTTACCGCATTCACTGTCATTGTTGTTTCCTGAATTGTACTTTTTGGAGCTGTGGTGAGTGTAGATTCAGTTGTTTTTACTGTTTTTGGTGCTGTGGTTGTTGTACCTTGTGTTGTGTATACAGTGGTAGTGTTGAGTTCAGTTGCTGGTGTTGCTGTTGATGGCACAGTTGTAGCTGTGACCGTTTCCACTGTCATTGTTGTTCCCTGAATTGTACTTGTTGGAGCTGTGGTCAGTGTAGATGCAGTTGTTTCGGTTGTTGGTGCTGATTTGGTTGTTCTACCTTGTGTTGTGTATACAGTGGTAGTGTTCAGTTCAATTGCTGGTGTTGCTGTTGATGGCACAGTTGTAGCTGTGATTGTATTCAGTGTCCTTGTTCCCTGAATTGTACTTGTTGGAGCTGTGGTCAGTGTAGATGCAGTTGTTTCTCCTGTTGTTGGGGCTGTGGTTTTTGTATCATGTGCTGTGTGTACCATGGTAGTGTTCAGTTCTTTTCTTGGTGTTGCAGTTGATGGCACAGTTGTAGCTGTGACCCTTTCCACTGTCATTGTTGTTCCCTGAATTGTAGTTGTTGGAGCTGTGGTCAGTGTAGATTCAGTTGTTTCTGTTGTTGGGGCTGTGATTATTGTACCTTGTGTTGTGTATACAGTGGTAGTGATCAGTTCTGTTATTTGTTTTGCAGTTGATGGTACAGTTGTAGCTGTGACCGCATTCACTGTCATTGTTGTTTCCTGAATTGTACTTGTTGGAGCTGTGTTCAGTGTTGATTCAGTTGTTTTTACTGTTTTTGCTGCTGTGGCTTTTGTGTCTTGTGTTGTGTATACAGTGGTAGTGTTCAGTTCAGTTGCTGGTGTTGCAGTTGATGGCACAGTTGTTGTTTTGACCGTTTCCACTGTCGTTGTTGTTTCCTGAATTGTACTTGTTGGAGCTGTGGTCAATTTAGATGCAGTTGTTTCTGCTGTTGTTGGGGTTGTGGTTTTTGTACCTTGTGTTGTGTATACAGTGGTAGTGATCAGTTCTGTTATTTGTTTTGCAGTTGATGGCACAGTTGTAGCTGTTACCGCATTCACTGTCATTGTTGTTCCCTGAATTGTACTTGTTGGAGCTGTGGTCAGTGTTGATGCAGTTGTTTCTGCTGTTGTTGGGGCTGTGGTTTTTGTACCTTGTGTTGTGTATACAGTGGTAGTGTTCAGTTCAGTTGCTGGTGTTGCAGTTGATGGCACAGTTGTAGCTGTGACCGCATTCACTGTCATTGTTGTTCCCTGAATTGTACTTGTTGGAGCTGTGGTCAGTGTAGATGCAGTTGTTTCTGCTGTTGTTGGGGCTGTGGTTTTTGTATCTTGTGCTGTGTGGACCGTGGTAGTGTTCAGTTCTGTTCTTGGTGTTGCAGTTGATGGTACAGTTGTAGCTGTTACCGTTTCCACTGTTGTTGTTGTTTCCTGAATTGTAGTTGTTGGAGCTGTGGTCAATTTAGATGCAGTTGTTTCTGGTGTTGGTGCTGATTTGGTTGTTGTACCTTGTGTTGTGTATACAGTGGTAGTGGTCAGTTCAGTTCTTGGTGTTGCAGTTGATGGTGCAGTTGTAGCTGTCACCCTTTCCACTGTCATTATTGTTTCCTGAATTGTACTCGTTGGAGCTGTGGTCAGTGTTGATGCAGTTGTTTCTGCTGTTGTTGGGGCTGTGGTTGTTGTACCTTGTGTTGTGTATACAGTGGTAGTGTTCAGTTCAGTTGCTGGTGTTGCAGTTGATGGCACAGTTGTAGCTGTTACCGTTTCCACTGTTGTTGTTGTTTCCTGAATTTTAGTTGTTTGAGCTGTCATCAATTTAGATGCAGTTGTTTCTGCTGTTGTTGGGGCTGTGGTTTTTGTACCTTGTGTTGTGTATACAGTGGTAGTGTTCAGTTCAGTTGCTGGTGTTGCAGTTGATGGCACAGTTGTAGCTGTGATCATATTCACTGTCCTTGTTCCCTGAATTGTACTTGTTGGAGCTGTGGTCAGTGTAGATGCAGTTGTTTCTGCTGTTGTTGGGCCTGTGGTTTTTGTACCTTGTGTTGTGTATACAGTGGTAGTGTTCAGTTCAGTTGCTGCTGTTTCAGTTGATGGCACAGTTGTAGCTGTGACCGCATTCACTGTCATTGTTGTTCCCTGAATTGTACTTGTTGGAGCTGTGGTCATTGTTGATGCAGTTGTTTCTGCTGTTGTTGGGGCTGTGGTTTTTGCACCTTGTGTTGTGTATACAGTTGTAGTGTTCAGTTCAGTTGCTGCTGTTGCAGTTGATGGTACAGTTGTAGCTGTCACAGCATTCACTGTCATTGTTGTTTCCTGAATTGTAGTTGTTGCAGCTGTGGTCAGTGTAGATGCAGTTGTTTCTGCTGTTGTTGGGGCTGTGGATTTTTTATCTTGTGCTGTGTGTACCGTGGTAGTGTTCAGTTCTGTTCTTGGTGTTGCAGTTGATGGTATAGTTGTAGCTGTGATCGTTTCCACTGTCGTTGTTGTTCCCTGAATTGTACTTGTTGCAGCTGTGGTCAGTGTAGATGCAGTTGTTTCTGCTGTTGTTGGGGCTGTGGTCAATGTAGATTCAGTTGTTTTTACAGTTTTTGGTGCTGTGGTTGTTGTACCTTGTGTTGTGTATACAGTGGTAGTGTTCAGTTCAGTTGCTGGTGTTGCAGTTGATAGCACAGTTGTAGCTGTTTCCGTTTCCACTGTCGTTGTTCTTTCCTGAATTGTAGTTGTTGGAGCTGTGGTCAATTTAGATGCAGTTGTTTCTGGTGTAGGTGCTGATTTGGTTGTTGTACTTTGTGTTGTGTATACAGTGGTTGTGTTCAGTTCAGTTGCTGGTATTGCTGTTGATGGCACAGTTGTAGCTGTGATCGTTTCCACTGTCAGTGTTGTTTCCTGAATTGTAGTTGTTGGAGCTGTGGTCAATTTAGATGCAGTTGTTTCTGGTGTTGGTGCTGATTTGGTTGTTGTTCCTTGTGTTGTGTATACAGTGGTAGTGTTCAGTTCAGTTGCTGGTGTTGCTGTTGATGGCACAGTTGTAGCTGTGGTCATATTCACTGTCCTTGTTCCCTGAATTGTACTTGTTGGAGCTGTAGTCAGTGTAGATGCAGTTGTTTCTGCAGTTGTTGGGGCTGTCATTTTTGTACCTTGTGTTGTGTATACAGTGGTAGTGATCAGTTCTGTTATTTGTTTTGCAGTTGATTGCACAGTTGTAGCTGTGACCGCATTCACTGTCCTTGTTGTTTCCTGAATTGTACTTGTTGGAGCTGTGGTCAGTGTTGATGCAGTTGTTTCTGCTGTTCTTGGGGCTGTGGTTTTTGTATCTTGTGATGTGTGTACCTTGGTAGTGTTCAGTTCTGTTCTTGGTGTTGCAGTTGATGGTACAGTTGTAGCTGTGACCGTTTCCACTGTTGTTGTTGTTTCCTGAATTGTACTCATTGGAGCTGTGCTCAATGTAGATTCAGTTGTTTTTACTGTTTTTGGTGCTGTACTTGTTGTACTTTGTGTTGTGTATACAGTTGTAGTGTTCAGTTCTGTTATTTGTTTTGCAGTTGATGGTACAGTTGTAGCTGTGACCCCATTCACTGTCATTGTTGCTTCCTGAATTGTAGTTGTTGTTGCTGTGGTCAATTTAGATGCAGTTGTTTCTGGTGTTGGTGCTGATTTGGTTGTTGTACTTTGTGTTGTGTATACACTGGTAGTGTTCAGTTCAGTTGCTGGTGTTGCAGTTGATCGCACAGTCGTAGCTGTGACCCCATTCACTGTCGTTGTTGTTTCCTGAATTGTACTTGTTGGAGCTGTGGTCAGTGTTGATGCAGTTGTTTCTGCTGTTGTTGGGGCTGTGGTTTTTGTACCTTGTGTTGTGTATACAGTGGTACTGATGAGTTCAGTTGCTGGTGTTGCAGTTGATGGCACAGTTGTAGCTGTGACCGCATTCACTGTCATTGTTGTTCCCTGAATTGTACTTGTTGGAGCTGTGGTCAGTGTAGATGCAGTTGTTTCTGCTGTTGTTGGGGCTGTGGTTTTTGTATCTTGTGCTGTGTATACAGTGGTAGTGTTCAGTTCAGTTGCTGGTGTTGCAGTTGATGGCACAGTTGTAGCTGTGACCGTTTCCACTGTCATTGTTTTTTCCTGAATTGTAGTTGTAGGAGCTGTGGTCAATGTAGATGCAGTTGTTTTTACTGTTTTTGGTGCTGTGGTTGTTGTACCTTGTGTTGTGTATACAGTGGTAGTGTTGAGTTCAATTGCTGGTGTTGCAGTTGTTGGCACAGTTGTAGCTGTGATCCTTTCCACTGTCTTTGTTGTTTCCTGAATTGTAGTTGTTGGAGCTGTGGTCAGTGTAGATGCAGGTGTGTCTGCTGTTGTTGGAGCTTTGGTCGTTGTACCTTGTGTTGTGTATACAGTGGTAGTGGTCAGTTCAGTTCTTGGTGTTGCAGTTGATGGTGCAGTTGTAGCTGTCCCCCTTTCCACTGTCAGTGTTGTTTCCTGAATTTTAGTTGTTTGAGCTGTCGTCAATTTAGATGCAGTTGTTTCTGCTGTTGTTGGGGCTGTGGTTTTTGTACCTTGTGTTGTGTATACAGTGGTAGTGTTCAGTTCTGTTGCTGGTGTTGCAGTTGATGGCACAGTTGTAGTTGTGACCGCATTCACTGCCGTTGTTGTTTCCTGATTTGTACTCGTTGGAGCTGTGGTCAACGTAGATTCAGTTGTTTTTACTGTTTTTGCTGCTGTGGTTTTTGTATCTTGTGTTGTGTATACAGTGGTAGTGTTCAGTTCAGTTGCTGGTGTTGCAGTTGATGGCACAGTTGTAGTTGTTACCGTTTCCCCTGTCAATGTTGTTTCCTGAATTATACTTGTTGGAGCTGTGGTCAATTTAGATGCAGTTGTTTCTGGTGTTGGTGCTGATTTGGTTGTTGTACTTTGTGTTGTGTATACAGTGGTAGTGTTCAGTTCAGTTGCTGGTGTTGCTGTTGATGGCACAGTTGTAGCTGTGATCATATTCACTGTCATTGTTCCCTGAATTGTACTTGTTGGAGCTGTGGTGAGTGTAGATGCAGTTGTTTCTGCTGTTGTTGGGGCTGTGGTTTTTGTATCTTGTTCTGTTTGTATTGTGGTAGTGCTCAGTTCTGTTCTTGGTGTTGCAGTTGATGGTACAGTTCTAGCTGTGATCGTTTCCACTGTTTTTGTTGTTTCCTTAATTGTACTCGTTGGAGCTGTGGTCAGTGTAGATTCAGTTGTTTTTACTGTTTTTGCTGCTGTGGTTGTTGTACCTTGTGTTGTGTATACAGTGGTAGTGTTCAGTTCAGTTGCTGGTGTTGCAGTTGATGGCACAGTTGTAGCTGTTACCGTTTCCACTGTTGTTGTTGTTTCGTGAATTGTAGTTGTTGGAGCTGTGGTCAATTTAGATGCAGTTGTTTCTGGTGTTGGTGCTGATTTGGTTGTTGTACCTTGTGTTGTGTATACAGTGGTAGTGGTCAGTTCAGTTCTTGGTGTTGCAGTTGATGGTGCAGTTGTAGCTGTCACCCTTTCCACTGTCAATGTTGTTTCCTGAATTTTAGTTGTTTGAGCTGTCATCAATTTAGATGCAGTTGTTTCTGCTGTTGTTGGGGCTGTGGTTTTTGTACCTTGTGTTGTGTATACAGTGGTAGTGTTCAGTTCAGTTGCTGGTGTTGCAGTTGATGGCACAGTTGTAGCTGTGATCATATTCACTGTCCTTGTTCCCTGAATTGTACTTGTTGGAGCTGTGGTGAGTGTAGATGCAGTTGTTTCTGCTGTTGTTGGGCCTGTGGTTTTTGTACCTTGTGTTGTGTATACAGTGGTAGTGTTCAGTTCAGTTGCTGCTGTTTCAGTTGATGGCACAGTTGTAGCTATGACCCTTTCCACTGTCATTATTGTTTCCTGAATTGTAGTTGTTGGAGCTGTGGTCATTGTTGATGCAGTTGTTTCTGCTGTTGTTGGTGCTTTAGTTCCTGTAGCTTGTGTTGTGTATACAGTTGTAGTGTTCAGTTCAGTTGCTGCTGTTGCAGTTGATGGCACAGTTGTAGCTGTGACCGCATTCACTGTCATTGTTGTTCCCTGAATTGTACTTGTTGGAGCTGTGGTGAGTGTAGATGCAGTTGTTTCTGCTGTTGTTGGGGCTGTGGTTTTTGCACCTTGTGTTGTGTATACGGTGGTACTGATCAGTTCAGTTGCTGGTGTTGCAGTTGATGGTACAGTTGTAGCTGTCACAGCATTCACTGTCATTGTTGTTTCCTGAATTGTAGTTGTTGCAGCTGTGGTCAGTGTAGATGCAGTTGTTTCTGCTGTTGTTGGGGCTGTGGTTTTTTTATCTTGTGCTGTGTGTACCGTGGTAGTGTTCAGTTCTGTTCTTGGTGTTGCAGTTGATGGTATAGTTGTAGCTGTGATCGTTTCCACTGTCGTTGTTGTTCCCTGAATTGTACTTGTTGCAGCTGTGGTCAGTGTAGATGCAGTTGTTTCTGCTGTTGTTGGGGCTGTGGTCAATGTAGATTCAGTTGTTTTTACAGTTTTTGGTGCTGTGGTTGTTGTACCTTGTGTTGTGTATACAGTGGTAGTGTTCAGTTCAGTTGCTGGTGTTGCAGTTGATAGCACAGTTGTAGCTGTTTCCGTTTCCACTGTCGTTGTTCTTTCCTGAATTGTAGTTGTTGGAGCTGTGGTCAATTTAGATGCAGTTGTTTCTGGTGTAGGTGCTGATTTGGTTGTTGTACTTTGTGTTGTGTATACAGTGGTAGTGTTCAGTTCAGTTGCTGGTGTTGCTGTTGATGCCACAGTTGTAGCTGTGGTCATATTCACTGTCCTTGTTCCCTGAATTGTACTTGTTGGAGCTGTAGTCAGTGTAGATGCAGTTGTTTCTGCAGTTGTTGGGGCTGTCATTTTTGTACTTTGTGTTGTGTATACAGTGGTAGTGATCAGTTCTGTTATTTGTTTTGCAGTTGATTGCACAGTTGTAGCTGTGACCGCATTCACTGTCCTTGTTGTTTCCTGAATTGTACTTTTTGGAGCTGTGGTCAGTGTTGATGCAGTTGTTTCTGCTGTTCTTGGGGCTGTGGTTTTTGTATCTTGTGATGTGTGTACCTTGGTAGTGTTCAGTTCTGTTCTTGGTGTTGCAGTTGATGGTACAGTTGTAGCTGTGACCGTTTCCACTGTTGTTGTTGTTTCCTGAATTGTACTCATTGGAGCTGTGCTCAATGTAGATTCAGTTGTTTTTACTGTTTTTGGTGCTGTACTTGTTGTACCTTGTGTTGTGTATACAGTTGTAGTGTTCAGTTCTGTTATTTGTTTTGCAGTTGATGGTACAGTTGTAGCTGTGACCCCATTCACTGTCATTGTTGCTTCCTGAATTGTAGTTGTTGTTGCTGTGGTCAATTTAGATGCAGTTGTTTCTGGTGTTGGTGCTGATTTGGTTGTTGTACTTTGTGTTGTGTATACACTGGTAGTGTTCAGTTCAGTTGCTGGTGTTGCAGTTGATCGCACAGTCGTAGCTGTGACCCCATTCACTGTCGTTGTTGTTTCCTGAATTGTACTTGTTGGAGCTGTGGTCAGTGTTGATGCAGTTGTTTCTGCTGTTGTTGGGGCTGTGGTTTTTGTACCTTGTGTTGTGTATACAGTGGTACTGATGAGTTCAGTTGCTGGTGTTGCAGTTGATGGCACAGTTGTAGCTGTGACCGCATTCACTGTCATTGTTGTTCCCTGAATTGTACTTGTTGGAGCTGTGGTCAGTGTAGATGCAGTTGTTTCTGCTGTTGTTGGGGCTGTGGTTTTTGTATCTTGTGCTGTGTATACAGTGGTAGTGTTCAGTTCAGTTGCTGGTGTTGCAGTTGATGGCACAGTTGTAGCTGTGACCGTTTCCACTGTCATTGTTTTTTCCTGAATTGTAGTTGTAGGAGCTGTGGTCAATGTAGATTCAGTTGTTTTTACTGTTTTTGGTGCTGTGGTTGTTGTACCTTGTGTTGTGTATACAGTGGTAGTGTTGAGTTCAATTGCTGGTGTTGCAGTTGTTGGCACAGTTGTAGCTGTGATCCTTGCCACTGTCTTTGTTGTTTCCTGAATTGTAGTTGTTGGAGCTGTGGTCAGTGTAGATGCAGGTGTGTCTGCTGTTGTTGGAGCTTTGGTCGTTGTACCTTGTGTTGTGTGTACAGTGGTAGTGGTCAGTTCAGTTCTTGGTGTTGCAGTTGATGGTGCAGTTGTAGCTGTCCCCCTTTCCACTGTCAGTGTTGTTTCCTGAATTTTAGTTGTTTGAGCTGTCGTCAATTTAGATGCAGTTGTTTCTGCTGTTGTTGGGGCTGTGGTTTTTGTACCTTGTGCTGTGTATACAGTGGTACTGATGAGTTCAGTTGCTGGTGTTGCAGTTGATGGCACAGTTGTAGCTGTGACCGTTTCCACTGTCATTGTTTTTTCCTGAATTGTGGTTGTAGGAGCTGTGGTCAATGTAGATTCAGTTGTTTTTACTGTTTTTGGTGCTGTGGTTTTTGTATCTTGTGTTGTGTATACAGTGGTAGTGTTCAGTTCAGTTGCTGGTGTTGCAGTTGATGGCACAGTTGTAGTTGTGACCGCATTCACTGTCGTTGTTGTTTCCTGATTTGTACTCGTTGGAGCTGTGGTCAACGTAGATTCAGTTGTTTTTACTGTTTTTGCTGCTGTGGTTTTTGTATCTTGTGTTGTGTATACAGTGGTAGTGTTCAGTTCAGTTGCTGGTGTTGCAGTTGATGGCACAGTTGTAGCTGTTTCCGTTTCCACTGTCAATGTTGTTTCCTGAATTATACTTGTTGGAGCTGTGGTCAATTTAGATGCAGTTGTTTCTGGTGTTGGTGCTGATTTGGTTGTTGTACTTTGTGTTGTGTATACAGTGGTAGTGTTCAGTTCAGTTGCTGGTGTTGCTGTTGATGGCACAGTTGTAGCTGTGATCATATTCACTGTCATTGTTCCCTGACTTGTACTTGTTGGAGCTGTGGTCAATGTAGATTCAGTTGTTTCTGCTGTTGTTGGGGCTGTGGTTTTTGTATCTTGTGCTGTTTGTACTGTGGTAGTGTT
This sequence comes from Pangasianodon hypophthalmus, assembly GCF_027358585.1. Taxonomy (NCBI): domain Eukaryota; kingdom Metazoa; phylum Chordata; class Actinopteri; order Siluriformes; family Pangasiidae; genus Pangasianodon; species Pangasianodon hypophthalmus. The sequence continues at coordinate 727,723 of NC_069712.1, read as the reverse complement.
CAGTTCTGTTCTTGGTGTTGCAGTTGATGGTACAGTTCTAGCTGTGATCGTTTCCACTGTTTTTGTTGTTTCCTGAATTATACTTGTTGGAGCTGTGGTCAATTTAGATGCAGTTGTTTCTGGTGTTGGTGCTGATTTGGTTGTTGTACCTTGTGTTGTGTATACAGTGGTAGTGGTCAGTTCAGTTCTTGGTGTTGCAGTTGATGGTGCAGTTGTAGCTGTCCCCCTTTCCACTGTCAGTGTTGTTTCCTGAATTGTAGTTGTTTGAGCTGTCGTCAATTTAGATGCAGTTGTTTCTGCTGTTGTTGGGGCTGTGGTTTTTGTACCTTGTGTTGTGTATACAGTGGTAGTGTTCAGTTCAGTTGCTGGTTTTGCTGTTGATGGTACAGTTGTAGCTGTGATCATATTCACTGTCCTTGTTCCCTGAATTGTACTTGTTGGAGCTGTGGTGAGTGTAGATGCAGTTGTTTCTGCTGTTGTTGGGCCTGTGGTTTTTGTACCTTGTGTTGTGTATACAGTGGTAGTGATCAGTTCTGTTATTTGTTTTGCAGTTGATGGTACAGTTGTAGCTGTGACCGCATTCACTGTCATTGTTGTTTCCTGAATTGTAGTTGTTGGAGCTGTGGTGAGTGTAGATGCAGTTGTTTCTGCTGTTGTTGGAGCTTTGGTCGTTGTACCTTGTGTTGTGTATTCAGTGGTAGTGATCAGTTCTGTTCTTTGTTTTGCAGTTGATGGTACAGTTGTAGCTGTGACTGCATTCACTGTCATTGTTGTTCCCTGAATTGTAGTTGTTGGAGCTGTGGTCATTGTTGATGCAGTTGTTTCTGCTGTTGTTGGTGCTTTAGTTCCTGTAGCTTGTGTTGTGTATACAGTTGTAGTGTTCAGTTCAGTTGCTGCTGTTGCAGTTGATGGCACAGTTGTAGCTGTGACCGCATTCACTGTCATTGTTGTTTCCTGAATTGTAGTTGTTGGAGCTGTGGTCAGTGTAGATGCAGTTGTTTCTGCTGTTGTTGGGGCTGTGGTTTTTGTATCTTGTGCTGTGTGTACCGTGGTAGTGTTCAGTTCTGTTCTTGGTGTTGCAGTTGATGGTACAGTTCTAGCTGTGATCGTTTCCACTGTCTTTGTTGTTTCCTGAATTGTACTTGTTGCAGCTGTGGTCAGTGTAGATGCAGTTGTTTCTGCTGTTGTTGGGGCTGTGGTCAATGTAGATTCAGTTGTTTTTACAGTTTTTGGTGCTGTGGTTGTTGTACCTTGTGTTGTGTATACAGTGGTAGTGTTCAGTTCAGTTGCTGGTGTTGCAGTTGATAGCACAGTTGTAGCTGTTTCCGTTTCCACTGTCGTTGTTCTTTCCTGAATTGTAGTTGTTGGAGCTGTGGTCAATTTAGATGCAGTTGTTTCTGGTGTAGGTGCTGATTTGGTTGTTGTACTTTGTGTTGTGTATACAGTGGTTGTGTTCAGTTCAGTTGCTGGTATTGCTGTTGATGGCACAGTTGTAGCTGTGATCGTTTCCACTGTCAGTGTTGTTTCCTGAATTGTAGTTGTTGGAGCTGTGGTCAATTTAGATGCAGTTGTTTCTGGTGTTGGTGCTGATTTGGTTGTTGTACTTTGTGTTGTGTATACAGTGGTTGTGTTCAGTTCAGTTGCTGGTATTGCTGTTGATGGCACAGTTGTAGCTGTGATCGTTTCCACTGTCAGTGTTGTTTCCTGAATTGTAGTTGTTGGAGCTGTGGTCAATTTAGATGCAGTTGTTTCTGGTGTTGGTGCTGATTTGGTTGTTGTTCCTTGTGTTGTGTATACAGTGGTAGTGTTCAGTTCAGTTGCTGGTGTTGCTGTTGATGGCACAGTTGTAGCTGTGATCATATTCACTGTCCTTGTTCCCTGAATTGTACTTGTTGGAGCTGTGGTGAGTGTAGATGCAGTTGTTTCTGCTGTTGTTGGGCCTGTGGTTTTTGTACCTTGTGTTGTGTATACAGTGGTAGTGTTCAGTTCAGTTGCTGCTGTTTCAGTTGATGGCACAGTTGTAGCTATGACCCTTTCCACTGTCATTATTGTTTCCTGAATTGTAGTTGTTGGAGCTGTGGTCATTGTTGATGCAGTTGTTTCTGCTGTTGTTGGTGCTTTAGTTCCTGTAGCTTGTGTTGTGTATACAGTTGTAGTGTTCAGTTCAGTTGCTGCTGTTGCAGTTGATGGCACAGTTGTAGCTGTGACCGCATTCACTGTCATTGTTGTTCCCTGAATTGTACTTGTTGGAGCTGTGGTGAGTGTAGATGCAGTTGTTTCTGCTGTTGTTGGGGCTGTGGTTTTTGCACCTTGTGTTGTGTATACGGTGGTACTGATCAGTTCAGTTGCTGGTGTTGCAGTTGATGGTACAGTTGTAGCTGTCACAGCATTCACTGTCATTGTTGTTTCCTGAATTGTAGTTGTTGCAGCTGTGGTCAGTGTAGATGCAGTTGTTTCTGCTGTTGTTGGGGCTGTGGATTTTTTATCTTGTGCTGTGTGTACCGTGGTAGTGTTCAGTTCTGTTCTTGGTGTTGCAGTTGATGGTATAGTTGTAGCTGTGATCGTTTCCACTGTCGTTGTTGTTCCCTGAATTGTACTTGTTGCAGCTGTGGTCAGTGTAGATGCAGTTGTTTCTGCTGTTGTTGGGGCTGTGGTCAATGTAGATTCAGTTGTTTTTACAGTTTTTGGTGCTGTGGTTGTTGTACCTTGTGTTGTGTATACAGTGGTAGTGTTCAGTTCAGTTGCTGGTGTTGCAGTTGATAGCACAGTTGTAGCTGTTTCCGTTTCCACTGTCGTTGTTCTTTCCTGAATTGTAGTTGTTGGAGCTGTGGTCAATTTAGATGCAGTTGTTTCTGGTGTAGGTGCTGATTTGGTTGTTGTACTTTGTGTTGTGTATACAGTGGTTGTGTTCAGTTCAGTTGCTGGTATTGCTGTTGATGGCACAGTTGTAGCTGTGATCGTTTCCACTGTCAGTGTTGTTTCCTGAATTGTAGTTGTTGGAGCTGTGGTCAATTTAGATGCAGTTGTTTCTGGTGTTGGTGCTGATTTGGTTGTTGTTCCTTGTGTTGTGTATACAGTGGTAGTGTTCAGTTCAGTTGCTGGTGTTGCTGTTGATGGCACAGTTGTAGCTGTGGTCATATTCACTGTCCTTGTTCCCTGAATTGTACTTGTTGGAGCTGTAGTCAGTGTAGATGCAGTTGTTTCTGCAGTTGTTGGGGCTGTCATTTTTGTACTTTGTGTTGTGTATACAGTGGTAGTGATCAGTTCTGTTCTTGGTGTTGCAGTTGATGGTACAGTTGTAGCTGTGACCGTTTCCACTGTTGTTGTTGTTTCCTGAATTGTACTCATTGGAGCTGTGCTCAATGTAGATTCAGTTGTTTTTACTGTTTTTGGTGCTGTACTTGTTGTACCTTGTGTTGTGTATACAGTTGTAGTGTTCAGTTCTGTTATTTGTTTTGCAGTTGATGGTACAGTTGTAGCTGTGACCCCATTCACTGTCATTGTTGCTTCCTGAATTGTAGTTGTTGTTGCTGTGGTCAATTTAGATGCAGTTGTTTCTGGTGTTGGTGCTGATTTGGTTGTTGTACTTTGTGTTGTGTATACACTGGTAGTGTTCAGTTCAGTTGCTGGTGTTGCAGTTGATCGCACAGTCGTAGCTGTGACCCCATTCACTGTCGTTGTTGTTTCCTGAATTGTACTTGTTGGAGCTGTGGTCAGTGTTGATGCAGTTGTTTCTGCTGTTGTTGGGGCTGTGGTTTTTGTACCTTGTGTTGTGTATACAGTGGTACTGATGAGTTCAGTTGCTGGTGTTGCAGTTGATGGCACAGTTGTAGCTGTGACCGCATTCACTGTCATTGTTGTTCCCTGAATTGTACTTGTTGGAGCTGTGGTCAGTGTAGATGCAGTTGTTTCTGCTGTTGTTGGGGCTGTGGTTTTTGTATCTTGTGCTGTGTATACAGTGGTAGTGTTCAGTTCAGTTGCTGGTGTTGCAGTTGATGGCACAGTTGTAGCTGTGACCGTTTCCACTGTCATTGTTTTTTCCTGAATTGTAGTTGTAGGAGCTGTGGTCAATGTAGATTCAGTTGTTTTTACTGTTTTTGGTGCTGTGGTTGTTGTACCTTGTGTTGTGTATACAGTGGTAGTGTTGAGTTCAATTGCTGGTGTTGCAGTTGTTGGCACAGTTGTAGCTGTGATCCTTTCCACTGTCTTTGTTGTTTCCTGAATTGTAGTTGTTGGAGCTGTGGTCAGTGTAGATGCAGGTGTGTCTGCTGTTGTTGGAGCTTTGGTCGTTGTACCTTGTGTTGTGTGTACAGTGGTAGTGGTCAGTTCAGTTCTTGGTGTTGCAGTTGATGGTGCAGTTGTAGCTGTCCCCCTTTCCACTGTCAGTGTTGTTTCCTGAATTTTAGTTGTTTGAGCTGTCGTCAATTTAGATGCAGTTGTTTCTGCTGTTGTTGGGGCTGTGGTTTTTGTACCTTGTGTTGTGTATACAGTGGTACTGATGAGTTCAGTTGCTGGTGTTGCAGTTGATGGCACAGTTGTAGCTGTGACCGCATTCACTGTCATTGTTGTTCCCTGAATTGTACTTGTTGGAGCTGTGGTCAGTGTAGATGCAGTTGTTTCTGCTGTTGTTGGGGCTGTGGTTTTTGTATCTTGTGCTGTGTATACAGTGGTAGTGTTCAGTTCAGTTGCTGGTGTTGCAGTTGATGGCACAGTTGTAGCTGTGACCGTTTCCACTGTCATTGTTTTTTCCTTAATTGTGGTTGTAGGAGCTGTGGTCAATGTAGATTCAGTTGTTTTTACTGTTTTTGGTGCTGTGGTTTTTGTATCTTGTGTTGTGTATACAGTGGTAGTGTTCAGTTCAGTTGCTGGTGTTGCAGTTGATGGCACAGTTGTAGTTGTGACCGCATTCACTGTCGTTGTTGTTTCCTGATTTGTACTCGTTGGAGCTGTGGTCAACGTAGATTCAGTTGTTTTTACTGTTTTTGCTGCTGTGGTTTTTGTATCTTGTGTTGTGTATACAGTGGTAGTGTTCAGTTCAGTTGCTGGTGTTGCAGTTGATGGCACAGTTGTAGTTGTGACCGTTTCCCCTGTCAATGTTGTTTCCTGAATTATACTTGTTGGAGCTGTGGTCAATTTAGATGCAGTTGTTTCTGGTGTTGGTGCTGATTTGGTTGTTGTACTTTGTGTTGTGTATACAGTGGTAGTGTTCAGTTCAGATGCTGGTGTTGCTGTTGATGGCACAGTTGTAGCTGTGATCATATTCACTGTCCTTGTTCCCTGAATTGTACTTGTTGGAGCTGTGGTGAGTGTAGATGCAGTTGTTTCTGCTGTTGTTGGGCCTGTGGTTTTTGTACCTTGTGTTGTGTATACAGTGGTAGTGTTCAGTTCAGTTGCTGCTGTTTCAGTTGATGGCACAGTTGTAGCTATGACCCTTTCCACTGTCATTATTGTTTCCTGAATTGTAGTTGTTGGAGCTGTGGTCATTGTTGATGCAGTTGTTTCTGCTGTTGTTGGTGCTTTAGTTCCTGTAGCTTGTGTTGTGTATACAGTTGTAGTGCTCAGTTCAGTTGCTGCTGTTGCAGTTGATGGCACAGTTGTAGCTGTGACCGCATTCACTGTCATTGTTGTTCCCTGAATTGTACTTGTTGGAGCTGTGGTGAGTGTAGATGCAGTTGTTTCTGCTGTTGTTGGGGCTGTGGTTTTTGCACCTTGTGTTGTGTATACGGTGGTACTGATCAGTTCAGTTGCTGGTGTTGCAGTTGATGGTACAGTTGTAGCTGTCACAGCATTCACTGTCATTGTTGTTTCCTGAATTGTAGTTGTTGCAGCTGTGGTCAGTGTAGATGCAGTTGTTTCTGCTGTTGTTGGGGCTGTGGTTTTTGTATCTTGTGCTGTGTGTACCGTGGTAGTGTTCAGTTCTGTTCTTGGTGTTGCAGTTGATGGTATAGTTGTAGCTGTGATCGTTTCCACTGTCGTTGTTGTTCCCTGAATTGTACTTGTTGCAGCTGTGGTCAGTGTAGATGCAGTTGTTTCTGCTGTTGTTGGGGCTGTGGTCAATGTAGATTCAGTTGTTTTTACAGTTTTTGGTGCTGTGGTTGTTGTACCTTGTGTTGTGTATACAGTGGTAGTGTTCAGTTCAGTTGCTGGTGTTGCAGTTGATAGCACAGTTGTAGCTGTTTCCGTTTCCACTGTCGTTGTTCTTTCCTGAATTGTAGTTGTTGGAGCTGTGGTCAATTTAGATGCAGTTGTTTCTGGTGTAGGTGCTGATTTGGTTGTTGTACTTTGTGTTGTGTATACAGTGGTTGTGTTCAGTTCAGTTGCTGGTATTGCTGTTGATGGCACAGTTGTAGCTGTGATCGTTTCCACTGTCAGTGTTGTTTCCTGAATTGTAGTTGTTGGAGCTGTGGTCAATTTAGATGCAGTTGTTTCTGGTGTTGGTGCTGATTTGGTTGTTGTTCCTTGTGTTGTGTATACAGTGGTAGTGTTCAGTTCAGTTGCTGGTGTTGCTGTTGATGGCACAGTTGTAGCTGTGGTCATATTCACTGTCCTTGTTCCCTGAATTGTACTTGTTGGAGCTGTAGTCAGTGTAGATGCAGTTGTTTCTGCAGTTGTTGGGGCTGTCATTTTTGTACTTTGTGTTGTGTATACAGTGGTAGTGATCAGTTCTGTTATTTGTTTTGCAGTTGATTGCACAGTTGTAGCTGTGACCGCATTCACTGTCCTTGTTGTTTCCTGAATTGTACTTGTTGGAGCTGTGGTCAGTGTTGATGCAGTTGTTTCTGCTGTTCTTGGGGCTGTGGTTTTTGTATCTTGTGATGTGTGTACCTTGGTAGTGTTCAGTTCTGTTCTTGGTGTTGCAGTTGATGGTACAGTTGTAGCTGTGACCGTTTCCACTGTTGTTGTTGTTTCCTGAATTGTACTCATTGGAGCTGTGCTCAATGTAGATTCAGTTGTTTTTACTGTTTTTGGTGCTGTACTTGTTGTACCTTGTGTTGTGTATACAGTTGTAGTGTTCAGTTCTGTTATTTGTTTTGCAGTTGATGGTACAGTTGTAGCTGTGACCCCATTCACTGTCATTGTTGCTTCCTGAATTGTAGTTGTTGTTGCTGTGGTCAATTTAGATGCAGTTGTTTCTGGTGTTGGTGCTGATTTGGTTGTTGTACTTTGTGTTGTGTATACACTGGTAGTGTTCAGTTCAGTTGCTGGTGTTGCAGTTGATCGCACAGTCGTAGCTGTGACCCCATTCACTGTCGTTGTTGTTTCCTGAATTGTACTTGTTGGAGCTGTGGTCAGTGTTGATGCAGTTGTTTCTGCTGTTGTTGGGGCTGTGGTTTTTGTACCTTGTGTTGTGTATACAGTGGTACTGATGAGTTCAGTTGCTGGTGTTGCAGTTGATGGCACAGTTGTAGCTGTGACCGCATTCACTGTCATTGTTGTTCCCTGAATTGTACTTGTTGGAGCTGTGGTCAGTGTAGATGCAGTTGTTTCTGCTGTTGTTGGGGCTGTGGTTTTTGTATCTTGTGCTGTGTATACAGTGGTAGTGTTCAGTTCAGTTGCTGGTGTTGCAGTTGATGGCACAGTTGTAGCTGTGACCGTTTCCACTGTCATTGTTTTTTCCTGAATTGTAGTTGTAGGAGCTGTGGTCAATGTAGATTCAGTTGTTTTTACTGTTTTTGGTGCTGTGGTTGTTGTACCTTGTGTTGTGTATACAGTGGTAGTGTTGAGTTCAATTGCTGGTGTTGCAGTTGTTGGCACAGTTGTAGCTGTGATCCTTTCCACTGTCTTTGTTGTTTCCTGAATTGTAGTTGTTGGAGCTGTGGTCAGTGTAGATGCAGGTGTGTCTGCTGTTGTTGGAGCTTTGGTCGTTGTACCTTGTGTTGTGTGTACAGTGGTAGTGGTCAGTTCAGTTCTTGGTGTTGCAGTTGATGGTGCAGTTGTAGCTGTCCCCCTTTCCACTGTCAGTGTTGTTTCCTGAATTTTAGTTGTTTGAGCTGTCGTCAATTTAGATGCAGTTGTTTCTGCTGTTGTTGGGGCTGTGGTTTTTGTACCTTGTGTTGTGTATACAGTGGTACTGATGAGTTCAGTTGCTGGTGTTGCAGTTGATGGCACAGTTGTAGCTGTGACCGCATTCACTGTCATTGTTGTTCCCTGAATTGTACTTGTTGGAGCTGTGGTCAGTGTAGATGCAGTTGTTTCTGCTGTTGTTGGGGCTGTGGTTTTTGTATCTTGTGCTGTGTATACAGTGGTAGTGTTCAGTTCAGTTGCTGGTGTTGCAGTTGATGGCACAGTTGTAGCTGTGACCGTTTCCACTGTCATTGTTTTTTCCTGAATTGTGGTTGTAGGAGCTGTGGTCAATGTAGATTCAGTTGTTTTTACTGTTTTTGGTGCTGTGGTTTTTGTATCTTGTGTTGTGTATACAGTGGTAGTGTTCAGTTCAGTTGCTGGTGTTGCAGTTGATGGCACAGTTGTAGTTGTGACCGCATTCACTGTCGTTGTTGTTTCCTGATTTGTACTCGTTGGAGCTGTGGTCAACGTAGATTCAGTTGTTTTTACTGTTTTTGCTGCTGTGGTTTTTGTATCTTGTGTTGTGTATACAGTGGTAGTGTTCAGTTCAGTTGCTGGTGTTGCAGTTGATGGCACAGTTGTAGTTGTGACCGTTTCCCCTGTCAATGTTGTTTCCTGAATTATACTTGTTGGAGCTGTGGTCAATTTAGATGCAGTTGTTTCTGGTGTTGGTGCTGATTTGGTTGTTGTACTTTGTGTTGTGTATACAGTGGTAGTGTTCAGTTCAGATGCTGGTGTTGCTGTTGATGGCACAGTTGTAGCTGTGATCATATTCACTGTCCTTGTTCCCTGAATTGTACTTGTTGGAGCTGTGGTGAGTGTAGATGCAGTTGTTTCTGCTGTTGTTGGGCCTGTGGTTTTTGTACCTTGTGTTGTGTATACAGTGGTAGTGTTCAGTTCAGTTGCTGCTGTTTCAGTTGATGGCACAGTTGTAGCTATGACCCTTTCCACTGTCATTATTGTTTCCTGAATTGTAGTTGTTGGAGCTGTGGTCATTGTTGATGCAGTTGTTTCTGCTGTTGTTGGTGCTTTAGTTCCTGTAGCTTGTGTTGTGTATACAGTTGTAGTGCTCAGTTCAGTTGCTGCTGTTGCAGTTGATGGCACAGTTGTAGCTGTGACCGCATTCACTGTCATTGTTGTTCCCTGAATTGTACTTGTTGGAGCTGTGGTGAGTGTAGATGCAGTTGTTTCTGCTGTTGTTGGGGCTGTGGTTTTTGCACCTTGTGTTGTGTATACGGTGGTACTGATCAGTTCAGTTGCTGGTGTTGCAGTTGATGGTACAGTTGTAGCTGTCACAGCATTCACTGTCATTGTTGTTTCCTGAATTGTAGTTGTTGCAGCTGTGGTCAGTGTAGATGCAGTTGTTTCTGCTGTTGTTGGGGCTGTGGTTTTTGTATCTTGTGCTGTGTGTACCGTGGTAGTGTTCAGTTCTGTTCTTGGTGTTGCAGTTGATGGTATAGTTGTAGCTGTGATCGTTTCCACTGTCGTTGTTGTTCCCTGAATTGTACTTGTTGCAGCTGTGGTCAGTGTAGATGCAGTTGTTTCTGCTGTTGTTGGGGCTGTGGTCAATGTAGATTCAGTTGTTTTTACAGTTTTTGGTGCTGTGGTTGTTGTACCTTGTGTTGTGTATACAGTGGTAGTGTTCAGTTCAGTTGCTGGTGTTGCAGTTGATAGCACAGTTGTAGCTGTTTCCGTTTCCACTGTCGTTGTTCTTTCCTGAATTGTAGTTGTTGGAGCTGTGGTCAATTTAGATGCAGTTGTTTCTGGTGTAGGTGCTGATTTGGTTGTTGTACTTTGTGTTGTGTATACAGTGGTTGTGTTCAGTTCAGTTGCTGGTATTGCTGTTGATGGCACAGTTGTAGCTGTGATCGTTTCCACTGTCAGTGTTGTTTCCTGAATTGTAGTTGTTGGAGCTGTGGTCAATTTAGATGCAGTTGTTTCTGGTGTTGGTGCTGATTTGGTTGTTGTTCCTTGTGTTGTGTATACAGTGGTAGTGTTCAGTTCAGTTGCTGGTGTTGCTGTTGATGGCACAGTTGTAGCTGTGGTCATATTCACTGTCCTTGTTCCCTGAATTGTACTTGTTGGAGCTGTAGTCAGTGTAGATGCAGTTGTTTCTGCAGTTGTTGGGGCTGTCATTTTTGTACTTTGTGTTGTGTATACAGTGGTAGTGATCAGTTCTGTTATTTGTTTTGCAGTTGATTGCACAGTTGTAGCTGTGACCGCATTCACTGTCCTTGTTGTTTCCTGAATTGTACTTGTTGGAGCTGTGGTCAGTGTTGATGCAGTTGTTTCTGCTGTTCTTGGGGCTGTGGTTTTTGTATCTTGTGATGTGTGTACCTTGGTAGTGTTCAGTTCTGTTCTTGGTGTTGCAGTTGATGGTACAGTTGTAGCTGTGACCGTTTCCACTGTTGTTGTTGTTTCCTGAATTGTACTCATTGGAGCTGTGCTCAATGTAGATTCAGTTGTTTTTACTGTTTTTGGTGCTGTACTTGTTGTACCTTGTGTTGTGTATACAGTTGTAGTGTTCAGTTCTGTTATTTGTTTTGCAGTTGATGGTACAGTTGTAGCTGTGACCCCATTCACTGTCATTGTTGCTTCCTGAATTGTAGTTGTTGTTGCTGTGGTCAATTTAGATGCAGTTGTTTCTGGTGTTGGTGCTGATTTGGTTGTTGTACTTTGTGTTGTGTATACACTGGTAGTGTTCAGTTCAGTTGCTGGTGTTGCAGTTGATCGCACAGTCGTAGCTGTGACCCCATTCACTGTCGTTGTTGTTTCCTGAATTGTACTTGTTGGAGCTGTGGTCAGTGTTGATGCAGTTGTTTCTGCTGTTGTTGGGGCTGTGGTTTTTGTACCTTGTGTTGTGTATACAGTGGTACTGATGAGTTCAGTTGCTGGTGTTGCAGTTGATGGCACAGTTGTAGCTGTGACCGCATTCACTGTCATTGTTGTTCCCTGAATTGTACTTGTTGGAGCTGTGGTCAGTGTAGATGCAGTTGTTTCTGCTGTTGTTGGGGCTGTGGTTTTTGTATCTTGTGCTGTGTATACAGTGGTAGTGTTCAGTTCAGTTGCTGGTGTTGCAGTTGATGGCACAGTTGTAGCTGTGACCATTTCCACTGTCATTGTTTTTTCCTGAATTGTGGTTGTAGGAGCTGTGGTCAATGTAGATTCAGTTGTTTTTACTGTTTTTGGTGCTGTGGTTTTTGTATCTTGTGTTGTGTATACAGTGGTAGTGTTCAGTTCAGTTGCTGGTGTTGCAGTTGATGGCACAGTTGTAGTTGTGACCGCATTCACTGTCGTTGTTGTTTCCTTATTTGTACTCGTTGGAGCTGTGGTCAACGTAGATTCAGTTGTTTTTACTGTTTTTGCTGCTGTGGTTTTTGTATCTTGTGTTGTGTATACAGTGGTAGTGTTCAGTTCAGTTGCTGGTGTTGCAGTTGATGGCACAGTTGTAGTTGTGACCGTTTCCCCTGTCAATGTTGTTTCCTGAATTATACTTGTTGGAGCTGTGGTCAATTTAGATGCAGTTGTTTCTGGTGTTGGTGCTGATTTGGTTGTTGTACTTTGTGTTGTGTATACAGTGGTAGTGTTCAGTTCAGTTGCTGGTGTTGCTGTTGATGGCACAGTTGTAGCTGTGATCATATTCACTGTCATTGTTCCCTGACTTGTACTTGTTGGAGCTGTGGTGAGTGTAGATGCAGTTGTTTCTGCTGTTGTTGGGGCTGTGGTTTTTGTATCTTGTGCTGTTTGTACTGTGGTAGTGTTCAGTTCTGTTCTTGGTGTTGCAGTTGATGGTACAGTTCTAGCTGTGATCGTTTCCACTGTTTTTGTTGTTTCCTGAATTATACTTGTTGGAGCTGTGGTCAATTTAGATGCAGTTGTTTCTGGTGTTGGTGCTGATTTGGTTGTTGTACCTTGTGTTGTGTATACAGTGGTAGTGGTCAGTTCAGTTCTTGGTGTTGCAGTTGATGGTGCAGTTGTAGCTGTGACCCCATTCACTGTCGTTGTTGTTCCCTGAATTGTACTTGTTGGAGCTGTGGTCAGTGTAGATGCAGTTGTTTCTGCTGTTGTTGGGGCTGTGGTTTTTGTATCTTGTGCTGTGTATACAGTGGTAGTGTTCAGTTCAGTTGCTGGTGTTGCAGTTGATGGCACAGTTGTAGCTGTGACCGTTTCCACTGTCATTGTTTTTTCCTGAATTGTAGTTGTAGGAGCTGTGGTCAATGTAGATTCAGTTGTTTTTACTGTTTTTGGTGCTGTGGTTGTTGTACCTTGTGTTGTGTATACAGTGGTAGTGTTGAGTTCAATTGCTGGTGTTGCAGTTGTTGGCACAGTTGTAGCTGTGATCCTTTCCACTGTCTTTGTTGTTTCCTGAATTGTAGTTGTTGGAGCTGTGGTCAGTGTAGATGCAGGTGTGTCTGCTGTTGTTGGAGCTTTGGTCGTTGTACCTTGTGTTGTGTGTACAGTGGTAGTGGTCAGTTCAGTTCTTGGTGTTGCAGTTGATGGTGCAGTTGTAGCTGTCCCCCTTTCCACTGTCAGTGTTGTTTCCTGAATTTTAGTTGTTTGAGCTGTCGTCAATTTAGATGCAGTTGTTTCTGCTGTTGTTGGGGCTGTGGTTTTTGTACCTTGTGTTGTGTATACAGTGGTACTGATGAGTTCAGTTGCTGGTGTTGCAGTTGATGGCACAGTTGTAGCTGTGACCGCATTCACTGTCATTGTTGTTCCCTGAATTGTACTTGTTGGAGCTGTGGTCAGTGTAGATGCAGTTGTTTCTGCTGTTGTTGGGGCTGTGGTTTTTGTATCTTGTGCTGTGTATACAGTGGTAGTGTTCAGTTCAGTTGCTGGTGTTGCAGTTGATGGCACAGTTGTAGCTGTGACCGTTTCCACTGTCATTGTTTTTTCCTGAATTGTGGTTGTAGGAGCTGTGGTCAATGTAGATTCAGTTGTTTTTACTGTTTTTGGTGCTGTGGTTTTTGTATCTTGTGTTGTGTATACAGTGGTAGTGTTCAGTTCAGTTGCTGGTGTTGCAGTTGATGGCACAGTTGTAGTTGTGACCGCATTCACTGTCGTTGTTGTTTCCTGATTTGTACTCGTTGGAGCTGTGGTCAACGTAGATTCAGTTGTTTTTACTGTTTTTGCTGCTGTGGTTTTTGTATCTTGTGTTGTGTATACAGTGGTAGTGTTCAGTTCAGTTGCTGGTGTTGCAGTTGATGGCACAGTTGTAGTTGTGACCGTTTCCCCTGTCAATGTTGTTTCCTGAATTATACTTGTTGGAGCTGTGGTCAATTTAGATGCAGTTGTTTCTGGTGTTGGTGCTGATTTGGTTGTTGTACTTTGTGTTGTGTATACAGTGGTAGTGTTCAGTTCAGTTGCTGGTGTTGCTGTTGATGGTGCAGTTGTAGCTGTCCCCCTTTCCACTGTCAGTGTTGTTTCCTGAATTTTAGTTGTTTGAGCTGTGGTGAGTGTAGATGCAGTTGTTTCTGCTGTTGTTGGGCCTGTGGTTTTTGTACCTTGTGTTGTGTATACAGTGGTAGTGATCAGTTCTGTTATTTGTTTTGCAGTTGATGGTACAGTTGTAGCTGTGACCGCATTCACTGTCATTGTTGTTTCCTGAATTGTAGTTGTTGGAGCTGTGGTGAGTGTAGATGCAGTTGTTTCTGCTGTTGTTGGAGCTTTGGTCGTTGTACCTTGTGTTGTGTATTCAGTGGTAGTGATCAGTTCTGTTCTTTGTTTTGCAGTTGATGGTACAGTTGTAGCTGTGACTGCATTCACTGTCATTGTTGTTCCCTGAATTGTAGTTGTTGGAGCTGTGGTCATTGTTGATGCAGTTGTTTCTGCTGTTGTTGGTGCTTTAGTTCCTGTAGCTTGTGTTGTGTATACAGTTGTAGTGTTCAGTTCAGTTGCTGCTGTTGCAGTTGATGGCACAGTTGTAGCTGTGACCGCATTCACTGTCATTGTTGTTTCCTGAATTGTAGTTGTTGGAGCTGTGGTCAGTGTAGATGCAGTTGTTTCTGCTGTTGTTGGGGCTGTGGTTTTTGTATCTTGTGCTGTGTGTACCGTGGTAGTGTTCAGTTCTGTTCTTGGTGTTGCAGTTGATGGTACAGTTCTAGCTGTGATCGTTTCCACTGTCTTTGTTGTTTCCTGAATTGTACTTGTTGCAGCTGTGGTCAGTGTAGATGCAGTTGTTTCTGCTGTTGTTGGGGCTGTGGTCAATGTAGATTCAGTTGTTTTTACAGTTTTTGGTGCTGTGGTTGTTGTACCTTGTGTTGTGTATACAGTGGTAGTGTTCAGTTCAGTTGCTGGTGTTGCAGTTGATAGCACAGTTGTAGCTGTTTCCGTTTCCACTGTCGTTGTTCTTTCCTGAATTGTAGTTGTTGGAGCTGTGGTCAATTTAGATGCAGTTGTTTCTGGTGTAGGTGCTGATTTGGTTGTTGTACTTTGTGTTGTGTATACAGTGGTTGTGTTCAGTTCAGTTGCTGGTATTGCTGTTGATGGCACAGTTGTAGCTGTGATCGTTTCCACTGTCAGTGTTGTTTCCTGAATTGTAGTTGTTGGAGCTGTGGTCAATTTAGATGCAGTTGTTTCTGGTGTTGGTGCTGATTTGGTTGTTGTACTTTCTGTTGTGTATACAGTGGTTGTGTTCAGTTCAGTTGCTGGTATTGCTGTTGATGGCACAGTTGTAGCTGTGATCGTTTCCACTGTCAGTGTTGTTTCCTGAATTGTAGTTGTTGGAGCTGTGGTCAATTTAGATGCAGTTGTTTCTGGTGTTGGTGCTGATTTGGTTGTTGTTCCTTGTGTTGTGTATACAGTGGTAGTGTTCAGTTCAGTTGCTGGTGTTGCTGTTGATGGCACAGTTGTAGCTGTGGTCATATTCACTGTCCTTGTTCCCTGAATTGTACTTGTTGGAGCTGTAGTCAGTGTAGATGCAGTTGTTTCTGCAGTTGTTGGGGCTGTCATTTTTGTACCTTGTGTTGTGTATACAGTGGTAGTGATCAGTTCTGTTATTTGTTTTGGAGTTGATTGCACAGTTGTAGCTGTGACCGCATTCACTGTCCTTGTTGTTTCCTGAATTGTACTTGTTGGAGCTGTGGTCAGTGTTGATGCAGTTGTTTCTGCTGTTCTTGGGGCTGTGGTTTTTGTATCTTGTGATGTGTGTACCTTGGTAGTGTTCAGTTCTGTTCTTGGTGTTGCAGTTGATGGTACAGTTGTAGCTGTGACCGTTTCCACTGTTGTTGTTGTTTCCTGAATTGTACTCATTGGAGCTGTGCTCAATGTAGATTCAGTTGTTTTTACTGTTTTTGGTGCTGTACTTGTTGTACCTTGTGTTGTGTATACAGTTGTAGTGTTCAGTTCTGTTATTTGTTTTGCAGTTGATGGTACAGTTGTAGCTGTGACCCCATTCACTGTCATTGTTGCTTCCTGAATTGTAGTTGTTGTTGCTGTGGTCAATGTAGATGCAGTTGTTTCTGGTGTTGGTGCTGATTTGGTTGTTGTACTTTGTGTTGTGTATACACTGGTAGTGTTCAGTTCAGTTGCTGGTGTTGCAGTTGATCGCACAGTCGTAGCTGTGACCCCATTCACTGTCGTTGTTGTTTCCTGAATTGTACTTGTTGGAGCTGTGGTCAGTGTTGATTCAGTTGTTTCTGCTGTTGTTGGGGCTGTGGTTTTTGTACCTTGTGTTGTGTATACAGTGGTACTGATGAGTTCAGTTGCTGGTGTTGCAGTTGATGGCACAGTTGTAGCTGTGACCGCATTCACTGTCATTGTTGTTCCCTGAATTGTACTTGTTGGAGCTGTGGTCAGTGTAGATGCAGTTGTTTCTGCTGTTGTTGGGGCTGTGGTTTTTGTATCTTGTGCTGTGTATACAGTGGTAGTGTTCAGTTCAGTTGCTGGTGTTGCAGTTGATGGCACAGTTGTAGCTGTGACCGTTTCCACTGTCATTGTTTTTTCCTGAATTGTAGTTGTAGGAGCTGTGGTCAATGTAGATTCAGTTGTTTTTACTGTTTTTGGTGCTGTGGTTGTTGTACCTTGTGTTTTGTATACAGTGGTAGTGTTGAGTTCAGTTGCTGGTGTTGCAGTTGATCGCACAGTCGTAGCTGTGATCCCATTCACTGTCGTTGTTGTTTCCTGAATTGTACTTGTTGGAGCTGTGGTCAGTGTTGATGCAGTTGTTTCTGCTGTTGTTGGGGCTGTGGTTTTTGTACCTTGTGTTGTGTATACAGTGGTACTGATGAGTTCAGTTGCTGGTGTTGCAGTTGATGGTACAGTTGTAGCTGTGACTGCATTCACTGTCATTGTTGTTCCCTGAATTGTACTTGTTGGAGCTGTGGTCAGTGTAGATGCAGTTGTTTCTGCTGTTGTTGGGGCTGTGGTTTTTGTATCTTGTGCTGTGTATACAGTGGTAGTGTTCAGTTCAGTTGCTGGTGTTGCAGTTGATGGCACAGTTGTAGCTGTGATCATTTCCACTGTCATTGTTTTTTCCTTAATTGTAGTTGTAGGAGCTGTGGTCAATGTAGATTCAGTTGTTTTTACTGTTTTTGGTGCTGTGGTTGTTGTACCTTGTGTTGTGTATACAGTGGTAGTGTTGAGTTCAATTGCTGGTGTTGCAGTTGTTGGCACAGTTGTAGCTGTGATCCTTTCCACTGTCTTTGTTGTTTCCTGAATTGTAGTTGTTGGAGCTGTGGTCAGTGTAGATGCAGGTGTGTCTGCTGTTGTTGGAGCTTTGGTCGTTGTACCTTGTGTTGTGTATACAGTGGTAGTGGTCAGTTCAGTTCTTGGTGTTGCAGTTGATGGTGCAGTTGTAGCTGTCCCCCTTTCCACTGTCAGTGTTGTTTCCTGAATTTTAGTTGTTTGAGCTGTCGTCAATTTAGATGCAGTTGTTTCTGCTGTTGTTGGGGCTGTGGTTTTTGTACCTTGTGTTGTGTATACAGTGGTAGTGTTCAGTTCTGTTGCTGCTGTTGCAGTTGATGGCACAGTTGTAGTTGTGACCGCATTCACTGTCGTTGTTGTTTCCTGATTTGTACTCGTTGGAGCTGTGGTCAACGTAGATTCAGTTGTTTTTACTGTTTTTGCTGCTGTGGTTTTTGTATCTTGTGTTGTGTATACAGTGGTAGTGTTCAGTTCAGTTGCTGGTGTTGCAGTTGATGGCACAGTTGTAGTTGTGACCGTTTCCCCTGTCAATATTGTTTCCTGAATTATACTTGTTGGAGCTGTGGTCAATTTAGATGCAGTTGTTTCTGGTGTTGGTGCTGATTTGTTTGTTGTACTTTGTGTTGTGTATACAGTGGTAGTGTTCAGTTCAGTTGCTGGTGTTGCTGTTGATGGCACAGTTGTAGCTGTGATCATATTCACTGTCATTGTTCCCTGACTTGTACTTGTTGGAGCTGTGGTGAGTGTAGATGCAGTTGTTTCTGCTGTTGTTGGGGCTGTGGTTTTTGTATCTTGTGCTGTTTGTACTGTGGTAGTGTTCAGTTCTGTTCTTGGTGTTGCAGTTGATGGTACAGTTCTAGCTGTGATCGTTTCCACTGTTTTTGTTGTTTCCTGAATTGTACTCGTTGGAGCTGTGGTCAGTGTAGATTCAGTTGTTTTTACTGTTTTTGCTGCTGTGGTTGTTGTACCTTGTGTTGTGTATACAGTGGTAGTGTTCAGTTCAGTTGCTGGTGTTGCAGTTGATGGCACAGTTGTAGCTGTTACCGTTTCGACTGTTGTTGTTGTTTCCTCAATTGTAGTTGTTGGAGCTGTGGTCAATTTAGATGCAGTTGTTTCTGGTGTTGGTGCTGATTTGGTTGTTGTACCTTGTGTTGTGTATACAGTGGTAGTGGTCAGTTCAGTTCTTGGTGTTGCAGTTGATGGTGCAGTTGTAGCTGTCCCCCTTTCCACTGTCAGTGTTGTTTCCTGAATTTTAGTTGTTTGAGCTGTCGTCAATTTAGATGCAGTTGTTTCTGCTGTTGTTGGGGCTGTGGTTTTTGTACCTTGTGTTGTGTATACAGTGGTAGTGTTCAGTTCAGTTGCTGGTTTTGCTGTTGATGGCACAGTTGTAGCTGTGATCATATTCACTGTCCTTGTTCCCTGAATTGTACTTGTTGGAGCTGTGGTGAGTGTAGATGCAGTTGTTTCTGCTGTTGTTGGGCCTGTGGTTTTTGTACCTTGTGTTGTGTATACAGTGGTAGTGATCAGTTCTGTTATTTGTTTTGCAGTTGATGGTACAGTTGTAGCTGTGACCGCATTCACTGTGATTGTTGTTTCCTGAATTGTAGTTGTTGGAGCTGTGGTGAGTGTAGATGCAGTTGTTTCTGCTGTTGTTGGGGCTGTGGTTTTTGTATGTTGTGCTGTGTATACAGTGGTAGTGTTCAGTTCTGTTCTTGGTGTTGCAGTTGATGGCACAGTTGTAGCTGTGATCGTTTCCACTGTCGTTGTTGTTTCCTGAATTGTACTCGTTGGAGCTGTGGTCAATGTAGATTCAGTTGTTTTTACTGTTTTTGGTGCTGTGGTTGTTGTACCTTGTGTTGTGTATACAGTGGTAGTGTTCAGTTCAGTTGCTGCTGTTTCAGTTGATGGCACAGTTGTAGCTATGACCCTTTCCACTGTCATTATTGTTTCCTGAATTATAGTTGTTGGAGCTGTGGTCATTGTTGATGCAGTTGTTTCTGCTGTTGTTGGTGCTTTAGTTCCTGTAGCTTGTGTTGTGTATACAGTTGTAGTGTTCAGTTCAGTTGCTGCTGTTGCAGTTGATGGCACAGTTGTAGCTGTGACCGCATTCACTGTCATTGTTGTTTCCTGAATTGTAGTTGTTGGAGCTGTGGTCAGTGTAGATGCAGTTGTTTCTGCTGTTGTTGGCGCTGTGGTTTTTGTATCTTGTGCTGTGTGTACCGTGGTAGTGTTCAGTTCTGTTCTTGGTGTTGCAGTTGATGGTACAGTTCTAGCTGTGATCGTTTCCACTGTCTTTGTTGTTTCCTGAATTGTAGTTGTTGGAGCTGTGGTCAATGTAGATTCAGTTGTTTTTACTGTTTTTGGTGCTGTGGTTGTTGTACCTTGTTTTGTGTATACAGTGGTAGTGTTGAGTCCAGTTGCTGGTGTTGCAGTTGTTGGCACAGTTGTAGCTCTGACCCTTTCCACTGTTGTTGTTGTTTCCTGAATTGTAGTTGTTGGAGCTGTGGTCAGTGTAAATGCAGGTGTGTCTGCTGTTGTTGGAGCTTTGGTCGTTGTACCTTGTGTTGTGTATTCAGTGGTAGTGATCAGTTCTGTTCTTTGTTTTGCAGTTGATGGTACAGTTGTAGCTGTGACTGCATTCACTGTCATTGTTGTTCCCTGAATTGTAGTTGTTGGAGCTGTGGTCATTGTTGATGCAGTTGTTTCTGCTGTTGTTGGTGCTTTAGTTCCTGTAGCTTGTGTTGTGTATACAGTTGTAGTGTTCAGTTCAGTTGCTGCTGTTGCAGTTGATGGCACAGTTGTAGCTGTGACCGCATTCACTGTCATTGTTGTTTCCTGAATTGTAGTTGTTGGAGCTGTGGTCAGTGTAGATGCAGTTGTTTCTGCTGTTGTTGGGGCTGTGGTTTTTGTATCTTGTGCTGTGTGTACCGTGGTAGTGTTCAGTTCTGTTCTTGGTGTTGCAGTTGATGGTACAGTTCTAGCTGTGATCGTTTCCACTGTCTTTGTTGTTTCCTGAATTGTACTCGTTGGAGCTGTGGTCAATGTAGATTCAGTTGTTTTTACTGTTTTTGCTGCTGTGGTTGTTGTACCTTGTGTTGTGTATACAGTGGTAGTGTTCAGTTCAGTTGCTGGTGTTGCAGTTGATGGCACAGTTGTAGCTGTTACCGTTTCCACTGTTGTTGTTGTTTCGTGAATTGTAGTTGTTGGAGCTGTGGTCAATTTAGATGCAGTTGTTTCTGGTGTTGGTGCTGATTTGGTTGTTGTACCTTGTGTTGTGTATACAGTGGTAGTGGTCAGTTCAGTTCTTGGTGTTGCAGTTGATGGTGCAGTTGTAGCTGTGATCCTTTCCACTGTCAGTGTTGTTTCCTGAATTTTAGTTGTTTGAGCTGTCATCAATTTAGATGCAGTTGTTTCTGCTGTTGTTGGGGCTGTGGTTTTTGTACCTTGTGTTGTGTATACAGTGGTAGTGTTCAGTTCAGTTGCTGGTGTTGCAGTTGATGGCACAGTTGTAGCTGTGATCATATTCACTGTCCTTGTTCCCTGAATTGTACTTGTTGGAGCTGTGGTGAGTGTAGATGCAGTTGTTTCTGCTGTTGTTGGGCCTGTGGTTTTTGTACCTTGTGTTGTGTATACAGTGGTAGTGTTCAGTTCAGTTGCTGCTGTTTCAGTTGATGGCACAGTTGTAGGTATGACCCCTTCCACTGTCATTATTGTTTCCTGAATTGTAGTTGTTGGAGCTGTGGTCATTGTTGATGCAGTTGTTTCTGCTGTTGTTGGTGCTTTAGTTCCTGTAGCTTGTGTTGTGTATACAGTTGTAGTGTTCAGTTCAGTTGCTGCTGTTGCAGTTGATGGCACAGTTGTAGCTGTGACCGCATTCACTGTCATTGTTGTTCCCTGAATTGTACTTGTTGGAGCTGTGGTGAGTGTAGATGCAGTTGTTTCTGCTGTTGTTGGGGCTGTGGTTTTTGCACCTTGTGTTGTGTATACGGTGGTACTGATCAGTTCAGTTGCTGGTGTTGCATTTGATGGTACAGTTGTAGCTGTCACAGCATTCACTGTCATTGTTGTTTCCTGAATTTTAGTTGTTGCAGCTGTGGTCAGTGTAGATGCAGTTGTTTCTGCTGTTGTTGGGGCTGTGGATTTTTTATCTTGTGCTGTGTGTACCGTGGTAGTGTTCAGTTCTGTTCTTGGTGTTGCAGTTGATGTTATAGTCGTAGCTGTGATCGTTTCCACTGTCGTTGTTGTTCCCTGAATTGTACTTGTTGCAGCTGTGGTCAGTGTAGATGCAGTTGTTTCTGCTGTTGTTGGGGCTGTGGTCAATGTAGATTCAGTTGTTTTTACAGTTTTTGGTGCTGTGGTTGTTGTACCTTGTGTTGTGTATACAGTGGTAGTGTTCAGTTCAGTTGCTGGTGTTGCAGTTGATAGCACAGTTGTAGCTGTTTCCGTTTCCACTGTCGTTGTTCTTTCCTGAATTGTAGTTGTTGGAGCTGTGGTCAATTTAGATGCAGTTGTTTCTGGTGTTGGTGCTGATTTGGTTGTTGTTCCTTGTGTTGTGTATACAGTGGTAGTGTTCAGTTCAGTTGCTGGTGTTGCTGTTGATGGCACAGTTGTAGCTGTGGTCATATTCACTGTCCTTGTTCCCTGAATTGTACTTGTTGGAGCTGTAGTCAGTGTAGATGCAGTTGTTTCTGCAGTTGTTGGGGCTGTCATTTTTGTACCTTGTGTTGTGTATACAGTGGTAGTGATCAGTTCTGTTATTTGTTTTGCAGTTGATTGCACAGTTGTAGCTGTGACCGCATTCACTGTCCTTGTTGTTTCCTGAATTGTACTTGTTGGAGCTGTGGTCAGTGTTGATGCAGTTGTTTCTGCTGTTCTTGGGGCTGTGGTTTTTGTATCTTGTGATGTGTGTACCTTGGTAGTGTTCAGTTCTGTTCTTGGTGTTGCAGTTGATGGTACAGTTGTAGCTGTGACCGTTTCCACTGTTGTTGTTGTTTCCTGAATTGTACTCATTGGAGCTGTGCTCAATGTAGATTCAGTTGTTTTTACTGTTTTTGGTGCTGTACTTGTTGTACCTTGTGTTGTGTATACAGTTGTAGTGTTCAGTTCTGTTATTTGTTTTGCAGTTGATGGTACAGTTGTAGCTGTGACCCCATTCACTGTCATTGTTGCTTCCTGAATTGTAGTTGTTGTTGCTGTGGTCAATTTAGATGCAGTTGTTTCTGGTGTTGGTGCTGATTTGGTTGTTGTACTTTGTGTTGTGTATACACTGGTAGTGTTCAGTTCAGTTGCTGGTGTTGCAGTTGATCGCACAGTCGTAGCTGTGACCCCATTCACTGTCGTTGTTGTTTCCTGAATTGTACTTGTTGGAGCTGTGGTCAGTGTAGATGCAGTTGTTTCTGCTGTTGTTGGGGCTGTGGTTTTTGTATCTTGTGCTGTGTATACAGTGGTAGTGTTCAGTTCAGTTGCTGGTGTTGCAGTTGATGGCACAGTTGTAGCTGTGACCGTTTCCACTGTCATTGTTTTTTCCTGAATTGTAGTTGTAGGAGCTGTGGTCAATGTAGATTCAGTTGTTTTTACTGTTTTTGGTGCTGTGGTTGTTGTACCTTGTGTTGTGTATACAGTGGTAGTGTTGAGTTCAATTGCTGGTGTTGCAGTTGTTGGCACAGTTGTAGCTGTGATCCTTTCCACTGTCTTTGTTGTTTCCTGAATTGTAGTTGTTGGAGCTGTGGTCAGTGTAGATGCAGGTGTGTCTGCTGTTGTTGGAGCTTTGGTCGTTGTACCTTGTGTTGTGTATACAGTGGTAGTGGTCAGTTCAGTTCTTGGTGTTGCAGTTGATGGTGCAGTTGTAGCTGTCCCCCTTTCCACTGTCAGTGTTGTTTCCTGAATTTTAGTTGTTTGAGCTGTCGTCAATTTAGATGCAGTTGTTTCTGCTGTTGTTGGGGCTGTGGTTTTTGTACCTTGTGTTGTATATACAGTGGTAGTGTTCAGTTCTGTTGCTGGTGTTGCAGTTGATGGCACAGTTGTAGTTGTGACCGCATTCACTGTCGTTGTTGTTTCCTGATTTGTACTCGTTGGAGCTGTGGTCAACGTAGATTCAGTTGTTTTTACTGTTTTTGCTGCTGTGGTTTTTGTATCTTGTGTTGTGTATACAGTGGTAGTGTTCAGTTCAGTTGCTGGTGTTGTAGTTGATGGCACAGTTGTAGTTGTGACCGTTTCCCCTGTCAATATTGTTTCCTGAATTATACTTGTTGGAGCTGTGGTCAATTTAGATGCAGTTGTTTCTGGTGTTGGTGCTGATTTGGTTGTTGTACTTTGTGTTGTGTATACAGTGGTAGTGTTCAGTTCAGTTGCTGGTGTTGCTGTTGATGGCACAGTTGTAGCTGTGATCATATTCACTGTCATTGTTCCCTGACTTGTACTTGTTGGAGCTGTGGTGAGTGTAGATGCTGTTGTTGGGGCTGTGGTTTTTGTATCTTGTGCTGTTTGTACTGTGGTAGTGTTCAGTTCTGTTCTTGGTGTTGCAGTTGATGGTACAGTTCTAGCTGTGATCGTTTCCACTGTTTTTGTTGTTTCCTGAATTGTACTCGTTGGAGCTGTGGTCAGTGTAGATTCAGTTGTTTTTACTGTTTTTGCTGCTGTGGTTGTTGTACCTTGTGTTGTGTATACAGTGGTAGTGTTCAGTTCAGTTGCTGGTGTTGCAGTTGATGGCACAGTTGTAGCTGTTACCGTTTCCACTGTTGTTGTTGTTTCCTGAATTGTAGTTGTTGGAGCTGTGGTCAATTTAGATGCAGTTGTTTCTGGTGTTGGTGCTGATTTGGTTGTTGTACCTTGTGTTGTGTATACAGTGGTAGTGGTCAGTTCAGTTCTTGGTGTTGCAGTTGATGGTGCAGTTGTAGCTGTCCCCCTTTCCACTGTCAGTGTTGTTTCCTGAATTTTAGTTGTTTGAGCTGTCGTCAATTTAGATGCAGTTGTTTCTGCTGTTGTTGGGGCTGTGGTTTTTGTACCTTGTGTTGTGTATACAGTGGTAGTGTTCAGTTCAGTTGCTGGTTTTGCTGTTGATGGCACAGTTGTAGCTGTGATCATATTCACTGTCCTTGTTCCCTGAATTGTACTTGTTGGAGCTGTGGTGAGTGTAGATGCAGTTGTTTCTGCTGTTGTTGGGCCTGTGGTTTTTGTACCTTGTGCTGTGTGTACCGTGGTAGTGTTCAGTTCTGTTCTTGGTGTTGCAGTTGATGGTACAGTTCTAGCTGTGATCGTTTCCACTGTCTTTGTTGTTTCCTGAATTGTAGTTGTTGGAGCTGTGGTCAATGTAGATTCAGTTGTTTTTACTGTTTTTGGTGCTGTGGTTGTTGTACCTTGTTTTGTGTATACAGTGGTAGTGTTGAGTTCAGTTGCTGGTGTTGCAGTTGTTGGCACAGTTGTAGCTGTGATCCTTTCCACTGTTGTTGTTGTTTCCTGAATTGTAGTTGTTGGAGCTGTGGTCAGTGTAGATGCAGGTGTGTCTGCTGTTGTTGGAGCTTTGGTCGTTGTACCTTGTGTTGTGTATTCAGTGGTAGTGATCAGTTCTGTTCTTTGTTTTGCAGTTGATGGTACAGTTGTAGCTGTGACTGCATTCACTGTCATTGTTGTTCCCTGAATTGTAGTTGTTGGAGCTGTGGTCATTGTTGATGCAGTTGTTTCTGCTGTTGTTGGTGCTTTAGTTCCTGTAGCTTGTGTTGTGTATACAGTTGTAGTGTTCAGTTCAGTTGCTGCTGTTGCAGTTGATGGCACAGTTGTAGCTGTGACCGCATTCACTGTCATTGTTGTTTCCTGAATTGTAGTTGTTGGAGCTGTGGTCAGTGTAGATGCAGTTGTTTCTGCTGTTGTTGGGGCTGTGGTTTTTGTATCTTGTGCTGTGTGTACCGTGGTAGTGTTCAGTTCTGTTCTTGGTGTTGCAGTTGATGGTACAGTTCTAGCTGTGATCGTTTCCACTGTCTTTGTTGTTTCCTGAATTGTACTCGTTGGAGCTGTGGTCAATGTAGATTCAGTTGTTTTTACTGTTTTTGCTGCTGTGGTTGTTGTACCTTGTGTTGTGTATACAGTGGTAGTGTTCAGTTCAGTTGCTGGTGTTGCAGTTGATGGCACAGTTGTAGCTGTTACCGTTTCCACTGTTGTTGTTGTTTCGTGAATTGTAGTTGTTGGAGCTGTGGTCAATTTAGATGCAGTTGTTTCTGGTGTTGGTGCTGATTTGGTTGTTGTACCTTGTGTTGTGTATACAGTGGTAGTGGTCAGTTCAGTTCTTGGTGTTGCAGTTGATGGTGCAGTTGTAGCTGTCACCCTTTCCACTGTCAGTGTTGTTTCCTGAATTTTAGTTGTTTGAGCTGTCATCAATTTAGATGCAGTTGTTTCTGCTGTTGTTGGGGCTGTGGTTTTTGTACCTTGTGTTGTGTATACAGTGGTAGTGTTCAGTTCAGTTGCTGCTGTTTCAGTTGATGGCACAGTTGTAGCTATGACACTTTCCACTGTCATTATTGTTTCCTGAATTGTAGTTGTTGGAGCTGTGGTCATTGTTGATGAAGTTGTTTCTGCTGTTGTTGGTGCTTTAGTTCCTGTAGCTTGTGTTGTGTATACAGTTGTAGTGTTCAGTTCAGTTGCTGCTGTTGCAGTTGATGGCACAGTTGTAGCTGTGACCGCATTCACTGTCATTGTTGTTCCCTGAATTGTACTTGTTGGAGCTGTGGTGAGTGTAGATGCAGTTGTTTCTGCTGTTGTTGGGGCTGTGGTTTTTGCACCTTGTGTTGTGTATACGGTGGTACTGATCAGTTCAGTTGCTGGTGTTGCAGTTGATGGTACAGTTGTAGCTGTCACAGCATTCACTGTCATTGTTGTTTCCTGAATTGTACTTGTTGGAGCTGTGGTCAGTGTAGATGCAGTTGTTTCTGCTGTTGTTGGGGCTGTGGATTTTTTATCTTGTGCTGTGTGTACCGTGGTAGTGTTCAGTTCTGTTCTTGGTGTTGCAGTTGATGGTATAGTTGTAGCTGTGATCGTTTCCACTGTCGTTGTTGTTCCCTGAATTGTACTTGTTGCAGCTGTGGTGAGTGTAGATGCAGTTGTTTCTGCTGTTGTTGGGGCTGTGGTCAATGTAGATTCAGTTGTTTTTACAGTTTTTGGTGCTGTGGTTGTTGTACCTTGTGTTGTGTATACAGTGGTAGTGTTCAGTTCAGTTGTTGGTGTTGCAGTTGATGGCACAGTTGTAGCTGTTTCCGTTTCCACTGTCGTTGTTCTTTCCTGAATTGTAGTTGTTGGAGCTGTGGTCAATTTAGATGCAGTTGTTTCTGGTGTAGGTGCTGATTTGGTTGTTGTACTTTGTGTTGTGTATACAGTGGTTGTGTTCAGTTCAGTTGCTGGTATTGCTGTTGATGGCACAGTTGTAGCTGTGATCGTTTCCACTGTCAGTGTTGTTTCCTGAATTGTAGTTGTTGGAGCTGTGGTCAATTTAGATGCAGTTGTTTCTGGTGTTGGTGCTGATTTGGTTGTTGTTCCTTGTGTTGTGTATACAGTGGTAGTGTTCAGTTCAGTTGCTGGTGTTGCTGTTGATGGCACAGTTGTAGCTGTGGTCATATTCACTGTCCTTGTTCCCTGAATTGTACTTGTTGGAGCTGTAGTCAGTGTAGATGCAGTTGTTTCTGCAGTTGTTGGGGCTGTCATTTTTGTACCTTGTGTTGTGTATACAGTGGTAGTGATCAGTTCTGTTAATTGTTTTGCAGTTGATTGCACAGTTGTAGCTGTGACCGCATTCACTGTCCTTGTTGTTTCCTGAATTGTACTTGTTGGAGCTGTGGTCAGTGTTGATGCAGTTGTTTCTGCTGTTCTTGGGGCTGTGGTTTTTGTATCTTGTGATGTGTGTACCTTGGTAGTGTTCAGTTCTGTTCTTGGTGTTGCAGTTGATGGTACAGTTGTAGCTGTGACCGTTTCCACTGTTGTTGTTGTTTCCTGAATTGTACTCATTGGAGCTGTGCTCAATGTAGATTCAGTTGTTTTTACTGTTTTTGGTGCTGTACTTGTTGTACCTTGTGTTGTGTATACAGTTGTAGTGTTCAGTTCTGTTATTTGTTTTGCAGTTGATGGTACAGTTGTAGCTGTGACCCCATTCACTGTCATTGTTGCTTCCTGAATTGTAGTTGTTGTTGCTGTGGTCAATTTAGATGCAGTTGTTTCTGGTGTTGGTGCTGATTTGGTTGTTGTACTTTGTGTTGTGTATACACTGGTAGTGTTCAGTTCAGTTGCTGGTGTTGCAGTTGATCGCACAGTCGTAGCTGTGACCCCATTCACTGTCGTTGTTGTTTCCTGAATTGTACTTGTTGGAGCTGTGGTCAGTGTTGCAGTTGTTTCTGCTGTTGTTGGGGCTGTGGTTTTTGTACCTTGTGTTGTGTATACAGTGGTACTGATGAGTTCAGTTGCTGGTGTTGCAGTTGATGGCACAGTTGTAGCTGTGACCGCATTCACTGTCATTGTTGTTCCCTGAATTGTACTTGTTGGAGCTGTGGTCAGTGTAGATGCAGTTGTTTCTGCTGTTGTTGGGGCTGTGGTTTTTGTATCTTGTGCTGTGTATACAGTGGTAGTGTTCAGTTCAGTTGCTGGTGTTGCAGTTGATGGCACAGTTGTAGCTGTGACCGTTTCCACTGTCATTGTTTTTTCCTGAATTGTAGTTGTAGGAGCTGTGGTCAATGTAGATTCAGTTGTTTTTACTGTTTTTGGTGCTGTGGTTGTTGTACCTTGTGTTGTGTATACAGTGGTAGTGTTGAGTTCAATTGCTGGTGTTGCAGTTGTTGGCACAGTTGTAGCTGTGATCCTTTCCACTGTCTTTGTTGTTTCCTGAATTGTAGTTGTTGGAGCTGTGGTCAGTGTAGATGCAGGTGTGTCTGCTGTTGTTGGAGCTTTGGTCGTTGTACCTTGTGTTGTGTATACAGTGGTAGTGGTCAGTTCAGTTCTTGGTGTTGCAGTTGATGGTGCAGTTGTAGCTGTCCCCCTTTCCACTGTCAGTGTTGTTTCCTGAATTTTAGTTGTTTGAGCTGTCGTCAATTTAGATGCAGTTGTTTCTGCTGTTGTTGGGGCTGTGGTTTTTGTACCTTGTGTTGTGTATACAGTGGTAGTGTTCAGTTCTGTTGCTGGTGTTGCAGTTGATGGCACAGTTGTAGTTGTGACCGCATTCACTGTCGTTGTTGTTTCCTGATTTGTACTCGTTGGAGCTGTGGTCAACGTAGATTCAATTGTTTTTACTGTTTTTGCTGCTGTGGTTTTTGTATCTTGTGTTGTGTATACAGTGGTAGTGTTCAGTTCAGTTGCTGGTGTTGCAGTTGATGGCACAGTTGTAGTTGTGACCGTTTCCCCTGTCAATGTTGTTTCCTGAATTATACTTGTTGGAGCTGTGGTCAATTTAGATGCAGTTGTTTCTGGTGTTGGTGCTGATTTGGTTGTTGTACTTTGTGTTGTGTATACAGTGGTAGTGTTCAGTTCAGTTGCTGGTGTTGCTGTTGATGGCACAGTTGTAGCTGTGATCATATTCACTGTCATTGTTCCCTGACTTGTACTTGTTGGAGCTGTGGTGAGTGTAGATGCAGTTGTTTCTGCTGTTGTTGGGGCTGTGGTTTTTGTATCTTGTGCTGTTTGTACTGTGGTAGTGTTCAGTTCTGTTCTTGGTGTTGCAGTTGATGGTACAGTTCTAGCTGTGATCGTTTCCACTGTTTTTGTTGTTTCCTGAATTGTACTCGTTGGAGCTGTGGTCAGTGTAGATTCAGTTGTTTTTACTGTTTTTGCTGCTGTGGTTGTTGTACTTTGTGTTGTGTATACAGTGGTAGTGTTCAGTTCAGTTGCTGGTGTTGCAGTTGATGGCACAGTTGTAGCTGTTACCGTTTCCACTGTTGTTGTTGTTTCCTGAATTGTAGTTGTTGGAGCTGTGGTCAATTTAGATGCAGTTGTTTCTGGTGTTGGTGCTGATTTGGTTGTTGTACCTTGTGTTGTGTATACAGTGGTAGTGGTCAGTTCAGTTCTTGGTGTTGCAGTTGATGGTGCAGTTGTAGCTGTCCCCCTTTCCACTGTCAGTGTTGTTTCCTGAATTTTAGTTGTTTGAGCTGTCGTCAATTTAGATGCAGTTGTTTCTGCTGTTGTTGGGGCTGTGGTTTTTGTACCTTGTGTTGTGTATACAGTGGTAGTGTTCAGTTCAGTTGCTGGTTTTGCTGTTGATGGCACAGTTGTAGCTGTGATCATATTCACTGTCCTTGTTCCCTGAATTGTACTTGTTGGAGCTGTGGTGAGTGTAGATGCAGTTGTTTCTGCTGTTGTTGGGCCTGTGGTTTTTGTATCTTGTGCTGTGTGTACCGTGGTAGTGTTCAGTTCTGTTCTTGGTGTTGCAGTTGATGGTACAGTTCTAGCTGTGATCGTTTCCACTGTCTTTGTTGTTTCCTGAATTGTAGTTGTTGGAGCTGTGGTCAGTGTAGATGCAGGTGTGTCTGCTGTTGTTGGAGCTTTGGTCGTTGTACCTTGTGTTGTGTATTCAGTGGTAGTGATCAGTTCTGTTCTTTGTTTTGCAGTTGATGGTACAGTTGTAGCTGTGACTGCATTCACTGTCATTGTTGTTCCCTGAATTGTAGTTGTTGGAGCTGTGGTCATTGTTGATGCAGTTGTTTCTGCTGTTGTTGGTGCTTTAGTTCCTGTAGCTTGTGTTGTGTATACAGTTGTAGTGTTCAGTTCAGTTGCTGCTGTTGCAGTTGATGGCACAGTTGTAGCTGTGACCGCATTCACTGTCATTGTTGTTTCCTGAATTGTAGTTGTTGGAGCTGTGGTCAGTGTAGATGCAGTTGTTTCTGCTGTTGTTGGGGCTGTGGTTTTTGTATCTTGTGCTGTGTGTACCGTGGTAGTGTTCAGTTCTGTTCTTGGTGTTGCAGTTGATGGTACAGTTCTAGCTGTGATCGTTTCCACTGTCTTTGTTGTTTCCTGAATTGTAGTTGTTGGAGCTGTGGTCAATGTAGATTCAGTTGTTTTTACTGTTTTTTGTGCTGTGGTTGTTGTACCTTGTGTTGTGTATACAGTGGTAGTGTTCAGTTCAGTTGCTGGTGTTGCAGTTGATGGCACAGTTGTAGCTGTGACCGTTTCCACTGTCATTGTTTTTTCCTGAATTGTAGTTGTTGGAGCTGTGGTCAATGTAGATTCAGTTGTTTTTACTGTTTTTGGTGCTGTGGTTGTTGTACCTTGTGTTGTGTATACAGTGGTAGTGTTGAGTTCAGTTGCTGGTGTTGCAGTTGTTGGCACAGTTGTAGCTGTGATCCTTTCCACTGTTGTTGTTGTTTCCTGAATTGTAGTTGTTGGAGCTGTGGTCAGTGTAGATGCAGGTGTGTCTGCTGTTGTTGGAGCTTTGGTCGTTGTACCTTGTGTTGTGTATACAGTGGTAGTGTTCAGTTCAGTTCTTGGTGTTGCAGTTGATGGTGCAGTTGTAGCTGTCACCCTTTCCACTGTCTTTGTTGTTTCCTGAATTTTAGTTGTTTGAGCTGTCGTCAATTTAGATGCAGTTGTTTCTGCTGTTGTTGGGGCTGTGGTTTTTGTACCTTGTGTTGTATATACAGTGGTAGTGTTCAGTTCTGTTGCTGGTGTTACAGTTGATGGCAAAGTTGTAGCTGTGATCCTTTCCACTGTCGTTGTTGTTTCCTGAATTGTAGTTTTTGGAGCTGTGGTCAGTGTAGATGCAGTTGTTTCTGCTGTTGTTGAGGCTGTGGTTTTTGTATCTTGTGCTGTGTATACAGTGGTAGGTATCAGTTCAGGTCTTCTTGTTGCAGTTGATGGTACAGTTGTAGCTGTGATCATATTCACTGTCGTTGTTGTTTCCTGATTTGTACTTGTTGGAGCTGTGGTCAGTGTAGATGCTGTTGTTTCTGCTGTTGTTGGGGCTGTGGTTTTTGTATCTTGTGCTGTGTGTACCGTGGTAGTGTTCAGTTCTGTTCTTGGTGTTGCTGTTGATGGCACAGTTGCAGCTGTGATCATATTCACTGTCCTTGTTCCCTGAATTGTACTTGTTGGAGCTGTGGTGAGTGTAGATGCAGTTGTTTCTGCTGTTGTTGGGGCTGTGGTTTTTGTCTCTTGTGCTGTTTGTACTGTGGTAGTGCTCAGTTCTGTTCTTGGTGTTGCAGTTGATGGTACAGTTCTAGCTGTGATCGTTTCCACTGTTTTTGTTGTTTCCTGAATTGTACTCGTTGGAGCTGTGGTCAGTGTAGATTCAGTTGTTTTTACTGTTTTTGCTGCTGTGGTTGTTGTACGTTGTGTTGTGTATACAGTGGTAGTGTTGAGTTCAGTTGCTGGTGTTGCAGTTGATGGCACAGTTGTAGCTGTTTCCGTTTCCACTGTCGTTGTTCTTTCCTGAATTGTACTTGTTGGAGCTGTGGTCAATTTAGATGCAGTTGTTTCTGGTGTTGGTGCTGATTTGGTTGTTGTACCTTGTGTTGTGTATACAGTGGTAGTGGTCAGTTCAGTTCTTGGTGTTGCAGTTGATGGTGCAGTTGTAGCTGTCACCCTTTCCACTGTCAGTGTTGTTTCCTGAATTTTAGTTGTTTGAGCTGTCGTCAATTTAGATGCAGTTGTTTCTGCTGTTGTTGAGGCTGTGGTTTTTGTACCTTGTGTTGTGTATACAGTGGTAGTGTTCAGTTCAGTTCCTGGTGTTGCTGTTGATGGCACAGTTGTAGCTGTGATCATATTCACTGTCCTTGTTCCCTGAATTGTACTTGTTGGAGCTGTGGTGAGTGTAGATGCAGTTGTTTCTGCTGTTGTTGGGCCTGTGGTTTTTGTACCTTGTGTTGTGTATACAGTGGTAGTGTTCAGTTCAGTTTCTGCTGTTTCAGTTGATGGCACAGTTGTAGCTATGACCCTTTCCACTGTCATTATTGTTTCCTGAATTGTAGTTGTTGGGGCTGTGGTCATTGTTGATGCAGTTGTTTCTGCTGTTGTTGGTGCTTTAGTTCCTGTAGCTTGTGTTGTGTATACAGTTGTAGTGTTCAGTTCAGTTGCTGCTGTTGCAGTTGATGGCACAGTTGTAGCTGTGACCGCATTCACTGTCATTGTTGTTCCCTGAATTGTACTTGTTGGAGCTGTGGTGAGTGTAGATGCAGTTGTTTCTGCTGTTGTTGGGGCTGTGGTTTTTGCACCTTGTGTTGTGTATACAGTGGTAGTGTTCAGTTCAGTTGTTGGTGTTGCAGTTGATGGTACATGTGTACCTGAGGTCATTTCCTCTCTATCTGTGTTTTTCTGAATTGCACTTGTTGGAGCAGTCGTCAGTGAAGACGCAGTTGTTTCTGCTGCTGTTGGGGCTGTGGTTTTTGTATCTTGTGCTGTGTGTACCTTGGTAGTGTTCAGTTCTGTTCTTGGTGTTGCAGTTGATGGTACAGTTGTAGCTGTGACCGTTTCCACTGTTGTTGTTGTTTCCTGAATTGTACTCATTGGAGCTGTGCTCAATGTAGATTCAGTTGTTTTTACTGTTTTTTGTGCTGTAGTTGTTGTACCTTGTGTTGTGTATACAGTTGTAGTGTTCAGTTCTGTTATTTGTTTTGCAGTTGATGGTACAGTTGTAGCTGTGACCCCATTCACTGTCATTGTTGCTTCCTGAATTGTAGTTGTTGTAGCTGTGGTCAATTTAGATGCAGTTGTTTCTGGTGTTGGTGCTGATTTGGTTGTTGTACTTTGTGTTGTGTATACACTGGTAGTGTTCAGTTCAGTTGCTGGTGTTGCAGTTGATCGCACAGTCGTAGCTGTGACCCCATTCACTGTCGTTGTTGTTTCCTGAATTGTACTTGTTGGAGCTGTGGTCAGTGTAGATGCAGTTGTTTCTGTTGTTGTTGTGGCTGTGGTTTTTGTACCTTGTGTTGTGTATACAGTGGTAGTGTTCAGTTCTGTTACTGCTGTTACAGTTGATGGCAAAGTTGTAGCTGTGATCCTTTCCACTGTCTTTGTTGTTTCCTGAATTGTACTTGTTGGAGCTGTGGTCAGTGTAGATGCAGTTGTTTCTGCTGTTGTTGGTGCTTTAGTTCCTGTACCATGTGTTGTGTATTCAGTGGTAGTGATCAGTTCTGTTCTTTGTTTTGCAGTTGATGGTACAGTTGTAGCTGTGACTGCATTCACTGTCATTGTTGTTCCCTGAATTGTAGTTGTTGGAGCTGTGGTCAGTGTAGATGCACTTTTTTCTGCTGTTGTTGGGGCTGTGGTTTTTGTATCTTGTGCTGTGTATACCGTGGTAGTGTTCAGTTCTGTTCTTGGTGTTGCAGTTGATGGTACAGTTGTAGCTGTGATCGTTTCCACTGTTGTTGTTGTTTCCTGAATTGTACTCGTTGGAGCTGTGATCAGTGTAGATTCAATTGTTTTTACTGTTTTTTGTGCTGTGGTTGTTGTACTTTGTGTTGTGTATACAGTGGTAGTGTTCAGTTCAGTTGCTGGTGTTGCAGTTGATGGCACAGTTGCAGCTGTGACCGTTTCCACTGTCATTGTTGTTTCCTGAATTGTAGTTGTTGGAGCTGTGGTTAAATTAGATGCAGTTGTTTCTGGTGTTGGTGCTGATTTGGTTGTTGTACCTTGTGTTGTGTATACAGTGGTAGTGTTCAGTTCACTTGCTGGTGTTGCAGTTGATGGCACAGTTGTAGCTGTGACCGCATTCACTGTCATTGTAGTTTCCTGAATTGTAGTTGTTGGAGCTGTAGTCAGTGTAGATGCAGTTGTTTCTCCTGTTGTTGGGGCTGTGGTTTTTGTACCTTGTGTTGTGTATACAGTGGTAGTGATCAGTTCTGTTGTTGGTGTTGCAGTTGATGGTACAGTTGTAGCTGGGAGCATTTCCACTGTTGTTCTTGTTTCCTGAATTGTACTTGTTGGAGCTGTGGTCAATTTAGATGCAGTTTTTTCTGCTGTTGCTGATGTCGTGTTTGTTGTACGTTGTGTTGTGTATACAGTGGTAGTGTTGAGTTCAGTTGCTGGTGTTGCAGTTGATGGCACAGTTGTAGCTGTGACCGTTTCCACTGTCATTGTTGTTCCCTGAATTGTACTTGTTGGAGCTGTGGTCAGTGTTGATGCAGTTGTTTCTGGTGTTGGTGCTGATTTGGTTGTTGTACCTTGTGTTGTGTATACAGTGGTAGTGTTGAGTTCAGTTGCTCCTGTTGCTGTTGATGGCACAGTTGTAGCTGTGATCATATTCACTGTCCTTGTTCCCTGAATTGTACTTGTTGGAGCTGTGGTCAATTTAGATGCAGTTGTTTCTGCTGTTGTTGGTGCTGTGGTTGTTGTACCTTGTGTTGTGTATACAGTGGTAGTGTTCAGTTCTGTTGCTGGTGTTACAGTTGATGGCACAGTTGTAGCTGTGATCCTTTCCACTGTCTTTGTTGTTTCCTGAATTGTACTTGTTGGAGCTGTGGTCAGTGTAGATGCAGTTGTTTCTGCTGTTGTTGGGGCTGTGGTTTTTGTATCTTGTGTTGTGTATACAGTGGTAGTGTTCAGTTCAGTTGTTGGTGTTGCAGTTGATGGTACATGTGTACCTGAGGTCATTTCCTCTCTATCTGTGTTTTTCTGAATTGCACTTGTTGGAGCAGTCGTCAGTGAAGACGCAGTTGTTTCTGCTGCTGTTGGATCTGTGCTTGTTGTTGCTTGTATTGTGTATACACTAAGCACTAGCCATAGCCGTAGCCATACTGTTACAAATATAGTATTTCATTATTTAATATACTGACACTAATTATTTAGTATTTAATTGTCATTCATCTAAAATTAACTGATTGTCTTTTTTCTCCCTCTGGCACTCATTACATCTTGTGACATAATTTGCCTGAAGATACTTCGATCAAGATCGAGTTAAACCATGTAATATTAAATTAAAACCCAAGTTATAAAAGTAAGCCTTTTAAACATTTTAGTTTTTCTCCTGGTCATAGTTTTAATATCATGAAGTCACATTCACATCTACTATTGGTACATTTAATATATTTTGCATAAAATATATCCTCGATAAAAAAATAGAAAAACGTTGTCTACATATGTTAGCATTCATTTTTCTATATAACATAAAAGCATGGTTGATGTTTTTTTAAAAGTATTTAATATACTATAAGTACTTTTAATGTACTATATAGTAATGCTAATGATATGTATATACAGTATTGTTCTTATGTTGTAAATATAGGATACATTCAGTATGTTCAATCTTAAAAAGAAATATCAGGTGTACTTACATATAGTATGGTCAATCGTGTAACCGATGCCATTGTATTTAGAAAAAGCAAATCTGTTGATATTCAATGAGATCAAATAAGCTTTTAGTTGTATTGGACGTGTCAAATAGTACCTATCAACTGAAAAAACATAATAATAATAATAATAATAATAATAATAATAATAAATTTTTTGTGTGCAGGTGCAGGTCTGTATCCAACAAGAAAATCAGTTTATGTGGCTTATAAATGTTACCTTTTAAAATGTTCTAAATTTGAACAAATATTTAAAAAATTAATATAAAAAACATAAACAGACATATTACCTTATTTTTTTCTTCAAAGTCATAACCATCCAGTCGAGAAAAAAAACCAAACAATAATCTGTTCACTGTAACACT
Source organism: Pangasianodon hypophthalmus (assembly GCF_027358585.1). Taxonomy (NCBI): domain Eukaryota; kingdom Metazoa; phylum Chordata; class Actinopteri; order Siluriformes; family Pangasiidae; genus Pangasianodon; species Pangasianodon hypophthalmus. The sequence continues at coordinate 692,412 of NC_069712.1, read as the reverse complement.
CTCAGCAATAGCCTTAATGACAACAGGGTCTGTCTTGCAAGATCATTTACCCAAAATGTAAGCTGACTTTAGAGGGAGTGGTTATAGGTGTAACTATTTTTATGCGCCTCAACAGCTATGGGTGTGATATGATTTTTATGTATAATATGTTAAAACTGTGCATTAATAGACTACATTGCATTATTCATACTCTCAAAATCAAATTGTATTATTTATTATAATGGTAACACTTTATTTTTAAGGAACGCATTCAGGGTTAATTAATATCTTGTTCTTTGTTCAATAAATCCCAAATTAGACACTTTCAAATGGTTTATCCAACCTGAGTTACACATCTATAAACACTAGTTTTCTAATAATCTAGTTTTATATACATTTTGATTTTAATTCTTTAAATTAAAATACAAATACTATTTTGTTAATGCCCTACAGGCTTTGTTTTTTTCCCCATTTGAGAAATGATAATTGTTATTTCAACTTGAAATGATCTTGACTTTAGAACATGGAATGAGAATTAACTAACTGAAAACTTGTGCTTTTTTGCATCTAACTAGTCATAACTTAAACTCTAGTAGAAGATGGAACACAAGTTGTACTATTAGTGTAGTACAGTTGTGTTTAGTGTAGTAGTGTAGTGTATTAGTGTACACTACACTATTTAGTGTATTAGTGTAGTACAGTTTAGTGACTTTATTTTAAGAGCATTTATAAGCCCTTAAAATAAACTGCAGGTCATTTCATGCTACAAAAAGTCTACAGGTATAATATGCTCAGTTACACCTTAATAAAAGATTAATTTAGGTAAGTAATTAATGCTAAATACTTTAAAATATCTTTCTAACAAAGCATTTATTGCACATTATCACAATACATGATTTTCTAGACATTTTCACCTAACTGATCACCAATAATTAACCACTTATATGTGTTCCTTAAAATATTACCTTTATGATTTAGTATAGTCATTACTGCATTTTATGAGAATACAACATCCCTGGCCCTCATCAAGATACAGTTGAATGTAAAGGCAGAAGATTTGTTGTCTCCCAATCAAAAATTGTATAAGATCAGGGCAGAGGGTGGAAATTTCAATCAAGCATCAAGCATCATATATGCAGTAAAACAGACAGTTACACTGAACACTGAAATACTTACTCTGCATTGCTTCTGATAAAACTGACTTTACACTCCTGTCGCGTCTACCTGATAGTTGGAATGTAAACAGGCTGTGCTGGGGGTGGGTTCTATCCATAATTATATTGTTTGCTCTCCTGGTGACCCTTGTGCCCTAAATGTTCTCCAGTAATGAGTAGGCTGCTACTGTGATGGTTTGAGCAGTTCTAACCACTTTTACAAAGAGCCTTGTGGTCCTGAGAAGAGCATCCAAAGAGAACCAGACTGTGATATTGCTGGTGAGAATGTGCTTTATGGTACCCCTGTAGAAGTTGCAAAGAATTTTGTTTGACATGCCAAATTTCTTTAGCCTTCTCAGGAAGTACAGGCATTGCTGGGCTTATTTATTTGGTGAGTTTATTTATTCATAGTATTTTTATTATGCTTTAATTCACTTTAATCATTTTTATTCTATAACAATACTATTGCATGCTGTTCTTTGCTGCAAAGGCTTCCTAAATTCACCTATTTTAAATATTACCTGCTTTCAGCAAGCCAACAAGCAATACTCTAAAGGGGCAGCAAAATTATTGAGGTCATTTTGTACACTTTATTTTTTTATGCTTTATTTCAAAAGAATTATTATATATATCATTCCCTATAAATTCACCCATATAACTTTATATTAGTTGATGCATATCCAATATTCATTAAAACAAATAGAACTTTTTGGGATTACATGATTTGTAATGTATAATTATAACATGAACATCTTGACTTAAGGTTGTTAAAGAATCTTTTAAATTCCATCATAAATTACATCATAAATATGGTATAACTAAGTTAATAATTGTTTTGAAAGAAGATTGTTTCACATCGATTTTGGAGTACAAATGCTGAATAATATGATAATATGCATAATTGGCAACAAAATCAGGGAAGGGACTAACAAGAAAGACCAGGAGATGTGTGTTAAACCAACTCGTGATATAAAAAAAAAATAATAAAATTGTATGTGAAATGTGAAAATTAAAAAGAACACTCTGCAGCTTGTTGATGTATTAGCGCTAAATCCCTTTGCTACACCCAAAAATGTCTTGATCATTGTACTGCATTATTATTTTACAGATCATGTTTCCAATACAAAGGTCAAATGATTCCATCTTACCTGAAAAATGATTCACCAGTACTGGAATGTTGTTAGCGTGTTTCATGACCCAATGTTTGGTTTGTAGATTCAGCTAAAGATACACCTTTTTCAGACATCCAAAATATATCTGCCTGTTTGAGTCATACACACAAACACAAACACAAAAAGTATCTTATAAATGCAGTAACCACCACATGTTGCTCAGGGTGGGTCCACATGTTGATACTCTTTCTGTCTTACACACACTTACAGACATTCACACAGTGATAATTCTCCATCTCACACACATTAACATACTGTGGTATAATGACTACTGAACCACATATTTTTTTCCCTAAAGAAGACCTATATGTCCTAAAATGTAAGGCTGCATCCATGTATGTGTGAGTAAGGTTTATCTACTCAGAATATCTATTATACACCAATCAGCTATAACAATAAAACCACTGACAGGTGAAGTGATTAACATTGTTTATCTTGTCACACCTGTTATACCTGTCAAGGAGTGTGATATATTGGGTGGCAAGTGAACAGTGAGTTCTCAAAGTTGATGTGTTGGAAGCAGTGCAAGCGTAAGGATCTGAGTAACTTTGACAAGATGCTTTCATGAAATATATTAGTCAGGATTTAGGCCTCATCATAGCACAGAGACAGCTCTGGTTAGATTCAAGATTTTCAAGATTCAAGATTTTTATTTGTCACATACACAATTATATACAGTGTATAACCAGTGGAAACCTGGCCTACTCCTCTTTAATTTAGTATTTAATGCACAGTCTAAAGTTAAAATTTAAAAATCTGAAATGAATAAGAACTAGTAATAAATAAGATAAGAAATATGAAACAGGAGTGTGCAGAAGGGAAGTACAAAATACACAGAGAATGTGCAAAAATGGATGTACAAAATATGCAGTGTGTTACGTGTAGTAACAATACAAAGTGCAGTGTGGTTTTAATGTTATGGCTGATCGGTGTGTGTGTGCATGTGTATGCATAAATATATACATATATAGGGTACAGTTTTTCACACTTTTACTTTTTTTTTTCTTAACTACAAATGCAGTCTTCACAAGTGAAACCCAGGGTTCAAACCAAGAGTAGACATTCAGAGCTATTAATTATGTATGTATGTATGTCTGTATGTGTGTGTGTGTGTGTGTGTGTGTGTGTGTGATGGACCCTTTTCTGGTTTGCCTCCCGAGTCTTCCTCCGCACCCTCACCCAGCTGGGTTCTACAGCAACCAAGTCGGCTCCATACACCCAAATTATGAACAATAATCAATAAATATATGGAATGCTTAAACATGGTAGATTTTGGAGATTACTGCACCCATTGGACAGGTACTACTCATTTTTCTCCCCTGTTCACAAATCCCATTGCAGGATTGATTATTTCCTCCTAGATGCATAACTAATTCCCAAAATCTACTTCCCAATACCATAATATTATAATATCAGATCATTCACCCCACTCCTTGGATCTTAACCTAGTCACTGTCAGAGGAGAAAATGTATGGTGCCTGGACACCTCTTTGCTACAGAATGCTAGCTTCTGTCAATACCTTCCATTAGCCTGGCAGCTGAGGAAAACCCAATCCATGCAAACCCTACAGTACATTGCATTAAATCAAGTAAAGTCTCTACTCTGTCAGACAGCAAAGCAATAAATCAATAATTTGCTGAATTCTATGCAGAGATTTATAATTCACAATATAAGAGCCAGTGTAAACCTGGAAGAGGTCTGTGCAGCTATTTATTCTTTCCCAAATAACAAGGCTTCAGGGTTATATGGATTTAGTATAGAATTTAATTAAAAAGTACAACAAAATACTCTCTCCAATACTTTGCATGTTTAGGCATTCAAAAGAAGCCAATGTGCTTCCCCAACAATGTATGGAGCCAACATTGTTTTGATCCCAAAACCTGGGTGGGAAGCTTTACAGTATTAATTTCATCTCATAGACCTATTTCACTAATCCCTATAGAGACTAAGCTGCTTAGCAAAATAACAGATTGAAAGATCATATAGTCACAATCATACATCCTGTTGTTTCCAATCAAAACATCTCTTCCACCTTCCCAATATACAGAGGGACACTACAGGGATGTTGCCTGTCCGCATCTCTGTTCGCCATTCTTAAAGAGCCACTTGCTATTAGTATAATACAACACACAGAAATAAAGCTAATCAGGACAAAGGGAGGACCACAACATGTATCATTATATGCTGATAATATACTGCTGTATACTTCCAAAAAAAATGAGAGGGATAAAATTTGGGATAGCCCTAAAGAGAGAAAGCATGGGAGCACAACCAACTTGACTACATTAGTTCGTCACATTAGTTCGTCCAACTAATGGCAAGGGTAGGGTCTTCCAGTATTCAATGTGCTGTTTCAGTTGTTTAAATTTTTCATTCCAATTTACCTTGAGCAGGTCACCTGGCTTTTTTGTTACTATGACACCAAGATATAAGAAATTGTTGCAAGCTATTTTAAATGAGGTAAACTGCAGGTAGTGCATGTTTGTATTTTGTGTTATAGGCATCCATTCACTTTTCTCACAGTTGATCGTAAATCCAGAAAATGATCCAAAATTGTTTAATCAGAGTCTAGAGTGGGGGAAGACTAAAGCAGTTTCATCAATATCTATGTTTTATAGTTCCATGTAAATGAGATTATCGGTGAATCTAATTGTTTGAAAAAAAAAAATGTTTCACCAATAATCTCATTCACATGGAACTATAAAACATGGATATTGATGAAACGTCTATGGAAATCCAAAGCTGAAGGCGGTTTTGGTCTCCCTAATTTTAAGCTATACTTACAGTATGTGCAACAGGTTGTCAATAGAACAGTCCTCATGTAACAATACCTCACTTCCAGCTATTCTTATTCTAACCACCCTAATAAAATCAATAAATCATTTTATGATGGACACTTTATAAAAAAAATATGGTCAAAACCCATATAGAAAGTCCAAACACTTGCATGGACAGTCCCGTATGCAGAAACCATGATTATGTATACACACCATACAACTGATGATATTAATAGATTTAACCCCCTAGACCAAGCTGCAATCTCATAATTCTATTTAAGTACATTTCAGCACAGAGGCCATCAAATGCAGATGGGAAGATGAATTATGATTGGAATTGGTGTGTCTGAAAAATATACACACTTGCTTAATAAATGTAAAACATAATTTATTTCAGTTTAAAAACCTACACAGAATATACCTCTGTAAAATTAAGCTCCAGAAAATCTGCCCACACACATCTCCTTTAGTAAAGTAAAAGAAGATACATTAATGTACTCATTCTGGGGATGTAGCAAGTTACAAACATTCTGGACCAGCATTTTTAATTGTCTCTCAAATGCATTTGAGAGCCTAACCCACTTTGGGCTATTTTAGGATCAACCAATACCTCAGTAGCAGTAGAGAAGCATGAAGAGCAGACTATTCTTTTTAGTATGATTATTGCAAAAATAATTGTATTACAAATGTGGAAACTAGAGTCAGTACCAACATCCAACATGTGGATAAACGAACTAAACTAATATTCTGCACTTGGAGAAGCTGCACTTTCAAAGTAAAGAACAGCTAGAGTTATCCGATACTTGCCCACTTGGAAATGGTCCAAGAATAAACCTGCTTAATACATGGAGCACCTGTTGCTGTATGTACTTAATGTATTTATTGTTGTGTTAATGTTACTTAATGTAACTTAATGTACTTACATGTAAAACATGCATCCCTGGATTCTAACTGTACCTATTTGTTTCCTGTGAGATGTTATCCTGCAAGTCATGTTACTTATTTTATATTGAAAATGAAAATGATCATATAAAAATAAAAGCAAAATATTTGGAGAATATAAATTAATTTATATACTGAACCAATGTAAATGGGTAGTTTCAGTCTGACTTACTTTACTCCACTTTCTTTGCTAACAAGCTTGAGGTGAAATTGGAGCTTTAGAAAAGGGTGTGTCAGGTAGAAGGAATTTGTTTCTCTCACACATACACACTCCTTCTAAGCACCTACCAATAATAAAATGCAGTTCCTCAATTATGCATTAAAGTTATTGCATAAAGTTTTTAATGATCAATTTCTTATGCACTCATTTTGTTATTAGGATGGCAAACTGCATGGCATGGGGACAGCATCCAAGCTCCATGCACACAGGGCAAAGGCAGGATTTGAGCCCCCAACCCTTTATATATAATATAAAAATATTTTCTTTTTTGTATGCTACTGGTTGTATTTAATTTGCAATTATTTATTGGAAACATACAATTAATACAAAACAACTCAGAAATATTAGGTATTGGATCATAAAGACAATAGGGAACAAAAACACAACAGGCACATGGTACTAGATCAAAGAACATAAACAGTTTTAATCCATAGTTTAGTATAGTTTCTTTTTGCTTGCATGTAATTCAGGCATTTTCCAACTCATTGCTATGCCAAGTTGACCATGGGTGGTTGCAGGGAATAATTTAATAACAGCATCTATAAAGAAAAAAGAGATACTCACTGAGCTCACTGTGCACACAAATTAACATAGATGCATTTGCAGTTTATGTTGGTTATGCAGTAACTACTTCATCTTTTGCGTTATCTTACTTTCAGAAATTTAATAAAACCTTTATTGCTATAGAACTTTATATATATATATATATATATATATATAATATACAGAGCGAGAGAGAGAGAGAGAGAGAGAGATAGCTAGATACTAGGACACTGGTAGCTTACACCGAGCTACTGATACTTAGCTCAGTGGCAACTTTACACAAGTTCAGTGTTAAATAAGCCAGTAAATGGCACAACCAAGATATAACCATGCAGATATCTTAATAGTAAAATACTGTTTTCGTAAATTATAAAATAAAAAAAAATTAAAGTTGTTAAGTTTTACCAACTTTGTGCACTATAGCCTGAAACACAGGCCATCCTCCTTTGGGATGTATATAGGGTAGTAATAATTTTGTAAATGATGCAATTTTTGTAAATGAAGTTATATTATGCTGTAAAATTAATATTCAAAATCACCCAATAACACACTAATGCATTGCACACACACCTGCTCACTAAAAGTGACATAACACTCAGGTGCTCCGGCTGATGTACACAAAGTGTTACAGGTAAGGAATATATATATATATATATATATATATATATATATATATATATATATATATATATATATATATATATATATATATATAGTACTTCAGTACTTTCAGTAGGTCTATATACTGCTACTCACATTCACTACTTATTGTTGCTGTGTGGACAATGGTATTTTTTTTTTCCTCCATTCACTTTTGTTTTGCAAACCAATATAGAAAATTTGAATCTTCAGTATCGCTTTCAGTCAAATAAACAATAGGTTTTGTATTTTTGTGCCTTTAGGATGAAGAAGCTGCAGTAGCAAGGGAAGCAGAACACCAGAATGCAATTGCAACAAACAGACAGCTAGTAGGGGTATTTTTAAAGGTTTGTACAGTCAAGGATAAACAGTTTCATCAGTCTGTAACTGATTTGATCCATGGGTCTTTTTGAGATAGGTGGAACTGTGTCAGTTTTTTCTGAGCATTCTACCTTTTCAGTTCATCTACAGGTCATTGTTTCTACAAAGTGAGCCAATCTTTGTTAATGTTTGTCTTAGTTTATTGATAGGTATTGAATTACAACATTATTAAAAAGTTCAGTATTGCTTTCAGTTAAATAACCAACAGACTTTTAGTGTTTCTGTGCCTTTTAGGACAAGGCATCAGAGGTGGATGGCAGCTCAGGGAATAAAGACGAGGCCCTTACTGCAGCTTGGCAGGTGAAAGATGTTCAAATCATGACCAAAAAAAAAAGAACATGAATTACTCTTGCCAGCTTTAATTTGACTGATGAAGCAGTTGAAGATGCATTGAAAGTAATAAATGTCATCACTAGTAAACATTCTATCTCAAGTGGTCCAATACAGACATGATAGATCAGGGTTCTTTAAATCTGGTGCTCGAGGTCCAATGCCCTGCAGAGTTTAGCTCCAACCCTAATCAAACACACCTGAGCAAGTTAACCAAGGTCTTCAGGATTACTAGAAAATTACAGGCAGGTGAGTTTGGTGGTTGGAGCTAAACTCCACAGATTTGAAGAATCTATGTCAATCATAAATCTAATTACTGTAAAATACTGTTCATTTTTATCATTTGTGATGCTTATATTACATCAGTTCATTTTTCAAAATACATGAATAAAGTAGTCTTTACTCCAGATTGCTACTAGCCCTAGCTCTGTAACCAGTGGAATCTCAAACTCATTTTTTTTTTACAGCAGAATGCTACCATAGAGGACTTATTACTGTGAAAATTTCAGGTTCGTATTTGGTCCCCCATCAGAAATATTAAACCCAAAAGTGAGGGGAATTTTGAAAATTTGCACTTTCTCCCCTCATAAAAAAATAAATAAGAGAAGTCTCAAACATGAAATGTTCTGTATGCACAATATACTTGCCTAGATACCTCATGAAAAAAATTAAGACTGAAACTCGAACCCTTCCCATTATAAACTGACCCTAATAGAGGAACTATGAGCAATCTTGAGTGTTACATTAAGACGTGCTTTCTAAGTCTAAGGAATATGAATGTGCAAAATGTTTACATATTACCATGCACCCTTGTAATGTGTTCTAGAGATCAGTTTTTGTTCCAAGGAGCTAAGACCATCCCGAGCCAAGATATTGAGGTTTCTGTAAACAGCTGTATAACCAAAGTTTGTTGTGTGCCATGACACAAAGATTAATTTAGAAAAATTAAAAAATGGTCAAGCAACCAACTTTACAATTATTGGACTACTTGAGATCGACTGACCCTATACTACTTTACAGTCCCCTCCGAAAGTATTGGAACACAAGGCCAATTCTCTTGATTTTGAAGACATTTAGGTTTGAGATCAAAAGATGAATACGAGAAGATAGAATTTCAGCTTTCATTTCCTGATATGTACATCTAGATGTCAAACAAATTTCCATCACTTTGGTAGAGGTTAATCTCGGTTGCAGAACCTTTGTGGCTATTTCTTTGTGAATTCCCATCTGGCCTTCTGATACTTACTGCTGATGAGAGGTTTGCATCTTGTGGTTTGAATACCTTCACCCCTGCCCTGTGGAGGTTGGTGGGAATTTTTCTTCACAGCTCTCACAATGTTTCTGTCATCAACTTCTGTTGTTTTTCTTGGCTGACCTATTTGTACACCAATGGTTTCTTTCTTTTTCAGGACAATCCATTTGTTGTATTGGCTATGCCCGATGCTTGTGCAATGGCTCTGATTGACTTTCCCTCTTTTCTCAACTTCAAAATGGCTTGCTCTTCTCCCATAAACAGCTCTCTGGTCTTCACAGGTGAAACCCAGGGCTCAAACAAAGAGTATACATTCAGGGCTATTAATTGTTTAAACAATCTAACAGGCCACACCTGGGCAACAAGAAACACCTGTCAGTCACGTGTTCCAGTATTTCTGATCACTTCAAAAATGGGTGAGTTAAAAAAAAAAAAGGTGGCATGTTTTAAGTTGTATAACACATGTAGATGTAAATATCAGGAAATTATCTATCGTCTCATATTCATCTTTTGATCTCAAACTCAAATGTCTTCAGAGTATAGCAAAAACAAAGAATCGGCCTTTTGGAGGGGACTGTAGTTGATTGGATGCTAAACTGAAATGATTGAAATGTAGACAGTAAGTTGTGCTTGAACAATGTTGTGTGCTTGAACCAAACCAGTTAAGTGAGAGTAATGCCTAAGTAATATATAAATACCCCCAATTTATATATTTATAAATTTATAAATACCTCAAAATAATAATTAAGTATATTAACAGAGCACAATTACTTAAGTATATTCCAGCCCTGGTATTATCTTGCTCTATCAACAATAAATGAATGAATCAGTCTAAACTTTGTCAATTGTGTCTATTACTAATAATGACATCATTTAAAACTTTTCATTCCCAAGAGTACTGGTTAAAAATGTAAAGTCACATACTGTGTTTTTAAAAGACATTTTCACTTAGTCATTTGTGACAATTTTTCTGACCTGGAGCAGTAACACCCTTAGTCATCCATCAATGTGGGTTAGGTCAAACAATACACAATTAAAAAGACAAGTGACAAAAGACAAATGAGTTTCATTTTCATGTGTGTATTCTCTGATCTTCAAAGTGAAACAAGCAATTAATGATTTATAATTAGAACTGAGACTCAAAGAAAGTTTCTAGCAAGGTCTTTCTGAAAATATGACACCCACATACTGAACTAATTCTTTTGCCTAGTATGTCATTGTTGTGCTTTGAAGCAGAACAAATATGTAGAACATTCTGCCCTTCATCTACTGACATTAAGAATTTGTAGGTTGTATAGTCAAAGCCGGACAAACTGTGAGCTCTATATCGTTTAGCTTTCAAGATGGCTTTTCACGGTAGTGACTGTAATTATCTTTATTGAAGGATAAAATGATTAAGTTCAGGGAGCTGAATCTTGGAAAACATGTTACAAACATTACAAATGAGAATACAGAAGTCTGGACATTTGTCATTATCATTTCTGTCACGGAGAGTGGTGGCGAAGGTGTTGAACTAAAACATAAAACTTGTTTTGCCTGCTATTCTTCTGCTGACACACCCATGTTGCATTGAGATAAACTTTTTTGACATGTCATAATGTGTGCAGGTTCAAAGGAAATGTATTTATCTGTAACATTTCATTTTACTTTTCCTCTCAAGCATGGTGTTATGAATTCTGCTTGGTTTATCTCTAATGGGGTTACTTTGAGTGAGTTGATTTCAGGTTTCTTGTAACTTAAGATAAGATAAGATAAGAGAGATAAGATAAGATAATCCTTTATTCGTCCCCAATGGGGAAATTTGCATTGTTACAGCAGGAGATATAAAGATACAAAAAAAATAAGAGACACACCAAGTATGCACAAAAACACGAACACACAACAGTATTAAAGTGACAAAGTAAACTTGCTCTATTATTCACATGTGACAGGTTTCTTTCCTGATTATTCTTGATATTTCTGCATGGTGCACTGTTAAAAGCTGTACATACATAAAATTGAAATGAAATTGAATTGAATTGAATATTTGTGGTTATTAGCAGTTTTTTCAACTTTGGTAGAATAAATATAACCTATAATTATATAGTATAGTATATAGTATAGTACATTGCCCTCATAAAATGGCACGGCAGGATGACACAGAAGCGTTCTTGAACAGTACTAGCACTCTACAGAAATGTGGGGCTGGCCAGACTCCCAGTGGGCAGCCCACCTACTGCCGCTCCTGACTGGGGAAGCCCAACTTGTGGCCCAACAGCTGCCAGTAGCCAACATGCTGGAGTACCAGAACCTGAAGCGGGCAATATTGCAACAGGTCGGCCTGAACAGCATCGTCAGCGCTCACTGACTCTCTGCAAACTTGGCCGTCCGTTTGCGTTCGCCCAGAAGCTCAGGGACACCTGCAGAGGATGGCTGCTGGCCAAGGGGCGCGGCGCTGAAGGAGTGATTGGCCTAGTGGTACTGGAGCAGTTCGTTACCCGACTACCATAGGGGACGGCAAAGTGAGTTCAGTGCCACCATCCAGCATCGCTCGACAAGGCGGTCCAGCTAGCAGAAGACCACTTGACTGCGTATCCAGGGTAGGCGAGTCCCTCTCTTCTCTCTCTCACTCTCTTCCTTCCCCTCTTTCTCCTCACCTTTCCTCCATTCCTGCACCATGGAAATCGGGGCCACCCTCCCCCCCATGTCTGTCTTCTCTTCCCCTCAGATGAGTGAATTCAGGGCTGCAGGTGTGGGAGTAAAGTTTGGGCTGGTGTGCTGGAGTTGCGGGGAGCCTGGGCACTTCCAGAACCAATGCCACGTGATGGAGGTGGGGGCGTTGGTCCAGATCCTCGACATGCCGCAGGCCATCCCCGATCGAACTGGGATGTACCACATACCAGTGAGTGTCCAAGGGGGTACATACCACGCATTGGTGGATTCAGGCTGTAACCAAACCTGAATTCACCAATGCTTGGTTCAAGTGGAGGCATTGGGAAATGCACATTTGGTGAAGGTGAGGTGTGTACATGGGGGTGTTCACAAATATCTGTTGGTGCCAGTCATCATTAAATTTCAGGGGCAAAAACACATAGTGGAGGCAGCGGTTAGTCATTGCCTCACCCATCCACTAATCCTGGGGACAAATTGGCCAGGGTTTTGAACATTAGCAAAAGAAATGTTTGTGGATGGGTCCCGCTGTAGTGTGAGACGGTGTGGAATATATGCAGAATTGGCTGGGGAGGCGGTGCCAGGGCCGTCGAACGTCAGCTCCACCTCAGGGTAACACAGACAGTGGGGCAGGCTCCGCTTCTCCACTCTTGGTGGGGATTCCCCTCAGGCATTTCCCCTTGGAGCAGCTGCGCAACGAGACCCTGAGGCATGCCTTTGACCAAGTAAGAGTAATCAACGGTCAGTCAATCCAGCTTAATGTTGCGCTATCCCATCTCTATTTTTCAATTATTAATGATAGGTTATACCAAGTGGCACTGGACAGTCAGACACAAGAAGAAATGACCCAGTTGTTGGTCCTGAAGAGTTGTCAGGAACCGATATTCCAGGTGGCTCACCATAATCTGGCAGGGCACTTAGGACAGTACAAAACATCAAACCGACTCATGGCCCATATCTATTGGCTGGGCATTCACGGTGATGTTTGCATGTGGTGTGCGGCATGTTGCGAATGTCAGCTGATGAATCCGCTGTCCAACCCCAAAAGCGCTATTGCACACTCTTCCATTAATCGAGGTCCCCTTCGAAAGAATTGGTATTGATCACGTAGGGCCATTGGATCAGAATGCATGAGGGCATCTTTGTGCTAGTTCTAGTGGAATACTAATGCGATACTCAGAAGCAGTGCCTCTCTGTAACATCTCAGCATGCAGTGCTGCGGAGGGTCTCTGCCATGTTATTTCCTGAGTTGGGATCCCGAAAGAGATCCTGACTGAGCAGGGCTAATCTTTCATGTCACGGACACTATGCCAGCTGTACAAATTGTTGGGGAATTTGCACCAGTGTTTACCATTTGCAGATGGAAGGGCAGTTCGAACAGTGTAATCAAATGCTTAAAAACATGATTTGTAATTTCGTTCATGACGATGCACGGAATTGGGATAAGTGGCTAGAGTGTTTCTCCCTCCAAGCATACGCAGACACAAGTGGTTTCCATACTACTGGTTTATTTGATGGCTTTTCCCCCAAATCCACCGTGAAAACTAAGTAATGAAATACAAAACCACATTAACTTAATACAAACCAAAACATACAAACGTAAAGCAAATATGAAGCAAAATACCTCACTGGCTGCATGCTGAAAGAGAAATTGTCTTGAATAGTCCTTAATCACACGTTCAAGTCCTCTGCAAGAACACATCCACTGACACGCACAACGCTCGTGTTTGCCGCTTGCTGACTTGCAGGAACTGAGATGCAGTCAGCCATTACATACAACCATCGGCCGGTATTTCAAAATAAAAGTACCAAACTTAACAAAAAATAAATTCACAAATAATAAATGCAACTTATTTTCTTCATAACGAAAATTGTCTTAGAAAAAAGTAAACAACATATATACATAATATAAACAATATAATAGCAACAGTTACATAGAGCCCCTGTTATTTACAGTATGAGAAGTCCCAAAACACTCCATGGGTTTTCCCCTTTTGAATTATTGTGGAATAATATAGGTGGAAGCCTCGTGGCTTTCTGGACATCAATCGGGAAAATTGTGAAGAGGAAATAAAATCCAATACATTCTTGACATGTGAGCAAAACACAACACCTTAAGTCATATAACACAGGAGAATTTGTGTCAGGCACAAGAACGTCAAGCCTGGCTGTATAAGAGGGGTTGAGCTCCAAATTACTCGCCAAGTGGCAAGGGCCCGTTGAGGTCACACAGTAAGACAGGGACGTCAACAATGAGGTAAGGCGAATGGATAGAGTCGGGGAGTGGCAGGTTTACCACCTCAATCTCCTCAAACCATGGAGGGAGGTGCTTCCCATGGCTTTGGTGACAAGGAGCTAGGATCATGGGTAAATCTAAAAACGGTGGCTCAATCTACCCCGCTCCCTTATGGAGACCACCTCTCAATGTCAGGCAGAGTTTTCTGATGTGTTCTCTCACCTCTAACCGGTCGCAATAATCTCATAGAGCACCACCTCGAGACGCCCCAGGGGTGGTGGTACGCAGCTGCCCCTACCGTCTGTTGGTTCCGGATGAGCTCAAGGCCATGCTTGATATGGGAGTAATTGAGGACTCCCACAGTGACTGCTTCAACCTGGTTTTGGTTCCCAAAGTGGATGGTTCAGTCAGATTTTGTGTGGACTTTAGAAAAGTCAACACAGTGTCTAAATTCAACATATACCCAATGCCTCGCATTGACGAACTTCTTGATCAGTTAGGTGCAGCTCACTTTATTTGACACTGGATTTGACTAAGGGATATTGGCAGATCCTCTTGACTTCAATATCTTGAGAAAAATGCACAAAAATGCCTTTTCTGCTCCTTTTGGGTTACACCAATTTGTGACCCTTCCTTTTGAGTTGTTTGGAGCCCAGGCAATGTTCCAGCGGCCACACGTTGCTTAGCGGCACATTCAGCATCTGAGGGCTATCCTGAGATCACTGAGGCAAGCGGGACTCACGGTGAGCCCAAAGAAATGTGTGAATGGACAGGTGGACGTACGGTATCTCGGTTTCCACTTGGGCCACAGGCAGATCCCAAATTGACAAGACAGCAACAATTGCGGCCTGTCCGAGACCCAAGACTAAAAAGGTTCTGGGGCTGGCTGGGTATATTCATAGGTTTGTGCCTAATTATTTGGATGGCACCAGCCAGCTGACTGATCTTACTAACAATGGAGCACCAGATCCAGTCCAGTGGACAGAGCCGTGCCAACAGGCTTTTATTCAGGTAACAGCTGCACTCTGTGGTGGACAACTTTTACATTCTGGTAGAGGGGGAGGATTGTCCTGTGATGTACATTAGCCACAAGCTCTCTGTGTGTGACTAAGTACAGCACAATAAAGAAGGAGTGTCTGACCATCAAATGGGAGTTCCTCATCCTCCGTTAATATCTGTTGGGATGGGCCTTCGCTCTCTGTTCAGACCACGCCCCACTCCAGTAGCTCCACTGCATCAAAGATGCCAGCGCATGGATCACCAATTGGTACCCTTACGAGCCTACAGAGGCGCAGGTGGGATCACTTGGATTTTTTTCTTATAGCAATGACAATGAGTCTGTCAGTTATGGTCATACAGAAAAGAGGAAGACATCATTCGAAAATGTAAATGGTCTACTTTTATTTGTGTCCACTCACAATAAAAACAAAATGTTGTGCTTTTTTAAAATACAGAAAACAAACAGGATGCACTTTCCTCTGCGTTTATCTCTGTTAGTTTCTATCTGGAGCGCTTCACAAAAATGAACTGAAACTCAGTGTATAATTGTGGCACAGACATGAGAAGTATGTCTTTAGAAACCTTGAAATGGATACTTTTAAATGAACCAATTTAAATCCAAAACAAATATTCTCTGATTATGTAATGTGCAAGAAACTAATGATAGGTACAGTTTTTCTGTCTCAGCTCATTAGCACTAATCTAGACACACCCACCCACAGCGTGTACTATTCATATGGTTATGACCTGTGTGAGCCATGCAAACATGGTAAAAGCCCCCCATCAATGCAATAAAAATGGCATCAAGCTTCATCAAATTCACTGACTTTTTATCACTTTTGGATAATGGCATGCTACACATGTGAGGAAGCTCTCCAGATGGTCCTGGACAGTGAAGAAGAGTTCACCATTTCCTCAGAAGAAGAGCATGACTCCAATGATGAATGGTTGCATTTTTGGAGTGACTTGATCCAGTAGAGGATTTCTGATGAGTAAGTCATTTATTCTTACTTACATTAGTTAACATGTTATTTTTAGATAAGCATTGTGATGCCGGGCTGGTAGCCCGCACCAGAAAACCAGCAAGGGCTCTACTGCCGCCGGTTCAGCACCTTGGAGACAGGTCTAGGAGCAGTACTGTCTGAAACCTTTGAGGGGGAGGAGCACCCAGTCTTGTACGTAAGTTGGAAGTTGACCCCCGCCGAGAAGCACTATGCTGCCGTCGAGCGGGAAGCCCTGGCCATAAAGTGGATGGCAGAGGAATTCCAGTACTATCAGGCAGGCCACTCCTTTGTCCTGGTGACCGATCACACCCCTCTCCAGTGGACGGCCAGGGCAAATGATACTAACGCTCATGTAACACATTGGTTTCTATCACTGCAAACTTTAACTTCCAGGTGCAGCACCGGGCGCGTCCAACGTGGAAATGCCGACGGCCTGTCTCTGGGTTGATCTCACACCGGTAGCAGGCTCGGAAAACCAGCAAGTGCTCCTCACACTACTGCCGCCGCGGTTCTGAAAGGACAGCGCCAGTTCAGCACCTCGAACATGTTGGACAGCAAGAGAGTGTGTGGCTGCTGGAGGTGGAGTAATAAGGTACAGCTGGCAGCCAATCACGTAGATGAATTCAGTCGGGGAGAAGCCAGGAGATTATAAAAGGAGACGGCGGCAGATGACAGAAGGAGAGTTTTGGGCTCCGGTCCCTCATTAACGGTGCTGTTTCTGTTTCTCCTTCTTTTTGCAGAAGACGAGGAAGACGCCGCCGCAGGGAGCTGCCACTAATCCTGCCCATCTGCAGGCTGTGTTCAGAGCTCACTGGGGGCCTGTTGCTGTCGTCACGCTGACCCTACTGCTCACACCGCCAGCCTCCGCCCTCACCTCACCTCCTACAGTGCACAGAGCACTGTTGCACCTCCATTATTTCCACATAATCTGCACCTTATTTGTGAGAACTCCAATAAAAACACCTGATTTGCACCTTATCCCTCTCTCTCTCATGGTTCTGCTCACTACCTCCTGCAAAGCAAGCGTGACAGCATTTACATATTTTCCTAGTCAGGTTATTTCCCAACTTTATCGCCAGGCTGAAATCAGACGCTATTTCAAGTGAATGTGATATATAATATGATAGCCTATAAAAATAATATGAATGTTTAGACTATATTTCATTGGCTAGCTCTTGACCAGTGTTTACTGTAAAATACTGCCTCACCACAGAAGCTAAGAATTGTCTAACTTTTTTTTTAGGATTGTGGCTGCATCACCCTCACTTTCACATGCACTTTGCACAGGGAGGGCACACAGGTGTTGTTCAATTTTCAAAGTGAAAATAATACTGAGTAAGTGCACATTTACCCACTATTTTACAGATATTTAATTTTGTTTATGTTCTTTGTGATAATACATTAAGTATATGTGCACGTATGGCATTACAAAAATTGTGTTTTTTTGTTATAAGTGGGCAATATTAGTATTAGTGATTAATGATATCAGTGATAATATAGTATCTTTGATCCTGTGATCAGCATGCTCACAGTTGTTTGCTTTTTTTTTTTTTTTTTAACAGATGTGAGAATGACAATGACCAGATACCTGTTACAAAGAGAGTGAAGACAATCAAGCAGGTAAGCTACAGGCAGTATACTTGGTCATGGAAAACAAAGACTGATGTTGACAAGGTTCCACAGTCTCTGAGATTCCTGCTTGCACAGGAACATGGACCACAGCTGAAATCTACTGATTCTCTTCAAACTATTTTTCTCTGAGAGCACTGTGTCAACTCAACACAACACAAATGCTAAGGCTGCCAGGCCAATTGCAAAGGGTTGCAAATGGACAGATGTCTGCGTCAGCAAGCTGTACTGCTACATTGGACTGATAATCTATGTGGACATGGTGAAGATGAGCCCCATCACTGACTACTGGTGGCAGGGCAGTCTTTTCTCTGTGCCTTTTCCTGCCACAGTTATGTCAAGGGACAGATATGCACTATTTCATGGAATTTGCACATGAGTCACCCAGATGCAGACAAGGAGAATGACAGAAAGAGGGGCACAGCTGAACATGGACACTATCCGTCATGTGTGCAAAGCCATCTATAATACTAGAAGAAATTTAGCTATGGATGAAAGGATGGTGGTATGCAAATAAAACATTACACAGTATGTGAAAGCCAAGCCAACCAAGTGGGGCTTAAAGTTGTTTGTCCTTGTGGACTCATCATATGGATACACTGTGGACCTTTCTGTGTATACAGGAAACAACAGCATTCCCACAGGCCATGGACTAGCATATGATGCTGTGACGTCTCTTTTGGACAGTAAAGTTTTGGGCTCTCAGTACGAAGTGTACATGGACAATCTCTACACAAGTCCAAAGATACTAACAGACGTGTGCTATGATGTTTGGTGCTTGTGGGACTTACAGAGACTGTAGGAAGTCTATTCACTGACCAAAAAATCTGCCAGGGGATCCATCAGGTGGATTCGGGATGGACCTCTTGTGTTTGTGAAGTGGCTGGACACATGAGAGGTGTCTGTCATCCACCATCCATGCTGCCTATACAGACACTGTGCAGCGGAGGGTGAAAGCACAAAATACATGGAGGACAAAGAAGTATTGATGTCCTGCACCTGTTACTGCATACAACCAACACATGGCAGCATTGACCTGTCTGATCAGCTGTTGTAGTACTACACTGCACAGCACAAAACCATGAAGGGGTACAGAAAGATCTTTCTGCACTTCTTGGACATTGCTGCCACCAATGCTTTCATAGTACACAAACACCTATACAGCAAAATGGCCCACAAGGAGTTTGTGTTACAGTGAGCAGTGGTCTGTGTTACAGTGAGCAGTGGCGAGGATCAAAAAGAGAGAGACAAGTGCTGCAGGAGAAAGAGCCGACCATCACAGAGCTGTGTGTGTGGGCTGAGTACACTGTTAAGTGAAAGTTAATAAAGAAAATAAAACGCACCTTTGAGTTATCCCAAGCCTGCTTCCAGCTTCCTCATTGCCCTCCCGAATCTGGGAAAATGATACATGCCACCACATTAATGATTGCTTGTTTTACTTTGTTAAACAACAAAACAATCTATTATTAGTCTTGTATGGTGGACACTCCACATAATCTCTGTGTATGAGATGTTACTATAGAAACAATAACATATTAGAATGAGCTCATTTATATTAACCTATCATTCACATTACAGCCAGAACTACTGTCCAAGCCATGCTGTTGTACAAAGATAATGCACACTGTGGCAGCGGGGGTGTGGTCAAGCACCAGCTGCAGACAGAGAGGAGGCGGGGGAACTGGCAGGTAACATGTGATGATTCTCACCTGTGCCTTATTACCAAAGCTACTTATGTGTGTTTCTGTGTGCTTGCAGGGTCTGTCCACTACATGAGTGGAACGAAATGTCGTGTCTTGCAGAACCATGGTGCTACATACAAGTTAAAACATAAATATGAACATACAACAATAGAAGTATAAGAAAAACAATTATAGACCTATACAACAGTTAACCATCTGACTATACATATACTTTAAATAGTTGACTATACAGACTGAGACTGTTTAAAAACTTTAAGATACTGTAAATGAAATTGTGCAAAAGAGATATTTTGTACATGAAATTGTGCAAAAGAGATGTTTTGGGGGAAGCAGCACATAGTGCAAGATGATTTGTAGTGCAATGCACAAGTAAACATATATTATCAAATTGAGTCTTTGTGTGAGGGAGTGTTTGTAAAAAGTGTTCAGTGTACATTCAGAGAAAGGAGCGTGTTACTACAGGTGGTTTCTATAGCCCACTCACCTGTGTGTGGCACACTCAGGTAATCTACATAACGTAACATAGCAGGTAATCTTAGGCAAGCACAGGTTCTCAAAGATAGTTATTCATGTAGGAGCTAATGATATATAACTTCGTCAGTCTGAGGTTACCAAGAGTAACATTGTAGAGGTGTGCAAATTAGCAAAGGCAAAGTCTGATAGAGTAATATGCTCTGGCCCCATCCCAATGCAGCATGGTGATGTAGCTTACATCAGGTTATGGTCACTGAACTGCTGGATGTCCAGGTAGTGCTCTGAAAACAATGTGGGCTTTATAGATAATTGGAGTAGTTTTAAGAGTAATAGTAAGAGTAAGATATTCCTTTATTTGTCCCGCAGTGGGGAAATTGCATTTAGCAACAGCAGGGGTACAGTACAGAAAGAGTATGCACACAAGAACAAGATAGATTAAAAACTATTCTGTACATAAATGGCATAAATAGTGCTAAAGCAAAAATCCTAACACAAAACAAAAAAGGAGAGGGGTGTATACAGATAAGTACAGGTTGGTTGAGAATAGTGTAGCTTGCCAGTAGTGTGACGGTATTGCGAAATATTGCCATTAAAATATTGCACACTGATACTGATTTTGAGGGCAAGGCTGGCCTGTTAGGGTGGGACGGTGTCCATCCCACTTGGGAAGGTGCTGCTCTCATTTCAGAAGATATGACCACATCACCCCTATCTTATCCACACTGCATTGGCTCCCAGTCAAATTTCGTATTGATTATAAAATAGTACTATAGACCTATAAAGCACTAAATGGTCTGACGCCACAGTACCTGAGCGAACTTTTGGTCTTTTATGATCCGCCACACCTACTCAGATCAAAAGGTGTAGGCTATTTGTTGGTACCTCAAATAGTGCGTGCTACAGCTGGGGGTAGAGCTTTCTCTTACAAAGCCCCACAGTTATGGAACAGCCTTCCACTTAGTGTTTGGGGCTCAGACACAGTCTCAGTGTTTAAGTCTCGGCTGAAAACATATTTGTTTAGTCAAGCCTTTAGTGAATAATTTTTTCTTAGGTACAGGGGCAGGTCTGGAGGGTTCACGGGCATAGAGTGTTGTGGTGAACTGGGATGTTTGGATGCTGCATCTTCTGCTCTTCCTCGCTGCCTGACCCATCCTGATGCCCCTTCTGCTCCTCCTCGCTGCTTGACCCATCCTGATGCCCTACTTCTGGTTGGATTTCTTATTGGTTGAGTCGCTCGCTGCTGCTGGAGGCGGCCCCATATGGACGGTCTGAGGAACCATTTGGTTTGCTGGGGATAGTCCCACCTGGGGCCTGTGGAGATGGCTTGGGGATCACATATGGGTACTGTACTGTATTGTACTGTACTGTAATGGCCTGGGACTGCGATTGCTGTAGTGGCTTTGGGGCTGCGGTTGCCACGAACACCTTCGTACTCAGGACTCCATCAGTGGACAGTGGATAGATTTTAACCAACCGGACTTCTTGCAAAAACTGTGATGAATTTATTGGTTGCACAATTGCACTATTTGTCCATATAGTACACAATAATAGAAGGGAATGATTTATAATCACACTATCCATTGCACCCAGATGAGGATGGGTTCCCTTTTGAGCCTGGTTCCTCTCAAGGTTTCTTTCTCATATCATCTCAGGGAGTTCTTCCTTGCCACCATCACCTCTGGCTTGCTCATTAGGGATAAATTCACATATTTACAATATATTTTTTTTGTGAATCCATTTATTTCTGTAAAGCTGCTTTGTGACAATGTCCATTGTTAAAAGCTCTATACAAATAAAATTGAATTGATTTGAATTGCTGGAGCATTGGTCAGGTCGAACAGCATCACCAAATATTCATAGTGCCTGGTTGGGGTGTTGAACACCATCTTCCATTCGTCCCCCTCTCGGACACGGACCAGATGTTAAGCATTTCTGAGATTGAGCTTGGTGAATATGGTGGCTCCCTGTAGAAGTTCGAAGGCGGAGGCCTTCAGGGGTAGGGGATACTGGTTCTTTATTGTGATGGTGTTGATGTGGTGGTGATCCCCTCCTCCCCTCCTCCTCCCCTTCATCACCACTATCATCAATGGCTCCATAACATCTGGTCATGTACCAACTTCATTCAAGAGAGCAAGAGTTATTCCCATCCTGAAGAAACCCACTCTAGATCCCTCTGTCATCAGCAACTACCGACCGGTATCACTTCTCTCTTTTCTTTCTAAAACCCTTGAACGGACTGTCTATAATCAGCTGTCTTGCTATCTTTCACAGAACAACCTCCAAGATCCCAATCAGTCTGGCTTTAAACCGGCACACTCCACAGAGACTGCCCTTTTGGCCGTCACTGAGAAGCTACATGCCGCTAGATCAGCCAAACTGTCTTCAGTTCTCATCCTCCTTGACCTTTCAGCAGCGTTTGACACTGTGAACCACAAGACTCTCCTATCCACCCTCATGAGTCTTGGAATTCGTGGTGCAGCATGGCAATGGTTTGCTTCCTACCTGGAAGATCGGTCATATCAGGTGACATGGAGGGGATCCACATCTGCTCCTCGCAGACTCTCCACTGGTGTTCCACAAGGCTCAGTACTTGGTCCTCTCCTGTTCTCCCTCTATACCCGATCTCATCCTCTCCTTCCCTCCCTCAGACTCTCATGTTTCTGCTCAGATATCAGCTTGTCTGGCTGACATCTCATCATGGATGACAACTCACCAGCCGAAACTTAATCCCACCAAAACTGAACTGCTGTTCATCCCATGTGATTCATCCCCATCTCAGGATCTTGCAATTTCCCTAGACAATTCTCTGATCTCGCCTTCGGTTACCGCACGCAACCTTGGGGTAACCATGGACAATCAACTGTCCTTCTCCTCTCACATTGCTAATCTAACACGCTCATGTCGATTTCTCCTTTATAACATCAGAAGAATTCGTCCATTTCTTTCCTCACAGGCCACACAGGTGCTTGTTCAGTCCCTTGTCATTTCGAGACTGGACTACTGCAACTCACTCCTGGCAGGTCTGCCTCTGAGCGCCATTCGTCCTCTGCAACTGATCCAGAATGCAGCTGCACGACTGGTTTTCAACCTTCCTAAATTTTCCCACACCACCCCATTGCTGCGCTCCCTCCACTGGCTTCCTGTAGCTGCCCGCATCAGATTTAAAACACTGATGCTCGCCTACAAAGCCAAAGACGGACCAGCACCCACTTATCTCAAAGCACTTATCACACCTCGAGTGCCACCACGCTCCCTCCGATCCTCTAGCACTGCTCGACTGGTCGAGCTTCCCCTGGAATGAACTTCCCCTAGATGTCCGAACAGCTGAGTCACTGGCAGTCTTCAAACGACGGCTAAAGACTTACCTCTTCATAAAATACTTAAATTAGCACTTTCACAAAAACAAAAAAAAATAAAAAAACAAACAACAAAAAAAAAAACCTCCCCAACAGAGTTTTGGACTGATGGTATTCCTAGTTTGTGACCTACCGAGCCAATATCAGAATGTATTTTGATAGACTTCAAAGCACTATTGTAAGTCGCTCTGGATAAGGCCGTCTGCCAAATGCCATAAATGTAAATGTAAATGATGACTATCCACGATAGTCAATGCATGGGCAGAGCGACTTGTCCTTCTTCTCAATAAAGAAAAAGCCAGCTCCAGCAGGTGAGGAGGAAGGGTGAATAATGCCTGCAGCAAGAGACTCCTGGATGTAGACAGCCATGGCCTCCTGCTTGGGACCAGTGAGATGATAAACCCGACTGCGCGGCAGCATGGTTCCAGGTAGGAGGTCAATCACACAGTCGTAGGGTCAGTGTGGGGGCAATGAAGACACCTCGGCCTTGCTGAAGACAAGTCCCAGGTCGTGATAAGCTGGTGGAACCGAACTGAGGTCCAGTGCTGGGTCCTCTTTGGCAGGAGCTTAGGCCACAAACGAGAAGCAGAGGCAACTGGTGTGACAGTAGGTCCCCCAGTCCAATATTCTCCCGCTTATCCAGTCCACATGGGGGTTGTGCTTGCTTAACCAGGTGTAACCAAAGATGGTCGGGGCTTGAGGAGACGGGATTACGTAGAACGGTAGCCATTCACAGTGGTGTTGTGACACGATGACTTGCAGCAGCTTTATCCGGGGTCGGGCAAGGTGGAGAACGTGGCCATCTAGCGCCCAAACCAGGAGGGCAGAAGAGAGAGGCTCCATCTCAACACCTAGTCGCCCGGCCAGCTCCTCATCCATGAATTCGGAGTCGGCACCAGACTCGAGGAGGACGGCCAAATGGTGGTCTTGGTCACCCACCCGAATCTGTGTATTCAGCAGGGGTGTAGAGGGTGTGGGAACGGGCCGGCTCACCACTGGACCCTCCTTCAGTGCCGAGCCTTCTCTTTTGCTGGGCAGGTCCAAACTACGTGTCCTGGGCCACTGCAGTAGAGACACAGGCCAGCAGAACAATGTCCAATAAACTGTGCCGGCCAATCTGCATAGGTTCTGGTGATGCGGGTGGAGATGCCCTGACAGAGGGAGTCTGGATGGCCGCTTGAGTCCGGGTATGCTCACTTGCCGTGCATGGTCTCTCATGGCGACAATCTCAGAGTCAGCGGTTGATTCGTGTGGCCAGGTTGACAAGGCCGTTGAGGTGTTTGGGCCGCCCTTGGGTGGCGAGCTCATCCTTGACTTCCGCCAAGAGGCCTCTGTAGAAGGCATCGTAGAGCGCCGCCGGGCTCCACTCGCTGTCGTTGGCTATCCTGGCTCTCTCGGTGGGGAGGGATGACAGCTGTAATTCGAAAATCACTGAGCACTGCATAAGGAAGGAGTGGCAGAGACCTGGTTCTCCGGCAAAATTTACTATAACATTGTCCTATATTTTTTCATATTCTATGACCTTCCTATACTGTCAAATGTGTATTTATTTTGTTCTGATAAATATACTCTTTTTTCCCCCAACAAATGAGTGAGTTTATCAGGTTTTTGAGTAGATTTTTGATGGTCTCACAAACCTAAATTTCTCTTCTTCTCTGCACACACAATTACATGGTAACGCGGTACAGTTACTGGCCAATTTGCACCATGCATGCTCTGTGTAAATTTGGGAGGTGAAGTGGTCATGTAGCAGAGATGCAGATGCAGGCTGGTCTGTTCATGTGTTAATGGTTTATGGCTCACACTTGTTTCACACTTGTAATTTAGAAGCAGGGTTAGCCCCGCTTTTTACCCAGGCTTATGAAACCCTGCTCTGAAACCGCATTGCGGTGCCAAACATGTACAGTGTGAAACTATGCGGTATTAGAATGTTATGGCTAGATGCTTAGCAACAGACACCCAATCAGAAATTGAACAGCGCATGCATCATATCATGTGCTTTGTACAGTCACAAAAAGTTGCAGTGTTTGAGGGAAAATAATGTCAAATGGTGAAAGAAAACTCGTCAGTTGGAGAAATGAGGAGGCAGTTTTATTTTTACACTTATGATCAGAAAAGTCTGTTCAGGACAAACTGGATGACGCAGTCAGAAATAACCGAGTATTTAAGGAACTGACTGAAAAATTAGCGGAAGCTGGATATCAACGAACACCTGGTCAACTACGTGACAAACTTAAAAATTCTCTCCATGCTTAAAAGGCAATTAAAAAAATGTTCATATAATTTGCTCCTCTGTGTTTTCTTTGGTCTTTTTGGTTTTCTTCTTTCTTTGGTCTTTTTGTCTTTGTTTTCTTGCCTTTGTGCATCTCAGGAGGCTTAAAACAGCCAAGGAGGATTTATGTGGTGACATTTTTTCTCACTAATGCGAAAGCACGAGACAAGCCGTTATTTAAACTGGTCATCCTCTTACTAAGAAATCCTCTCATATTACTCCCATCCTACACAGACTTCATTGGCTACCCATTCGCTTCTGTATTCAATACAAGATTCTCCTTATCACCTTCAAAGCACTTCATGGTCTGGCCCCCCCATACATTTCTGATCTCATTCATACTTACTCCCCAGTTCACACATTACGCTCTTCAGATACTGGTCTTCTGTTAATTCCACGCCACAGGTTAGCATCGTTTGGTGGACGAGTGTTTTGTATCTCTGCCCCCACACTCTGGAATTCTCTTCCCAAAAACATACGTGATCTTTCTTCATTACAGGATTTCAAACCCCACCTTAAAACACATCTTTTTCTTTCTTGTTTTTCTGATCTCTGACTGTATCATCTGACTCATGCCGTGGATTTCTTGTTTATTTCCTTTGTTCTTTGTCTGCTGTCATGTTTATCTATTTTCATATTGTAAAGTGACCTTCAGTTTGCAGAAAGGTGCTATATAAAATAAACTTATTATTATTATTATTATTAAAGTCATTCAGCATAAGTTTACATTATGTTTGGTATATTTTTATTTTTACTTATGTCCATGGTTTTTGTGCTATAAATATAACAGTAAGATACAGAAACATGTCTCAGGTCATATCCTGCTGTTTGCTTTTGTCCATTTTCTGTTTGTTCTGTACATGATGCAATTGGAAGGAGGTCTTTAGGAAAGTTTTACATCATGGATACATTTTCCTCACTTCTTCTGTTTCACTGATTTCAAGTGGCACTTGTATTAAAATACAAAACAAACTTTTGTAATAAAACTTACATTCAATAAAAACTATTCCCTCCACTGTCATATACCGTTATCATCAATCCTTATCATACCCTTGTCATCAACCCTTATACAACCCTTACAATTTGCAATCAATTGATTGCATGCAGTCTGTACACTAATTTTAAGCAGTTGTAAGCAATTGTAAGCAGTTACATTATATAGGTAGAGTGTAGGCTGAACTTTCTCATGCTAAATGCAAGACTGCTGTTTCTCTGGATGCCTTTTCTTTTCTATTCTTCCTCTTCTTGTCTTGTTTGTAAATTGGTTATAGCATACCCTGTGAAAACCAATATTAGACAAAGCATCCTGAAGCTTATCAAACATATTTATTCAGCACATTTTGCACATTTTGCTAATATTCCACTGCTGTTCATTATAGATACACTAGTAAACTTGGTCCAAAAGTTTTACTGTAAATATGATTACAGGGCCAGTTGTACTGGAGGCTACATGTACGCAGGACCCCATCTTAGATTTTTCTATATGCTGAAATTTCATGCTAATATTTTTAGATGTGATATTTAGCAAAGATATTTAGTTTAGCCTGCACATTTGGAAAAAGTGAGACAATACGTTTGTGTTAGTGGAGAGTGATGACTGGAAATTCTTATGAATGCAATTTGATAATATCCATCTTTATGTATATGAAAAGTAAATTACCTAAACTTTCTTGTGGAGATCAATAAAGTACATCTATGTAGTACGTCTATCTATCTATCTATCTATCTATCTCGCGCACATACACACACACACACATATATATATGTATACATCTTCTAAACACATCTAGCTTACTTCTCACATCACCCATCATGTCTAGCACAGAGGTGTAAGGCCTAGAGAATTTCTTAGTAAACTGCTTCATTCTACACACACACACACACACAAACAGTGTGTGTTTAGAAGACATTATACATGACATTTTATACTGATACATCTGTTTTTGCATTTCTTGGAAATCTGAAAGACTTTAATAATAATAATAATAATAATAATAATATTTTTGCAACTAAATATGTAGGTGTGCATGTTTTTGTCCTGTCCAAAAAATAGTCTAATTGGCCAACTTTCTTCTGACAAGCTCTGATTGGATCTCTCTATATAGGTGTCCTGAGATTGCCTGCACAGACGGTGAGTTACAGTTCTGAATGATTCTTACGTATCTATATCGTTTTGGGAAAATTTGTGGAAATCTTTATTGCTAACATTTTTACCCTGTTAACAGAAATATTTAGTGTGGATACAAAAAAGAAGAGGATATGGTTACCTTATTAACGTTCCCTGCCTGATTTGAAGTGAAGTGAAGTGTGGCCAAGTATGGTGACCCATACTAGGAATTTGTGCTGTGCATTTAACCCATCCAAGTGCACACACACACAGTAGTGAACACACACACACCGTGAACACACACCCGGAGCAGTGGGCAGCCTTTTGCTGCGGTGCCTTGCTCAAGGGTGTCACCTCAGTCATGGTATTGAAGGTGGGAGAGAGCGCTGGTCATTCACTCCCCCCACCTACAATCCCTGCCAGACCCGAGACTCAAACCCAAAACCTTCAGGTTCACCTTTGGGTTGCAAGTCCGAGTCTCTAACCGTTAGGCTACGACTGCCCCAGATTCCGATTCCGATTCCGATTCCGATTCCGATTCCTGATTTGTGCCACACATTCATGGATCAAGTAGCAGAGGAGCTTGTGATACCAGAAACTGACTGAAAAACTTTGTATGACGTCTGGTACAATGGCTGTTTTTCTTTTAATTACTAAATTATTACTATTACTGAGAAATAATAAAGCATGGAAAAATTTACATGGTTGAAAATACAGGAAAGTGAGAGAACATTATTTGAGACCAACACTGAAATGTCTGAAATACATTTTATTTAATTTATTTGAGAGTATTTAAGCAGAATGCAACAGTATTTAACCAGAGTGTGTTAGTGTTTATCTAGAATCTGTCAGTATTTAACCAGAATTTATCAGTATTTAACCAGAATATGTCAGTATTTAACCAGAATGAGGCAGCAGTTACCCAGAATGAGGCAGTAGTTAACCAGAATTGTTGTAGTATTTAATATTTTTATGTTGTAGAATGGTGTAGCATTTAATATATTACCATTGCTTCCAAGTAAGTATTATTTAAAACTCTCCCTGAACATGTAACAATGTTGGGATTTGTTGCACCAAAATATCAGCCTTTTGGACAGGGTGTCATTTCTTTTTCTTATTTCTATTTTCAATGTGGAAAATCATAAAATGTTCAATGAAGTTTCTGTTTTAGTGCTATGATGCAATCTACAGCATCGCTCTTTGTCCAGTATCAGTGGTTAAGGGTGCATGAATATTAATGGTAATGATTATTAGTGTTGATTTCAGAGTGTGAGAAGTGGGGATGGTACAAGGGGCTGAAGAGTCACTGTTTTTTTATATAGTGCCTGTCCCCAAATATTTCTTGGCAACTGGATCACAGACTTCATCTGTTTGTTTTTAACTAGCTCTTTTGCTGCCACAGCTGATCTCAAATCTCACCTCACAGGATGATGGCTGGTGTAAAATCTGGATGGACGACTGAGTTCTTTTGAGATGAAATGTGATGTCAGAGAAGATTTTAGAACAAGTTTTTCAACCTTGGTTTAATATCCTACTCTTGTAAATTAAAGCAAAGTGGCCTGTGGTGAAGGTGTTTGTTTATTCAGCAGAGATGTGTTCACAGCTTGGACTTTTCACACTCATCTGACTTGTGGGTTATTTTCAGAACAGAACAAAATGTACAGAATGTGCAGTCACATAGCAGGTGTAAATCTTTAGCAAGTCAAGTAATTATCACTATGTACGTTAAGAGTCATATTTGGAGTCTGCGAAGTTCAAAGGATACACATACTCTGGGAAAGTTGTCAGGCTTGTCTTGTACAGATAATTAACTTGAATTTCTGGGTGCCCAATTAGGATTACTCAGTTCAATTGAGTTTTATTTATTTTATTTTAATAAAAGACATTGTCACAAAGCAGGTTTATAGATGTAGCTCTAGATTCCTAATGAACAAACTAGAGATGACAGTGGTAAGGAAAAACATCACATAGTGGGATTATAAAAATTCACTTACTTTTCCACAGTTTAGTAATTTAAAGTAAAATGCCTATTGTTCTATTCCAAAATGTTATTATCCTACTCAACCACAATGACTGAAATTCCCAGAGAAAATAGTTAGATTTCAGGGTGTGCAGTTTGTAGTTGGAAGAATACAGCAGTTTGGAGACTGTGGTCCTTCAATAGTATTTCTTTCACCGGGAGTGGTGGCGCATCATCTCCCTTCTATGCAAGTTTAAACCTTAATATAAAACTTGTTTTTCCTGCTGTTGAACGTCTGTTGCCACACCAATGTGCACATATGTTGCAATCAAATATGGTTGTTGTCTTTGTTTGTTGATGCAAGAACAGGTTCAAAGGAAATGGATTTATCTGTAAATATACACAGGCAAGTATGAATAATCCGTAACACTCCATTGTACTTTTCATCTCAAGCGTGACATTACTTGGTGACTGTTGGTTTTGGATGTACGCCAACTTGCTGTATTGTTCCCTCACTCTGTGAAGGACAAAACCTTTTGCTTTTATTTTTTTTTCTCTTTTTCTGGCTTGTGTGGAATAAGATGCATATCAATACTTACATATTAAAAAAGTACAAAAAGTAAGGCCAAAAGTATGTGGATACCTGACCATCACAGCCATACTGTATGTGGACCTTCCCCAAACTGTTGCCACAAACTCTAGAAGCAAATAATTTCTAGAATGTTCTTCTATGGTGGAGATCAATAAAGTACATCTATGTAGTACATCTATCTATCTACCTATCTATCTATCTATCTATCTATCTATCTAAATTAAGATTTCCCTTCACTGGACAAAGGGGCCTAGTCCAAATCTGTTCCAGCATGACAATGGCCCTGTGCACAAAGGGAGGTCCATGTAAACATGGTTTGCCAAGGTATGTGTGGAAGACATCATGTGACCTGCACAGAGCCCTAAACCCATTGAACACATTTGGGATGAATTGGAATGTCGACTACGTGCCAAGCCTCCTTGCCCAACATCAGTGCCTGACCTCACTAATGCTTTTGTGGCTGAATGGACAAATCCCCACAGCCACATTCCAAAATCTAGTGGAAAGCCTTCCTAGAGGAGTGGAGGTTATTAAAATACAGTGATGGGTGGACTAAATCTGGAATGGGATGTTCTAAAAGCACATATGGTGTAATTGGTCAGGGGTCCACATACTTTTGGCCATATAGTGTACGAACAAGTAAACTTCAGGAGTAATTTGGAGCCCAATGTGGCTAGTAAAACAAGTAAATTATCTCCCGATGCTAATACAGCCGGAACTGTCAGTCTTGGGCCTGACATGAATTCTTCTATGTTGGGTGACTTAAGGTGTGGAGATTTGCTTTCCGGTCCAGAATGTACTGAATATTGTTTTTGCTGTTAGAAGATCCCTCCTCCCAATTTTCTTTAATGACATCTAAGATGCTGTGGGCTTGCGCCCGTAAAGTAATTCAAATTGGGAAACCCCGTGGAGGCTTGGGGAACCCCTTGTACTGCAAATAACAGGGGTTTGAGCCTTTTACTTTTCATGGTTTGATTAAACCATTTTACCAGCCCATCTGTTTGCGGATGACAAACACTGGTGCAAATTGATTTAATCCCCAATAATGTGTAGAGTTTGCAAAAAGTGTGTGACATAAAAGAAGTACTCTGGTCCTTCAGGATCTCTTTCAGGATACTGACTTGGGAGAGAACTCAGAAGAATGCTTCCACAATGCTGCCTGCGGAGATGTTGCAAAGAGGCACTGCTTCTGGGTATTACATAGCATAGTCTACTAAAATTAACAAAAAAACGATGTCTTTGTGCACACCATTCTGAAGGCTAGAGAAGGTCCATACCAATCCTTTTAAAGGGGATGTCAATTAATAGAAGGGGTGCAAAGGTGCTTTTGGAGTGGCTGGTGCCACAGCACCACCAGTTTGAGGATTCCTTTGGCATCCTGCACTACAGCCAGGAGACTTTTGAGCTGCTGCGCAAAGACAAATGACATCCGACCTCCATGGGTTTGAGGGCCCAGAAGTCTCATTGACATCCATTCCACCAGGGTACGGCTGACCAGCACCATCTTCCTCACGACCTGGTACTTCGGCTGCACACATGGCAGCAGCCACTGGGCAGTGAGCTGGGCTTCCCCTGACAGCAAGGGTCTACTCTTCCTCTGGCCATCCTCATGCAGCTCCCACATACTTGAAGAGCTCCACAAAAGTCTCTGGATCATCTGTGGAGAACATCAGAGGACAATCTGACCGGTCTGCGGCTACGCAGCTCCATATGCAGCAAGCTGCGATGCACTGTCTTCTGTCTTGGCCACAAGTTACTTCACTTCACTTCACTTCACTTCTGACACCTTTCTATCAGAGCCAGCATTATTTTTTTCAGCAATTTGTGCTACAGTAGCTCTTTTGTGTGATTGGACCAGATGGGTCTTCGCTCCCTATGCGCATCAGTGAGCCTTGGGCACTCATGACCCTGTTGCCGGTTCCTTCCTTGGAAGACTTTTGGTAGGTACTAACCACTGCATACTGGGAACACCCCACAAGACCTGCCATTTTGGAGATGCTCTGACCTAGTCATCTAGCCATCACAATTTGGCCCGTGTCAAAGTGGACCCTTGGCAGATCCTTACAGTTGCCCATTTTTCCTGCTTGCAACACATCAACTTCGAGAACTGAGTATTCACTTGCTGCCTAATATATCCCACCCCTTGACAGGTGCCATTGAAATGAGATAATCAATATTATTCACTTCAGCTGTCAGAGTTTAGCAGGAAAGTCAGTGAAAGCAGTTTAACTTTGTCAGTCAGTTTTTAGTCCATTCCATTACACATACCTATTTTAATAACATTGTAAAATGTTTAAATACAGTAGTCCTATATTACAAATGTGGAATTAAAAAAAAAAAATCTAGAGTGTTCAAGGAAAGTTGAATTCAGAATTCAGTAGAGTTTAGTAGAGCATTCAATGTGATGTATTACTTTTTGGTACTTTTTTCCTGACCATTCTTAGCCCAAAATGTCTTATATTATTATATTGTATTGTATTGTATATGTCTTGTATTATATTTTGCTCAGTTTAAAGATTTTGAATACATTATACATTAAACATGGGTATATTAGTCATGATTGATTGCTAAAACTTTGGAATAATTTACATCACCTGACTGACTTTTTTTTAATCAAAAGGTGCAGGCTATTTGTATAGTGAAGGCTACAGCAGGGGGTAGAGCTTTCTCTTACAAAGCCCCACAGTTATGGAACAGCCTTCCACTTAGTGTTCGGGGCTCAGATACAGTCTCAGTGTTTAAGTCTAGGCTGAAAACATATTTGTTTAGTCAAGCCTTTTGTGAATATTTTTTTTCTTAGGTAAAGGAGCAGATCTAGAGGGTTCATGGGCATAGAGTGCTGTGCTGAACTGGGATGTTTGGATGCTGTTGATCCTGACCCCTTCTGCGCTCTGGACCTGCCTGATCCATCCTGATGCCATACTTCTGGTTGGAGTTCTCATTGGTTGGAGATCAATCGATGCTGCTCAGGGTGGCCCCACATAGTTGGGCTGAAGATCATTGGGATTGCTGGAGATAGTGCTGCTTGGGGACTGTGGAGATGGCTTTGGACTGCGGTTCATATGGGCAGTTGTACTGTGATGGCTTGGGACTGCAATTGCTGTGGTGGCTTTGGGGCTGCGGTTGCTGCGAGCAGTTTTGCACTACAGTCTCCATCAGTGGACAGTGGATAGGTTCAACAAAATAGACTTCATGTGAAATTTGTAATCAATTTCCTGGTTATACAATTGCACTATTTGTCCATGTAGTACAAACATAAAAAAGAGATTTATTTATAATCGCACTATCCGGTGTCATCCAGATGAAGATGGGTTCCCCTTTGAGTCCTCTCAAGGTTTCTTCCTCATATCGTCTCAGGGAGTTTTTCCTCTGGCTAGCTGAAGGGCTGTGTCCGGGATGCTGTCATTGAACTATGTGTCTGTAAAAGCAAAAATGTTGACCCTGAGTCCAGGATGGGTAGTTAGCTATAGTTGGAAGTTGTCCAGTATATTGTCAATAGACTGAACACTGGAAAGGACAATGGATGGTAGAACCAGGTAGCTATTCCCACTCACTTGCCATGCTTCTGTTTCCTCATGCACTATTTCTGTTGCCCCCTGTCCCAGACAGCCGCATCAGGCAATGCCTCCATCTTGAGGCCTGGCTCACATAAACACCCAAGGTCAGGTAGCTCTTCCTCCATTCCATCCTTTGTTACACCTGAGCTTTGTTTTAAGAAGAAGCCATTATATACTTTACAGGACAGTGAAATTCTTTTCTTCACATAAGGAAGTTGGATTCAGAGCACAGAGAGGGTTAAGGGCCCAACAATGGAAGTTTGGCAGAACTGGGGCTTGAACACCCAACCTTATAGTAACCTGGAGCCTTAACTGGTGAGCCACCACTGCCCGATAGTCACTAAGAATTGGCAGTGGTACACATGTTCACTGGTGTTTCCAATGCACAAGGAAAAGTGCCCTAGTTAGAATGCACTACACATAACTTAGCACCATATTTCTGGACTTAAAGTGGCTTGATGACCCTGATGCTTGTACTGAAGATTGTTTCAACACACTTGGCGCTGCTTGACTCTATAGTATACAGCTGTAGATGAGTCATGACACGTAATCACACACTGGTGTCACCCGGAAGAGGATGGATTTCCTTTTGAGTCTGGCTCCTCTCAATATTTTGTATATTTGTGAATTTATTACTGTTAATGCTTGAAAAGTTTTGGCACACTCCAGCTGCCTGTACTGTGTGTGAGGCTAACCCTCATACCCAACCCACCTTTCTCTGCTTTTATCAGTGCATGCAGAGAGAGTAAATGCAGGCAGACATGAAGCTTGCTGTAACTTTCTTAATCACTCTTATTAGTGAAGAGATTTAATTTTGATAATGTTTTTATATTTGAAGGTGTTTATCTAAAAACAATTGCCTGTTAAAATAAGCTGGTGACAAATGGAAAACTAATTTAAATATGAAATTCTGATTAAACTACATGGCCAAGAAGTCTTATTTTCACATTTGTGCATGTGTATTTGTATATTTTAATATACCTACTAACAATTCATGAAACTATGAATTAGGCCTGGAAGAAACCACCTGCTATGCAACTAGTAACTGACCAAACTGAGATTTTTGGTATCCTGCTAAAGCTATTACGCTTGCAATCATTTGGTATATTGCTTTGTGTTGATAAACAGAAGGCTCATTTCATGGGGCACCAATTATGTAGTGATTTTTACTCAAGGCACAGATGACATAGTGAGTTTCGGTCACACTTCGTTAACGTGGGTGTATGAGTGTGTCAGGTGAACCCTCCCTCTTACCTCGGGGCACCAGCTAAGGAATTTCACCTTAACAATATGAGAACAATCCAAAAGGACTGTTCAATAAATTAGAATTAATGTAAATTGGAGGGAGTTTGCCAACTGACTTATCTGAAGGATTTGTGAGATTCTGGATAACTAGTCTCTGATCATCAACACAAGGAAGACACAGTTGTAATTAAACGAATTTTATTAACACTAGATATATAAGAGTAAACATCACAATTATTGAAAGATACTAATAAATGAATAATAAACTAATTACTAAACAAAAGATGCCAAACTGACACATGGAAAACAATATATGAGGTGAACACAATGGATAAATGCAATGCTGTTGAGTTGAATGTAGCAATGGAAGAGAATTATATGGTAGCAATCATTTTATGGGGAAACCATTTAAAGTCTCTGGCAAATGACAATAAATAAATGCTTATTTATCATTAAAAATAATCTAATTATTATTTGTTATGAGCTGACCCCAGATAAATGAATATATGCTGTAATTATAAACTAATGCCAAGGTCTCTGGAAAGAGGTTTGGTAAGTTTATATTTACATTCCACACAAAAGGTGATCAGTCCCGTGGCAGAGATGTCTTCCACTGGTGATGCGGTTTGCGTGCAGTGGGAAAGGAGTCACATTTCAATAGTCATTGCCACACTGTGCTGGAGAATGCTGAACTCCTATAGCACCAGGCAGGTCCTTAGAATCTGGTCCATGTCGTTGGGTTAGATGAAGAAGTCTTCTCAGGATCCTTTGCAGGCTGGCTGTGTCACTGAGGAGCC
The DNA here is from genome assembly GCF_027358585.1 of Pangasianodon hypophthalmus. Classification (NCBI taxonomy): domain Eukaryota; kingdom Metazoa; phylum Chordata; class Actinopteri; order Siluriformes; family Pangasiidae; genus Pangasianodon; species Pangasianodon hypophthalmus. The sequence continues at coordinate 656,442 of NC_069712.1, read as the reverse complement.
ATGTGGCTCAGGCAATATCTGCCAATGTGGGGATCCTTACAGTCTGGAACATGCAACTGAAGGTACCTTAAATTCAATTCAATTCAATTTTATGGGGCTTTGTAAGAGAAAGCTCTACCCCCAGCTGTAGCCCACATTATTCGAGGTACCAACAAATAGCCTGCACCTTTTGATCTGAGTAGGAGTGACGGATCATAAAAGACCAAAAGTTCACTCAGGTACTGTGGCGCGAGACCATTTAGTGCTTTATAGGTCAATAGTAGTATTTTATAATCAATACGAAATCTGATTGTGAGCCAGTGCAGTGTGGATAAGATAGGGGTGATGTGGTCATATCTTCTGGTTCTAGTAAGGACTCTTGCTGTTGCATTCTGGACTAACTGGAGCTTGTTTATGCATCTACTGGAACATCCAGACAGTAAGGCATTACAATAATCCAACCTAGAGGTAACAAAAGCATGAACTAATTTTTCTGCATTGTGTAGTGACAATATATTTCTTATTTTAGCAATATTTCTGAGATGAAAGAAAGCAATCCAAGTTATATTATCTACATGAGCTTCAAAAGAAAGACTGGAGTCGATAATCACACCAAGGTCTTTTACTGCTGCACATGATGAAACAGAAAGGCCATCCAGAGTTATTATGTAATCAGAAAGCTTACTTCTAGCTGCATGTGGTCCTAGTACAAGTACTTCTGTCTTGTCAGAATTAAGTAAGAGAAAGTTAATAAGCATCCAGTTTCTAATGTCTTTTACATAATGTCTTCCTCAACTTTATTAAGCTGGTGTCTGTCATCTGGCTTTGCTGAAACATACAACTGTGTGTCATCAGCGTAACAGTGGAAGCTAATACCATGCTTACGGATAATTTTACCCAGAGGTAGCATATATAGAGAAAAGAGCAGTGGGCCTAAAACAGAGCCTTGTGGGACACCAAACTTTACCTTAGCATGAGAAGAGAAGTCACCATTTACGTTTACAAACTGATAACGATCAGTCAAATAAGACCTGAGCCAGGAAAGGGCCGTTCCCTTAATGCCTACTACATTTTCTAGTCTATTGAGGAGACTAGCATGATCAATGGTATCAAAAGCTGCACTAAGGTCAAGCAGCACCAGCAAGGAGACACAACCCTGACCAGAGGCCAGTAGTAGGTGATTTACCTCTTTCACCAGTGCTGTCTCTGTGCTATGATGAGGCCTAAATCCTGACTGATACATTTCATGAATGTTATTCCTATGTAAGTATGAGCATAGCTGCTGTGCTACAACCTTTTCTAGGACCTTGGAAATAAAGGGGAGGTTTGATATTGGTCTATAGTTAGACAGCTGACAGGGGTCAAGGTCAGGTTTTTTAATCAGGGGCTTGATAACTGCTAATTTAAAAGATTTAGGTACATAGCCAATGCTAAGGGAAGAACTGATTATCTTTAAAAGAGGTTTGATTGTTTCAGGAATTATCTGTTTGAGGAAACAAGTAGGTAAAGGATCTAGTATACAGGTTGATGATTTTGATGATAAAATTAGTGAAATTAGTTCAGTCTCTTCAAGGGGAGTAAAGCGTTGTAGTTGTTTATCTAATATTATCATATGATCATCTACAGGGTTAGTTATAGAACTGTCCGGTTTTAAATTAATAGTCTGAAAGGGAAGGTTTTGCTCGCAAAAGCTTAACCTTAAGTGTACTGTTGCCTCTCTCCTTGTCAGAGCAGAGATTCAGGATGGTTGTTTATGTGCCAAAGACTCAGAACATGGTGTTTCTGTTAATGTCTCTGTCCTCATCAGGTTAGAATCTCAGAAAAAGCATTTATCCCTTCCTGATAAGAAGGAGATTGTAATCTGGCGCCTTTCCATTCCAGCATTGTGATTGGCTACTGATGCCAGAAGTGGCCACAGTGTTCCACACTAGTGTGGAACTTATTTACATAGTGTAAAATACACAGTTGGAGAAGTGTCTTTAAAGTTTGCTTATGCATCGTTTTTTTCCAAACCACTTTCCAAATATTATAGGCCTTGTGCTGAACACATAGAGTCCAAATATGATAAGAAAGATAAGATAAGCATTCATTTATTTGTTAATAGGTCAGCTCATATAAACTGTTGTGTCAACAATAATTTTTCCCATTAACATAAACTGTTCTTTACATGAATGTGAAGTGGTTGTGTCACAGTTTATGTCAATTTTAATGGTTCCAAACATACAGTCAGGTCCGGAAGCATTTGGACGATGACAGAGTTTTTGTGATTTTGCCTTTATACACCACCACAATGGATTTGAAATAAAACAGTCAAGATGTGATCGAAGTGTAGACTTTCCACTTTATTTTAAGAGGTTCCACAAAAATATGGCATTTACCGTTTAGGTGACTATGAATGGATTTGGATGGGTCTTTGTGGCCTTTCTTTGTTTCAGCCACTTCTGCATCCAGAGGTCCTAAGGAATCTTTATGGCAGTGCTGGCCTAAACATTACCAATGAGTTTGGTGGTTAGGGTCAACCTGTGGTCCAATGAGGAGTCTTCATGCGGTTGTGGGTGATGGGGGTCTCCTTCTCTGCCCTGTAAGAGGTGTCTGGCAGTTGTCTATGTTGTAAATGTCATGCATTTCTTTATGTTCATTCACTAAAATCCAATCACAGTGTGGCAGTTAGAGAGACACCTTGTTATAAACTGGGCCCTGGAATGCCAACTGCTGTTCATGACGTGACGCCAAGTATTCGTGCAGTTAACCCACCCAAGTGCACACACACAGTAGTGAACACACACCCGGAGCAGTGGGCAGCCTTTTTTGCTGCGGTGCCCAGGGAGCAGCTGGGGGTTCGGCGCCTTGCTCAAGGGTCTCACCTCAGTTGTGGTATTGAGGGTGGGAGAGAGCACTGGTCATTCACTCCCCCCCACCTACAATCCCTGCTAGACCTTAGACTCAAACCCACGACCTTCGGGTTACAAGTCTGACTCTCTAACCATTAGGCCATGACTGTGACCTCCTGTCCACTTCTGTCCGCTTCTGTCCGCGTCTGATGCTTAAGTGGGTCTGATGGTCTGAGTGGTGTACAGTTGCATAGTTGAAAACCAAATCAAAGAGACACTACTCTTTAATTCACATTGCCAGCAGGTTCTCCTCTTCCACCTGTTACATGAACACTGGTTATTCTACTTTACAAAATGTGATTATAGAGACACAGACAACCATAGGCTAAAGTATTCCAAGTCCAACATCAAAGCAAAATTGAAAGTATAGTCATTAATAAAATAGTTATTTATGTTGTTAGTGATGTCTGGGTACATCGATCAGAGATGCTGCTCTCCTGTCTAGAAATTTGGTGAACAATGTTAGGGTATGTAGTCCTTGACTTGCCAGGACCCAAGCAAACATACTGAACAAACCATTTCCTATCTGCCTTGAGACACAACTCACATGATGACAAAATATAATGGGAAACATCTAAATGTAAGACTCACAGATCATAGTTCAGATGTATCTTGTCACTAACAGCATAAATTTTTGCTGGAACCGTGAACAGGATCTTCAGGCAAAACTAAAAACCATGTCACATAACTGATCCTATGACACACAACCCTCCACCCCTTATCACAAAGTCCAGACTGTTGATTAGACACACTTGTTCACAAACACACACAATGCTTTAAATAACCCAGACATTCACCTGATGATTTTGCAGTCTCGCTCCTGCCATTTGAGGGTGATGTTACTAAGCCTTGTTTGTACTGTGCCTTATGTTCCCGGGTTTGAGTTTGTTTGCCTAGTTATAGAGTTTGAGTTAGCTTAGCCCAGTCCAGTCCAGATGGCCTGATTTATTGTGTTCTACATTTCTGAGTATCGATCTGCCCTTTAGTTTTTATTTACCTGTGATTTACACAATAAATCTACACTTCCATCCAACATGCTTGTAAGAAAACCTCTAAATTCTTCCACAATATTAAGGTATTTGATATATTAAGTCCACTACATCTTTTACTAAACTATTCTGGTGAAAGTTGGTTGCATCTTCATGACCATCTGCTCATTTAAGACACATTCCACCACTTTGACTACTTATGTCATGAGGCAGTGGAAGCTCAGTGATTAAAACATTGGACTATGGCTTGGAAGATAGTGAGTTGAAATCCCAGCACCACCAAGCTGCCACTGCTGTGCCAGTGAGCAAGGCCCTTAACCCTCAACTGCTCAGTTGTATAAATGAAATAAAATGTAAGTTGCTCTGGATAAGCGCATCTGCTAAAAACACATAAATGAAATGAAACCTTCCAGTTCAATGTAATGGCTCCAGCATAGTGATACAGCATCTCTACTTTCTGCGAAGGCTGAGGAAAGAACATCTCCCACCCCCCATCCTCACCATGTTCTACAGAGGGACTATCGAGAGCATCCTGAGCAGCTGCATCACTGCCTGGTTTGGGAATTGCACCGTTTCAGATCGCAAGACCCTGCAGTGGATAGTGAGGACAGCTGAGAAGATCATCGGGGTCTCTCTTCCCTCCATCACGGACGTTTACACCACACGCTGCATCCGCAAAGCCACCAGCATTGTGGATGACCCCACACACCCCTCTCACACACTCTTTACCCTCCTGCCATCTGGTAAACAGTACCGAAGCATTCGGGCCTCACGACCAGACTGTGCAATAGTTTCTTCCCCCATGTTATCAGACTCCTCAACACTCAGTAACTGGATTCAAAGAACACACACACATACCTCCAATACTCAGAAACTGGACTGAAGGAACACACACACACACCAATACACACACGACTGAGCATCCTCCATCCTCTCTGCAATTTTTTTGCAAGTTTTTGCACATGTTTATGCTGCTACATTATATTATACTGTTCATAGGCCGCTACTCTTATGTTTACACTATTTTGGCTACTTGTTTTGTACTCTTGTACTATTTGCACTATTGTCACTAGGTTCACTTTAAACATAATTGTGTACTGGTTGGCGCTGCACTGGGACTTACTATGCTCACTGTCTGTCCCAGTAGTCACTGTGCTGTCTTGTACTGTCTTGTGCTGTCTGCACATGTTTGCACTTGTGCACTTTACTGTATAATTTATGTAGTCCCATGTAGTTCTGTGTTTCTTATGTAGCACCTTGGTCCTGGAGAAACGTTGTTTCGTTTCACTATGTACTTGTATATGGCTGAAATGACAATAAACTCCACTTGACTTGACTTGACTTGACTTCTTCAAAATTATAACTGTTCTATTTCCTTCTTTAAAGGCAATGTTCAAATTTTCTATTTTTTACATATTTTGTAAAGCAGCACTGGACTTGAGATGCAGAAAGAAGGCATTTGCGTGTACTTTGCTTGTGGGAAGACAAATGGAGGAGCACCTTTCACATTCAGAATAGTGTTCAGCTAAAAAATGGTTGTAAAAGTGTCAACTGAATATGGTCAAACTAATTTTTTTTATTTTACTGTGTAAGTAATTTTGGGACAGAGAACAATGGCTTACACAAACGAGGATGTTGATGGTGTTTTGGATTAAATTAAGTGTTTGATTCATCAGCTGGATGTCCTTGGAGATGTTCACATCACTGATTTGGAACACAAAGTTGATAATGTATGAGTTGTTGTCAGTTTCAGAAAGGGAGATGTTACAATACAATTTACTTTATAATGAGAATTACAGAACATATTTGCTAAAATAAGAAATATATTGTCACTACACAATGCAGAAAAATTAGTTCATGCTTTTGTTACCTCTAGGTTGGATTATTGTAATGCCTTACTGTCTGGATGTTCCAGAGCAAGAGTCCTTACTAGAACCAGAAGATATGACCACATCACCCCTATCTTAACCACACTGCAAAAGGTGCAGGCTATTTGTTGGTACCTCGAATAGTGCGGGCTACAGCTGGGGGTAGAGCTTTCTCTTACAAAGCCCCACAGTTATGGAACAGCCTTCCACTTAGTGTTCGGGGCTCAGACACAGTCTCAGTGTTTAAGTCTCGGCTGAAAACATATTTGTTTAGTCAAGCCTTTAGTGAATAGTTTTTTCTTAGGTACAGGGGCAGGTCTGGTGGGTTCACAGGCATAGAGTGTTGTGGTGAACTAGGATGTTTGGAGTCCCTGCTTGCTCTCTGCACACAAAGTACATTGTCCTTAACCATTAGAGGACAAAAGCTTACCTAACAATCTCTTCCTTTGTCTCCATCTCTCTCTCCCTCACTCTCTGTCGAGCTACACACGCTACTTCTGAGATGCCAGTGATGCCAGTGATCCTGACTCCTTCTGCTCCTCCTCGCTGCCTGCCCATCCTGATGCCCCTTCTGCTCCTCCTTGCTGCTTGACCCATCCTGATGCCCTACTTCTGGTTGGAGTTCTCATCGGTTGAGTTCGCTCGCTGCTGCTGGGGGCGGCCCCATATGGACGGTCTGAAGAACTGTTTGGATTGCTGGGGATGGCGCCACCTGGGGGCTGTGGAGATGGCTTGGGGATCTCATATGGGGAGCTGTACTGTAATGGCTTGGGACTGCGATTGCTGTAGTGGCTTTGGGGCTGCGGCTGCCACAAACGCCTTCGTACTCAGGACTCCATCAGTGGACAGTGGATAGATTTTAACCAACCGGACTTCTTGCAAAAACTGTGATGAATTTATTGGTTGCACAATTGCATTATTTGTCCATATAGTACACAATAATAGAAGGGATTTATTTATAATTGCACTATCTGTTGTGCCCAGATGAGGATGGTTCCCTTCTGAGCCTGGTTCCTCTCAAGGTTTCTTTCTCATATCATCTCAGGGAGTTTTTCCTTGCCACCGTTGCCACTGGCTTGCTCATTAGGGATAAATTCACATATTTCGAATATATTTTTGTGAATCCATTTATTTATGTAAAGCTGTTTTATGACAATGTCCATTGTTAAAAGCGCTATACAAATAAAATTGAATTGAATTGAATTGAATATTTTTCCAAAGGAGAAATGAATAGAGCTGTGAACTTACATGAAAGAAAAATCATGAGGTTGGAATGGTTCTGCACCAGGTTTATTTAGAAGTGTGTTTAGCTGGAAACAGAAAGATAAATAATTGTTTTAATGTGAGAGACAAGAATATTCCATGGTACAGTTTGTATAATGATTTTTTTCTTTTATTATAAAAAAACAATTTCAAATGTTTTCAGTTGTAGAAAATAGATATCATGTTATATTTTAAATCTGATTTTCAGAAATTATTTTAGGTGTAAATGTTAGTTGGATTTAAATTTTAATACAACATATGTATAAAGATGTGTTGTGCTACAGTAAATTTTGTACAGGGGAATGTGTTTGTAACAGCCACTACCCGTACTTTTCCTACCAACCACCAACTCCATTTATGTAGCATGTTTCATGTATGCCATTGTGAAGCCTCACAACTATCTCTGTTGTGCTTTTCTGACCCTTTTCAATTCCCCCATGCTTGGAGTCCCATGCTTGATTACCCTTTAATGATCCTGCTGTTTTTTCTGCATCTTCTTTCTTGTGTTTTGACCTTTGCCTGATTACCCCACTGTGAGTCTGCCCTGCCTCAGATAACCCTGGATTTACTGTGTTGACTTTTAGACTGTTTGACTATTGCATCTGTTTCTATTAAACTCTGCAGTGGGATCCAACGCCATCTCTGGACAGTTGTTAGAATGTCATTATGCACACGATCATGTACACTCACAGCGTTGTTGATGATGCTCTTCACTTGGTTGTAGGTGTCATTCCTGAGCTCAGGGTTCTCTGGCATGCTGATGTTACTGATGTTGAATGTGAAGTTGACTGCATAGGAGGTGTCTGAAATTTCTGTGGAACAAATAAATTGTGCTTTAGAATGGCTGATAAAGACTTCATGGTGATGAGACCAGAATTTATAAAGTATGTAATTGTGTTATTAGTAAAGAAAACATACTCATGTAGGTGAAGATCAGCAATTTTACAGAGTGATTGATGTTTGTGAGTCGAGCATTCAGAAGAGTCTGGGTTGCACTGAGGACCAAACTCTCAGTGGGAACAGGAGAGGAGGAACTGAAGACCATCATGATCTGAACCACAGCTGAACCAGATCTGAAAAGACAAAGCATTATGGTGATTATTTTTTACAAACAAGGTTAAATTTGAATTCTCTATTTCATGCACATGTTGGAAATTAACATACATTATTGAGGGAGTTGCTGGTGAAGTCAAAATAACAGGTTTTGTAGTTGCTGGGGAAACAGTTGTAGACGACACTGCAAGAAAAACAATTTTTTAACAAGTACAGTCCATGAAACCTGAGCCAACTGTCAAGGACTATGTAGACAGGGGGTTCTGTTTGAGCAGAAGGAGTGTTGAAGGTTGACAGACCTCTAATGTTGAGTATTTCAGAAAGAAATCCACTTGGTGTCCACTTGGTGTCACCTTCCACAAAGACGTATTCAAATTTAGCCACAATTTCGTTACCATTAAGCCTGGAGGAAAAGAAAAAAAACTGACTGTCCCATTTCTGGAAAAAAACAAAACAACTGAAGTCATGTGGACCATGGCTTTGATAGACAAAGTTCTTTGACTGTGAATTATTTAAATTTTACACCTTTGAGCTGTCTGTCACTGGTAAAACACCTCTGGTCAGTGATGCATTCTTCCAGAAAAATCTTAACATGCTCTTTCTTGGCAAAGAGTACTATTACTCACTGTCATGATACCCTCCAGTTTAGTGTAATGGCTTCAGCACAGACAGATTTCCTAAATCACATGTCTTCTATTTCCTTCTTTGAAGACAGTGTTCAAAGTGACTGTTTTTACCTACCTTGTAAAAATTCCAGCATTGGGCTTGAGTTGCAGAAAGAAGTCACTTACTTGTAGTTTGCTCGTGGGAAGACAAATAGAGTAGCACTTTTTGCATTCAAAATATCATTCAGCTAAATAAAAGGGTAAAAATGTTATAATTGAACATTGTCAAAGTATTTTTTTATTTTACTGTGTAAAGTAATTTTGGGAAGAGAACAATGGCTTACACGTACCAGGCTGTTGATGGTGTTTTGGATTAAATCATATGTTTCGTTCCTCAGCTGAATGTCTTTGGAGATGGTCACATTGCTGATTTGGAATCCAAAGCTAATAATGTATGAGTTGTTGTCAATTTCTAGAAGGAAGATAAACAAAATTATATCCAAAAGACCTTCAGAGAAAATACATTAAATTACAATTTATGGGTAGATTAATATAAAGCAGACTCACTCTGATAGGTGACATTCTGTATGCTCACAGGGTCGTTCAGTTTTTTTGTTGTAAGATCTCGTGCTCTTCTGATCTTTGGGTCCAGCAGAGCATTCGCAGCTTTGAGAACCTCAGCCTCACTAGGTACTCTGGTGAAGTTCTTAAATAGTAGATGAATATATATCAGGACATTCCCCAATCTGACGTAGGAGAAAAGATATAATTAATAAAATGCATCAAGAATAAGAGGGATATAAAGAAGAGTAGTTAGCCACTCATTAAGTGTAGTGGTAAAAAATATGTTCCAAATTTCCACTTTTGTCCCTTGTTTCGTGGCCACTATGGGAGGTGTTGATGCAATAATTTGATGCGTGCAAAGTAGCATGAATAGATCCGGAAAAGCTCATTGAGGTTCCAAACAATAACTGAAGTTTATTAAACCAAAATTAACTTGAATTGCAACATAAAACAAACAAACAACTTAAACGCTAATTGCAGGCTTGTTGCACCATGTCATCCTAGCTCCATGCGCACGGTCGAAAGACTGTATGCTCTCGCACCAGCGCCCCCCTCCTGTCAGGGGTGGCATATCCTTCTAAACATTTTTCCCTTCACACCTATAGAGGGCACACACTCAGAGAAATAAACAACATTAACAATATAGCAGCAAACTAATATTTAAATGAACATATAGAAAAATTAAATAAGATAAGCATGGCTCCTACATTAAGTGTATAATTGTTGATGCAGAGTGAAAGATTAAGAACAAAATAACAAAATCTGTCATTAATTATAGTTGAATAAGGAGACATTCAACCCACTTTGTGAGAACACACTGATGAAAAATGCAAACTTGTGAAATTAATATCAGGACACTTACACAGGTCTAAGCTCACTTATGAAGGCTGCTGGTGTTTTGGTGTCTCCACCGTGGAAGTGGTACTCCATGTAACCATTAACCTGGTTTGCTGAACTCCTGTTTACCATAGAAAAAAGTACAAACATCACAATACAACTTACTTTACAATAAGAATTAAAGTATTTTCCAAAAGAAGAAATGAATACTGCTGTGAACTTACGTGAAGGAAGGGATCTGGGCCTCAAATTTTTCTGCACCAGGTTCATTTAGAAGTGTGTTTAGCTGTAGATGGAATGATTAATTATCAGATCATGTGAAATGTAATGTGAGATATAAGATCATTCCATTGTACAGTTTGTGTAAGCACTTATATGTTATGACTAAAAATGATTTCACCATGGTACACCACGTGCTTAAATATATGTTGGACTAGAATAAAATAAAGTTTGAACACAGGAAAATAACAGCCACTATCTGAGCTTCTCCCACTGACCACAGGAGGTCACCCTCACCTGAATTCTGTACTGTTTTTTTAATTCAATACTTTTACAGAGTGAGTGAGGTTTGCATGTAGAGCACTCAGAAGTTTTTGGGTTGCATTGATGACTAAACTCTCACTGGGAACAGGAGAGGAGGAATTGAAGACCATCCTGGCCTGAACCACAGCTGAACCAGATCTGAAGAATTAAAGTATTATATTTTTTTTTCCAATAAGCACTCAGCATGAATATGTAATTCTTTATAATTTATATACATGTCAGAAAGTAACATACATTACTGAAAGTGTTGATGTAGAAGTTGCAGTTACTGTGGCTGGGTTTGTAGTGCTTGATTCTGTGGTTAATGGAGTTGCAGTTGGGAATGAAATTGCAGTGGTTACAATTGTAGTTGCTGGAGTAGTTGATGAAGCAGTTATTTTCAGAGTCATTGGTTCTATGGTTGTTGTAGCCTGTGTAGTGGACACAGTGTTAGTGATCACTTCTGTTGCTCTTTTAGTTGAGGGTACAATTGTAGATGTGTTTATTGGACTTTTCTCTATAGTTGTTAGCTCCTCAATGTTAGTGTTTGGAGCTGGAGTAATACTAGAAGCAGTTGTTCCTGGTCTTGTTGGTACGGTACTTGTTACCAGTTCTGTTTTGAACACAGTCTTAGAGGTCAGTTGGTTGTGTAGATAGTGGAGTTTCCACTGTAGTTGTTGATGCTTTATTTGGACTGCTTTGAGCTTGAGTAGTTGTAGACACAGTTAATTCTTTTGTTGTTGGTTCAGTGGTTGTTGTAGCCTGTGTTGTGGGTACGCTGCTGGTGGTGGTTGTTGGTGCTGTGGTTGTTGTACCTTGTATTGTGTATGCAGTGGTAGTTGTCACTTCTTTTGTTAGTGTTAGATTTGATGGTACAATTGTAGCTGTGATCGTTTCCACTGTCGCTGTTGTTTTCTGAATTCTACTTGTTGGAGCTGTGGTCAGTGTAGACGCAGTTGTTTCTGCTGGTGTTGGTGCTGTGGTTGTTGTACCTTGTGTTGTGTATACAGTGGTAGTGGTTAGTTCTCTTGTTGGTGTTGGAGTTGATGGTACAGTTGTAGTTTTTATTGTTTCCAATATCCTTGTTATTTCCTGAATTGTTTTTGTTGGAGCTGAGGTCATTGTAGATGCAGTTGTTTCTGGTGTCTTTGATGATGTGGTTATTGTACCTTGAGTTGTGTATACAGTGGCAGTGTTAAATTCTGTTGTTGATGTTATAGTTGATAGTACATGTGTACCTGAGCTCATTTCCTCTGTATTTGTGTTTTTCTGAATTGCACTTGTTGGAGCAGTTCTCAGTGAAGACGCAGTTGTTTCTGCTGCTGTTGGATCTGTGCTTGTTGTTGCTTGTATTGTGTATACACTAAGCACTAGCCATAGCCGTAGCCATACTGTTACAAATATAGTATTTCATTATTTAATATACTGACACTAATTATTTAAAATTTATTGATTGTCTTTTTTCTCTCTCTGGCACTCATTACATCTTCTGACATAATTTGCCTGAAGATACTTCGATCATTTGAGTTAAACCATGTAATATTAAATTAAAACCCACAGTTATAAAAATTCACACTACAGGTATAATATGCTCAGTTACACATTAATAAAAGATTAATTTAAGTAATTAATTAATGCTAAATACTTTATCTTTCTAACAATCACAATACATGATTTTCTAGACATTTTCACCTAACTGGTCACCAATAATTAACCACTAATATTTGTTCCTTTAAATGTTACCTTTATGATTTAGTATAGTCATTACTGCATTTTATGAGAATACAACATCCCTGACCCTCATCAAGATACAGTTGAATGTAAAGGCAGAAGATTTGTTGTCTCCCAATCAAAAATTGTATAAGATCAGGGCAGAGGGTGGAAATTTCAATCAAGCATCAAGCATCATATATGCAGTAAAACAGACAGTTACACTGAACACTGAAATACTTACTCTGCATTGCTTCTGATAAAACTGACTTTACACTCCTGTCGCGTCTACCTGATAGTTGGAATGTAAACAGGCTGTGCTGGGGGTGGGTTCTATCCATAATTATATTGTTTGCTCTCCTGGTGACCCTTGTGCCCTAAATGTTCTCCAGTGATGAGTAGGCTGCTACTGTGATGGTTTGAGCAGTTCTAACCACTTTTACAAAGAGTCTTGTGGTCCTGAGAAGAGCATCCAAAGAGAACCAGACTGTGATATTGCTGGTGAGAATGTGCTTTATGGTACCCCTGTAGAAGTTGCAAAGAATTTTGTTTGACATGCCAAATTTCTTTAGCCTTCTCAGGAAGTACAGGCATTGCTGGGCTTATTTATTAGGTGAGTTTATTTATTCATAATATTACTATTATGCTTTAATTCACTTTAATCATTGTTATTCTATAACAATACTATTGCATGCTGTTCTTTGCTGCAAAGGCTTCCTAAATTCACCTATTTTAAATATTACCTGCTTTCAGCAAGCCAACTAAGTTAATAATTGTTTTGAAAGAAGATTGTTTCACATCAATTTTGGAGTACAAATGCTAAATAATATGATAATATGCATAATTGGCAACAAAATCAGGGAAGGGACTAGATAGATAGATAGATAGATAGATATACTTTATTAATCCTATGAGGGAAATTCTTGTGTTACAGCAGCATGCAGCAGTACACACACAAAATATAAAATATAAAATACAATAAGTTAAATTAAATGTAGTAGTGCAGATATGGAACACAGTTGTAGATTTAACCAGATTTACATCTGTATTTACATAAGCACACTTGTGAAAACTGGCAGTGAATGATGAATATGAAGAACCTTGAGAATGTAGAATATAATGACAGTTTTCTAAATGATAGATTTCTTGTAGTAGTGTAATGTGAAAGTGTTATCATCTGTCACACACAGGTGAGCTGTTGTACAGTGTTATTGCGAATGGTAAGAATGAACTCCTGTAACAAGAAAGACCAGGAGATGTGTGTTAAACCAACTGGTGATATAAAATAAAAATAATAAAATTGTATGTGAAATGTGAAAATTAAAAAGAACACTCTGCAGCTTGTTGATGTATTAGTGCTAAATCCCTTTGCTACACCCAAAAATGTCTTGATCATTGTACTGCATTATTATTTTACAGATCATGTTTCCAATACAAAGGTCAAATGATTCCATCTTACCTGAAAAATGATTCACCAGTACTGGAATGTTGTTAGCGTGTTTCATGACCCAATGTTTGGTTTGTAGATTCAGCTAAAGATACACCTTTTTCAGACATCCAAAATATATCTGCCTGTTTGAGTCATACACACAAAAACACAAACACAAAAAGTATCTTATAAATGCAGTAACCACCACATGTTGCTCAGGGTGGGTCCACATGTTGATACTCTTTCTGTCTTACACACACTTACAGACATTCACACAGTGATAATTCTCCATCTCACACACATTAACATACTGTGGTATAATGAGTACTGAACCACATATTTTTTCCCTAAAGAAGACCTGTATGTCCTAAAATGTAAGGCTGCAACCATGTATGTGTGAGTAAGGTTTATCTACTCAGAATATCTATTATACACCAATCAGCCATAACAATAAAACCACTGACAGGTGAAGTGATTAACATTGTTTATCTTGTCACACCTGTTATACCTGTCAAGGAGTGTGATATATTGGGTGGCAAGTGAACAGTGAGTTCTCGAAGTTGATGTGTTGGAAGCAGTGCAAGCGTAAGGATCTGAGTAACTTTGACAAGATGCTTTCATGAAATGTATTAGTCAGGATTTAGGCCTCATCATAGCACAGAGACAGCTCTGGTTAGATTCAAGATTTTCAAGATTCAAGATTTTTATTTGTCACATACACAATTATATACAGTGTATAACTTGCAGTGAAATGGAAACCTGGCCTACTCCTCTTTAATTTAGTATTTAATGCACAGTCTAAAGTTAAAATTTAAAAATCTGAAATGAATAAGAACTAGTAATAAATAAGATAAGAAATAAGAAATATGAAACAGGAGTGTGCAGAAGGGAAGTACAAAATACGCAGAGAATGTGCAAAAATGGATGTACAAAATATGCAGTGTGTTACGTGTAGTAACAATACAAAGTGCAAAGTGCAGTGTGGTTTTAATGTTATGGCTGATTGGTGTGTGTGTGCATGTGTATGCATAAATATATACATATATAGGGTACAGTTTTTCACACTTTTACTTTTTTTTTCTTAACTACAAATGCAGTCTTCACAAGCGAAACCCAGGGTTCAAACCAAGAGTAGACATTCAGAGCTGTTAATTATGTATGTATGTATGTCTGTATGTGTGTGTGTGTGTGTGTGATGGACCCTTTTCTGGTTTGCCTCCCGAGTCTTCCTCCGCACCCTCACCCAGCTGGGTTCTACAGCAACCAAGTCGGCTCCATACACCCAAATTATGAACAATAATCAATAAATATATGGAATGCTTAAACTTGGTAGATTTATGGAGATTACTGCACCCATTGGACAGGTACTACTCATTTTTCTCCCCTGTTCACAAATCCCATTGCAGGATTGATTATTTCCTCCTAGATGCATAACTAATTCCCAAAATCTACTTCCCAATACCATAATATTATAATATCAGATCATTCACCCCACTCCTTGGATCTTAACCTAGTCACTGTCAGAGGAGAAAATGTATGGTGCCTGGACACCTCTTTGCTACAGAATGCTAGCTTCTGTCAATACCTTCCATTAGCCTGGCAGCTGAGGAAAACCCAATCCATGCAAACCCTACAGTACATTGCATTAAATCAAGTAAAGTCTCTACTCTGTCAGACAGCAAAGCAATAAATCAATAATTTGCTGAATTCTATGCAGAGATTTATAATTCACAATATAAGAGCCAGTGTAAACCTGGAAGAGGTCTGTGCAGCTATTTATTCTTTCCCAAATAACAAGGCTTCAGGGTTATATGGATTTAGTATAGAATTTAATTAAAAAGTACAACAAAATACTCTCTCCAATACTTTGCATGTTTAGGCATTCAAAAGAAGCCAATGTGCTTCCCCAACAATGTATGGAGCCAACATTGTTTTGATCCCAAAACCTGGGTGGGAAGCTTTACAGTATTAATTTCATCTCATAGACCTATTTCACTAATCCCTATAGAGACTAAGCTGCTTAGCAAAATAACAGATTGAAAGATCATATAGTCACAATCATACATCCTGACCAGTCAGGTTTCATGCCAGGTAGACAATTCAATTTAAATTCATTTTTATTTGTATAGCGCTTTTTTACAAAGGTCATTGTCTCAAAGCAGCTTTACACAAACAAAAGTAAAGTGAAGAACAAAAGTAAAGTGAAGACACATCTTCTCCAATCTTTGACGATTATTCAACATCCTTTATGCCAAGTATGTGACAGCAGTTGTCATCTCTCTTGATGCTCAACATGCATTTGACCAAATTGAGTGGCCATACATGCTTTATGCTCTTGAAAATTTTGGATTTGGACCAGGATTTTTACAGAGTTTTTGTGATTTTGCCTTTATGCACCATCACAATGGATTTGAAATAAAACAATCAAGATGTCATTGAAGTGTAGACTTTCAGCTTTATTTTAAGATGTTCCACAAAAATATGGCATTTACCATTTAGGAATTACAGCTATTTTCAACAAAGTACTTCCATTTTCAGGGGCTCAAAGGTATTTGGACAAAGTGACATAATTGTAAATATAACCATAATTTTAATACTTGGATGAAAATCATTTGCAGTCAATGACTGCCTGAAGTCTGGAGCCCATGTTCTCAAAACTCAAATTCTGAGTTCCCTCCCTGGAGATGCTTTGCCAGGCCTTCACTGCAGCCACCTTCAGTTGCTGATTGTTTGTGGGTCTTTCTGCCTGCAGTCTTGTCTTTCATTTTCAGGGACTCAAAGGTATTTGGACAATTGACTGACAAGAAGTTAATTGACCAGGTGCAGTCCATTCCCTCATTACTGCAAGACAAATGAAGCAGATAAAAGGTCTGGAGTTGATATCAGGTATTGAGTTGGCATTTGGCAGCTGTTCGACTGGAGCTACCAATATGAAGTCCAAGGAGATCTCAATGCAAGTGAAGGAGGCCATCATTAGGCTGAAAAAACAACATAAATCTATGAGAGAGATAGCAAAAACCTTAGGTGTGGCCAAATCAACAGTTGGGTACATTCTTAAAAAGAAAGAAAGCACTGGTGAGCTCAACAACATCGAAAGGCCTGGAAGACCACGGAAGACAACTAAAGTGGATGATCGCAGAATCAAGTCAAGTCAAGAGTCAAGAGGCTTTTATTGTCATCTCAACTATGTATAGCTGACGCAGTACACAGTGAAACGAGACAACACTTGGTGCTACATAAAACAACATCGTCACCTCACACAACATAGAGTTACAAAACAGTCCTTTCCTTGGTGAAGATAAACCCCTTCACAACATCAACAGAAGTCAAGAATACTCTGGAAAAGGTAGGCGTATCATTGTCAAAATCTACAATCAAGAGACGCCTTCATGAATGTAAATACAGAGGGTTTACAACAAGGTGCAAACCACTGGTAACATTCAAGAACAGGAAAGCCAGATTAGACTTTGCCAGAAAACATCTAAAAAAGCCTCCCATGGTCTTTAATAAGATTCTTTGGACTGATGAAACCAAGATTAACTTGTACCAGAATGATGGGAAGAGAAAAGTATGGTGAAAGAAAGGAACACCTCATGAGCCAAAGTATACCTCATCATGTGTCAAACATGGTGGAGGCAGTGTTATGGCATGGGCATGTATGGCTGCCAATGGAATGGGCTCACTGGTGTTTATTGATGATGTGACTGCTGACAGAAGTAGCAAGATGAATTCTGAGGTGTTTAGGGCTATACTCTCTGCTCACATTCAGCCAAATGCTACAAAACTGATAGGACATTGCAGGTGGATAATGACCCTAAACATCCTGCGAAAGCAGCTCAAGACTTTTTGAAGGCAAAGAAATGGAATATTCTTCAATGGCCAAGTCAGTTGCCTGATCTCAACCCAATAGAGCTGCTTTTCACTTACTGAAGACAAGACTGAAGGCAGAAAGACCCACAAACAAGCAGCAACTGAAGGTGGCTGCAGTGAAGGCCTGGCAAAGCATCTCCAGGGAGGAAACTCAGAATTTGAGTTTTGAGAACATGGGCTCCAGACTTCAGGCAGTCACTCACTGCAAAGGATTTTCATCCAAGTATTAAAATTATGCTTATATTTGCAATTATGTCACTTTGTCCAAATACCTTTGAGCCCCTGAAAATGGAGATACTTTGTTGAAAATGGCTGTAATTCCTAAATGGTAAATGCCATATTTTTGTGGAAACTCTTAAAATAAAGCTGAAATTCTACACTTTGATCACATCTTGATTGTTTTATTTCAAATCCATTGTGGTGGTGTATAAAGGCAAAATCACAAAAACCCTGTCATTGTCCAAATGCTTCCGGACCTGACTGTATATGTATAGCATAGCATTTTCTTTACTGCTTATCCCACAAAGGGTCACAGGGAGCCTGGAGCCTATCCCAGGGGACTTGGGGCACAAGGCAGGGGACACCCTGGATGGGGTGCCAACCCATCGCAGGGCACTATCGCACACACACTCACACACCCATTCACACACTACGGACAATTTAGAAATGCCAATTAGCCTACAAAGCATGTCTTTGGACCGGGGAGGAAACTGGCGTACCTGGAGGAAACCCCCAAAGCACATGCAAACTCTGCGCACACAGAGCAGAGGTGGGATTTGAACCTCCAACCCCGGAGGTGCAGGGCAACAGTGCTAACCACTAATTAAGCCATTTTGTAATTCATTGCTATGCCAAGTTGTCCATGGGTTGTTGCAAGGAATCATTTAATAATGGCATCTCTAAAGAGAAAAGAGATACACACTGAGCTCATTGTGCTTGCACATAAATTAACCTATAAAGATGCATTTGCAGTTTATGTTGTTTATGCAGTAACTACTTCATCTTTTGTGCTGTTTTACTTTCAGAAATTTAATAAAATCCTTTACTGCAATAGAACTGCTTAAACATCTAACAATATGGGTTTTACAAATCTTGAAAAACAAGTCGTAATTGCTCCTTTAGCCCAAGCTTTAGCCCAAGTTCACACTTGGCATTAAGATACATACTGGGTTATCTGTAAGTGGACAGCACTAAGTACAGATGTAAACAGAATCCAATACATCTTGAAGATGCATTGTGATCCAATCACACATACTACATTCGGAGGTGGTTTGGGATGCATATGACCACATCATATTTGTAGTGTGAACTCGAATGCCTCTCAGTGCATCCCAGACAGCAAAAATGACCACCTAATTGACTGTGACATTGCCTTAGCTGGAGCCTACCTAATCATTGCGAGACTGTTTGGAAATGCCACTAAATGGTAGACTTCCCCACCTCTAGGCTTATGGATAAAGCCAATGCTATAACAACATTTAATACTATCTAATACTAACTAAACAAAAGACACAGTACATCCAGTAAATAATCAGACCATACTTTCTAGTAATAACTGTAATTATTCTTGTATGTAGTTACTATTGCTGTTGTTAGCTATATGGTTATTGTCACAATTTTTAGCTGCACAGAATCCTAATTTGTTCCAATGTATAGAAGCTATATAGAGGAATGACAAAAAAACCTACTTCACTTGAATTGATAGTAATATAATACTATCACCAAGTTAACCTCACCCTCCAACCCTTTTGTCTGGACTCCCAAAGCTGACCAGGCCTTCAAGACCCTCAAGGGGAAATTCACCTTGGCTTCGTGGTAACTCAGCCTGATCCATCCCAGCAATTCATAGTGGAGGTGGACGTCTTGGTCATGGGGGTGGGTGCTGTCGTCTCCCAATGTGCAGCCCAAGATCAGCAACTACACCCTTGTGCCACCTTCTCTTGCTGTCTTCCCCCAGCCGAACACAATTATGACATGGGGAATCAGGAGTTGCTGGCAGTGAAGATGGCCCTGGAGGAAAGGAGACACTGGCTCGCGGGGCCTGAGCATCTGTTTATTGTCTGAATTGATCATAAAAACCTTGCTTATATACAAATGACCAAATGCCTTAACTCCCATCAAGCATGCTGGGCCCTGTTCTTTGGGCGGTTTAACTTTTCCATCATGTACCACCCCAGCTCAAAGAATACCAATCCCGATGCACTCTCCCATCAGTTTGCCCCTGAAGAAACCCCCTCGAGTCCTGACACCATTGGGCCTCCTTCCTGTGTGGTTTGGGCTGTCACCTGGGAGATAAAGACAGCCATCAAAAGAGCTTGGCATACCCAGCCAGACCCAGGTAATGGCCCTATTGGTTGCCTATTTGTCCCTAACTCTGTGCTTTCTCAGGTTCTGAAGTGGGGGCACAGTTCCCGTATCGCCTGCCATCCTGGGTCCAGCCGCACCTTGAAGCTGCTAAAGTAGCACTTCGTCAGCTCCTGCTCAGAATGTTTCCGAGGCAAGGCTTCACAACACCTGCCTGCCAGCATCCTTTGCCCTCTGCCTGTCAAACACAGCCCTGGACTTTATCACCGGCCTGCCACCTTCCCAAGGTAACACCACCATACACACGATTGTTTTTCCAAGTCTGCACATTTTGTTGCTCTCCCCAAACTTCCCACAGCCTGTGAAGCCGCCAAACTTATCGTCAGCCAGGTGTTCTGGATACACAAAATACCCATGGATATTGTCTCTGACCGGGTGCCAAAGTTGCACGTCCTGATTTTGCCAAGTGGTTGCTGTCCTGAGACCAATATATTTTATGATGTTCCTGGGACAACAACTGCGCGAGCCAACAATGTTTATGATGTCATCACAGTGTGCCGTGCTGCTGCAGATTTAAAAAGTTGCTGCCAAAGTTCAGTTCAGTTTATATTTATGTGTTAGAAACAGTTATAGTTATGGCCATGTTGGAGGCCATAGGGAAACCTATGGCCTGTTGCAGTGAGGAAGAGATGGAGGAGGAGGACAAGGAGGAAGAGAAGCATGAGCAACTCAATGAAGAAAGACATAGGCAAGATGAGGGAGAGGAGGAAAAAGAAAGGAAAGTGTACAAAGTTTTAGGAAGGTTAACAGCTCAAGGAAAGTGCTACCAGGTAGATGAAGGTGAGTTGAGGAGGAGGGTCAAAGGAGAAAACATGTCCACAAACATGTTCTGAATGTTAATAAGGGTTTGTATTTCTATTCAATTCAATTCAATTTTATTTGTACAGCGCTTTTAACAATGGACATTGTCACAAAGCAGCTTTACAGAAATAAATGGATTCCCAAAAAATATATTGTAAATATTTGAATTTATCACTGTGAATTAATCCCTAATGAGCGAGCCAGTGGCGACGGTGGCAAGGAAAAACTCCCTGAGGTGATATGAGGAAGAAACCTTGAGAGGTACCAGGCTCAAAAGGGAACCCATCCTCATCTGAGTGACACCGGATAGTGCAATTATAAATAAATCCCTTCTATTATTGTGTACTATAAGGACAAATAGTGCAATTGTGCAATAAATTCATCACAGTTTTCGCAAGACGTCCGGCTGGTTAAAATCTATCCACTGTCCACTGATTATGAAGGTGAGTCCTGAGTACGAAGGTGCTCATGGCAACTGCAGCCCCAAAGCCACTACAGCAATCGCAGTTTCTTATGATATGAGAAAGTACAGCAGTCACACACATTTGTCTCAATACATGGTTTTGATACTGCTCTCCCAAATAAGCTTTCAACTTCTATTTTTTTATGCTTTGCAGAAAATGGTATACTTATTCCTTTGTATCAAGTTGTTGGCATGGGCTTGCAGTTGTGTGTTCATATCTGGAAAAGTCTTACCATCATCACAAGTGAGAAGACTTAATAAAATGAGATGCTTACACTTACGTCCCCTTGTACCAGCTACACAACTGTTCTGCAGGGCGTACACGGTAAACTATGTGTGGATTATTCTCAGATGGAACATTGTATATGTATGTTTCTGTTGAAGCCACTGTCTAGCATCCTCTGAGCAGATTTCTTTATTTCTTCTATTTTGCATTCTAGAGGGTTATAGACTCTCCCAACCGGCTGCAAATCCTGTATTATGTTGAAGTACTTGTCAGTCTTGTTTAGTAGCACATCAATCAGGTGATCCAATCTACAGTTTCTGATATGGTGGAAGAAACTAGAGGGAAAGAAAAGCAAAGAGATTGAGGTTGCATGAGGAGCAGGTTGAAACAGTTAGAATGTACTCGTTTAATTTAGTCAGGATTCACTGAGATTAACAAGCAAATCAAAAGTCAAACAAATAATTACATTAACTGAAAAGTATTTTTTCTGTTGACAGTTGTGGTTTAGCTGAAAACAGCTGACGATTGGGAGAAGTAGAAAGATGAGTCCAAAATAGGAGAAAATGAAAAAATACTCAAGACACAATGCTAGCTTTCAGCTAGACCACTAATAAACAGTGAAGAGAACATACATGAAAGTGCCATTTACCATTCTACTAGATTGTTTGTGTCAGAGTCTCCATGCTTATAGCATCTTCCGAAGTTAGACCACAGATGACCAATTGGCTCCCGGTGGTTCCTAAAGTACTTGCAGGCATCTTTTAGGTTCTTAAACTGGCAGTGAAACATCTCCGCTTTCCTTCTGAATTCATGTTCCTGTGAAAATGGACAAGGAATATCATGTTGTTTAGTGTTATGATAAACTGCAATTGATTTATAGGTCATACAGGTAATCCTCAACATTGACCTCAAACCTAGTGTGAGCAGTTACTGTACTGAGAATCTGCCATGTTCTTGATTGTTTATACTGAAACCACTTCGGCCTATATGAAACAGATGATAGAATAAACACATTTACTGATTTTATTTACACAAGTAAAACAATGACCCACCTCAGAGTATAGGCTGAAATAACATTTTTGGCAACATTTTTGTTATAATACTAAACCATGGATGTGTTGTTTATCTATCCTTACAGGTTTACAATCTCACATGTGAGAGACTTTTGAGAACTGAATTATGATGTAACTGGCTGCTGTTCACAGAAACCTATGTAGTAGAATTCCAAGATTCATATATAAATACATACAATACGATATATTATAAGTCTGGTAAATATGGTATATATACACTATCATTTAGCATCATTACTCCATGCTTCAGTGTCACATGATCCTTCAGAAATCATTCTAATATGCTGATTTATTATCAATATTGCAATTTAATATTTCTGTTGAAACTGTGATACTTTTTCAGGAATATTTGATGAATAAAAAGTTAAAAAGAACAGCATGTATACAAAATATAAATCCTTTGTAACAATATACACGATTGTTCAAAAGTTTGGGGTCAGTATGTGTTTTATTTTTTTAATACTTTTTATTAAGTCTTTTATTCAGCAAGCTTATGTTACGTTGAAAAAGTGAAGACTTATATTGTATCAGAATAAATCAGTGACGAATTGAGGTCAGCATATTCATATGATGGTCTGAAGACAACATCATGTAAAAGAATAAATCAGCTAATTCAAACGCTTCTCACTCACTGGGTCTCGCATCGCGGCAGAAAAATGCGACCATTTAGTCTCAGTCTGTAGTTTTTTTTTTGTTTGTAGCTAGGCAGACTATAAAAATAATATTAAAATCTAAATGTTCCTATCAGACCGTTTAATTTTGAGCCAAATGCTCATCAGTTTTGACTGGTATCAACACTTAACTCACCAATGTTATTCGAAGGTGGAAAAATGTTAATCTAAAAAACAAATATGCATTTTATGATCATCAGCCATAGTAGCAGACTATTGTAAATTAATAAGGAAATGTGAAAACCGTGTTGGTCTTACCTTGTAACTTGCGTGCTTGACAGAGGGGTTTTGCTGTTGTTGTTTTTTTTTTAAAACTTTGGCGAAATCGGCAGCAGCACGGCACACTGTGATGACATCATAAACGTTGTTGGCTCACGCAGTTGTTGTCCCAGGAACATCATAAAATATATTGGTCTCAGAACAGCAACCACTTGGCAAAATCAGGACGTGCTGCCAAAGTTCGTCTCGCACGTGTGGAGGTCCTTCTGTTGAGCCCTTGGGCCCACCATTAGTCTTTCCTCGTGGTTCCATCCCCAGACCAACAGTCAAGTGGAGCGGGTCAATCAAGAGTTGGAAAAAGTGTTTGCAGTATGTTGCTACGAGCAACCCCTCTCAAGCACTCAACTACTGTGGATAGAATGGGTGGCCCGTTGTAGATCCCTTACATATGTGTTTCCTTAAACAGATAATTCCAGAAGTTTTAGAACCTCTTCTAAAAATAATCAATTCTTCCATTAGCATTGGCTATGTACCTAAATCTCAAACATCCAATATCAAACCTCCTCTTTATCTCCAAGGTCCTAGAAAAGGTTGTAGCACAGCAGCTATGCTCATACTTACATAGGAATAACATTCATGAAATGTATCAGTCAGGATTTAGGCCTCATCATAGCACAGAGACAGCGCTGGTTAAAGTGGTAAATGACCTAATACTGGCCTCTGATCAGGGTTGTGTCTCCTTGCTTGTGCTGCTTGACCTTAGTGCAGCTTTTGATACCATTGATCATGCTATTCTCCTCGATAGACTGGAAAATGTTGTTGGTGTTAAGGTCTTATTTCACTGATTGTTATTAGTTTGTAGATGTAACTGATGACTTCTCTATGCATACTAAGGTAAAGTTTGGTGTTCCACAAGGTTTTCTTTTAGGTCCACTGCTTTTTTCTTTATATATGCTACCTCTGTGTAAAATTATCCGTAAACATGGTATTAGCTTCCACTGTTACACTGATGACACACAGTTGTATGTTTCAGCAAAGCCGGATGACAGACACCAGCTTAATAAAGTTGAATGTGTAAAGGACATTAAACACTGAAAGCTTATTAACTTCCTTCTACTTAATTCTGACAAGACAGAAGTACTTGTACTAGGACCACATGCAGTTAGAAGTAAGCATTCTGATTACATAATAACTCTGGGTGGTCTTTCTGTTTCATCAGGTGCAGCAGTAAAAGACCTTGGTGTGATTATTGACTCCAGTCTTTCATTTGAAGCTCATGTAGATAATATACCTAGGATAACTTTTTCATCTAAGAAATATTGCTAAGATAAGAAATATAATGTCACTACACGATGCAGAAAAACTATTTCATGCTTTTGTTACCTCTAGGTTGGATTATTGTAATGCATTTCTGTCTGGATGTTCCAGTAGGAGCATAAACAAGCTCCAGTTAGTCCAGAATGCAGCAGCGAGAGTCCTTACTAGAACCAGAAGATATGACCACATCACCCCTATCTTATCCACACTGCATTGGCTCCCACTCAAATTTTACATTGATTATAAAATACTACTAGTGACCTATAATGCACTAAATGGTCCCGCGCCACAGTACCTGAGCGAACTTTTGGTCTTTTATGATCCGCCATGCCTACTTTGATCAAGGTTATTTGTTGTTACCTTGAATAGTGAAAGCTATAGCAGGGGGCAGAGCTTTCTCTTACAAAGCCCCACAGTTATGGAACAGCTAGTTTTCGGGGCTCAGACACAGTCTCAGTGTTTAAGTCTAGGCTGAAAACATATTTGTTTAGTCAAGACTTTTGTGAATAGTTTTTTTTCTTAGGTAAAGGAGCAGATCTGGAGAGTTCACAGGCATAGAGTGTTGTGGTGAACTGGGATGTTTGGATGCTGTCGCCCCCCCACTCTCACACATTCACTCAGGTTTGTTGAAGGTGGAGTGGCTGAACCTTTATGTCCCAGGACTCCCTCATGTCTGTGTTAGCTTCTGGATCTCCCTTTTAGTTATGCTGTCACAGCTAGTCTTGCTTGAGTTCCTTGCTGCACTCTGCACATAAAGTACAGTGTTCTTAATCATTACGGGACAAAAAGCATACCGAACAGTCTCTCCTTCTCTCTCTCCCTCTCTGTCTCTCTCTCTGTATCTCTCTCTCTGTCAAGCTACACATGCTTCTCCTGAGATACCAGTGATCCTGACCCCTTCTGCTCCAGACCTGCCTGATCCATCCTGATGCCCTACTTCTGGTTGGATTTCTCATCACTTGGAAATCACTCGCTCCTGCTGAGGATGGCCCACATGGACAGCCTAAAGTTATATGAGATTACTGTGGATGGTACCACTTAGAAACCATGAAGATGGCTTTGGACTGCAATTGATATGAACAGTTTAGCTACAGTGACTTAGGACTACAATTGCTCTGATAACTTTACCTTTAATTCCCATGAACAGTTTGCACTCAAGTCTCAGCGAACAGTAGATAACTTCAACAAAATCTTATCATGAAAACCATAATGAATTTTCAGGGTTACACAACTGCACTTTTTGTTTTGTGCTTTGAAGCAGAACAAATATGTGGAACATTCCGCCCTTCATCTACTGACATTAAGAATTTGTAGGTTGTATAGTGAAAGCCGGACAAACTGTGAGCTCTATATCGTTTAGCTTTCAAGATGGCTTTTCACGGTAGTGACTGCAATTATCTTTATTGAAGGATAAAATGATTAAGTTCAGGAAGCTGAATCTTGGAAAACATGTTACAAACATTACAAATGAGAATACAGGAGTCTAGACATTTTCCATTATCATTTCTGTCACGGAGAGTGGTGGCGAAGGTGTTGAACTAAAACATAAAACTTGTTTTGCCTGCTATTCTTCTGCTGACACACCCATGTTGCATTGAGATAAACTTTTTTGACATGTCATAATGTCACAATGAGTAAATGGTTAGATAATATTTTAATGTGAGTGTGATGAGCTCTCTCTCTCTCTCTCTCTCTCTCTCTCTCTCTCTATCTCTCACACACACACAAATGCAGCCTGTCATTTTATTGAGAAACCAGAAAGTGTCTCCCCTGTCCAGAAGACTTTCCTGTGCTGAGAAACGTTGATGGTTACAAAGCACTTTTTCCTGGACTCCTAAAAAATCACCACTTTAATGATTATATGTTTTACAACAAAACAATCTATTATTAGTCTGAGATTATGTGGACCGCCCACCATACAAATCTGTGTGTATGAGATGTTACTATAGAAAAAATAATATATTCGAATGAGCTCATTTATGTTAACCTATAGTTCATGTTACAGCCAGAACCAATGTCCATGCAATGCTGTTGTACAAAGATAATGCACACTTTGGCAGTGGGGGTGTGGTCAAGCGCCAGCTGCAGATAGAGAGGAGACGGGGGAACTGGCAGGTAGCATGTGATGATTCTCACCTGTGCCTTATGTGTTATGTTTGTTTCTGTGTGCTTGCAGGGTCTGCCATAACCTGAAAATGAGTGGAAACACACACACAAGGGCAGAGCGTGAACTTGAACCTTGATTTTGAATGGGGCAAAAGCTGCAAGCTAGTGAGAGAACCTTTTCACCAGGGTTATACATTGGTGCCAAAACCTGGGAGGAGGTACCAAATGCTGTCATGGAAACTTCTCCATTTAGTGAGTTTGTTAAGTACCTCATCAGCCTCCACCAGACACATCAACTGTCACATTATTAAAAAGTACTATCTTTTTTACGTTTGATAATTTAGTTTATTTTACCACCTGTTGCCTAATGTACAAAATTGCTACCACTCTTGCAACACCTCCCTTGAAAGAATTTGTGTCATTGCATTCAGAGTACATAAGACAATTGTGACATGCAATACACAGCCACAGAATTTTGTTGTTCAGCTTTCTCTATAAGATCTGCCAACATTTGGAAAATGCTACCAATTAAAATTAGACAGTGCCCCGCCTTTGCACAATTTAAGTCACAACTGAAAATATGGCTAAAGACAAGCCAAATAAAATTACTTGCAAAGTGGGAAGGACCCCCTTTGAGGTCACACTGTTAGTCAGAGAAGCTGACTATGAGGTCAGGAAAATAGATAGAGGTGATTCACTTCATGTACCACCTCAGTCTCCTGAAACTATAGCATTAGGCAGGGGGCAGTGGTAGCTTAGTGGTTAAGCTATTGGACTCCTGATCGGAAGGTCATAAGTTCAAATTTCAGTGCTGCTACTGCTTGGCCAGTGAGGAAACTTCAACTGCTCAGTTGTATAAATGAGATAAAATGTAAGTTGTAAATGAGTGATGTGATCTGGTGATGGTGGTTCCTGAGATAAAAGAGCTGGGACTGGAGGTAAATCTAAAATTCACCCTGGTCCCCTGTGGAGACCACCTCTCACTGTCCCAGAGAGCACAGGTTGCAAGGGGAAATCTCCTATGTGCTTTTGCCTCTACACAGACCTCACAGAGCACCATATTGAGACTTCTCCAGATGTGGTTATAAGCAGCCTCCCCTATTGTTTACCTGAACACAAAAAAATGGTTTGGGATGAACTCAAGGCTATGCTTGACATGGGAGTCCCACAGTGATTGGAGCAGCCCAGTGGTCTTGGTGCCCAAGACTGACTGGTCAGTCTGTTTTTGTGTAGATTTTAAAAAAGTCACTGCATTATCTAAATTTGATGCATACCCAGTGCCACACATTGATGAACTGCTTGATCAGTTAGGCACAGCTTGCTTTTATTCAACACTGGATTTAACTAAGGAGTACTGGCAGAATCCCTTGACTCCAAAATCCTGAGAAAAAAAAATGGCTTTTTCCACTCTGTTTGGGTTACACCAATTTGTCACCCTTCCATTTGGTTTGTCCAGAGCCCCAAAAATGTTTTAACATTTCATGAACAGACTAGGCCAACTGCACAATGCATATGCTGCTGTTTATTTACTTGACAAAATTATTTACAGTAATGATTGGCAGCAGCATTTACAACATCTGAGAGCTGTCCTGTAATCCTTGAGTCGGGTGGAACTCACAGCAAATCCAAAGAAGTGTGCAGTTGGACGGGTGGAAGTATGGAAATATAGAATCTGGACTAATTGGGGGTTTGTACCTAATTTTATGTGCCGACTGACCGACCTCACTAAAAAGGGAGCCATGTGCGTGGTGGATGGAGCCATGTGAGAGACCTTTTTTCCAAGTAAAAATGGTTTTGTATGGGGGCCTGTGGTTGCATTCTCCTGACTTTTCTCTCCCTTTTTTTCTGCAGACTGACACGGACAGAGGGCAGGGGGCTGTTTTGTCCCAGGTGGTGGAGGGGGAGGTTGGGGGAGTCATCTGTAGGCCGAATTGTTCCCTGACCTGAGTTGGGTGGTGGGGGTATGTGGCAGCGTGGTCGAGCATCAGCTGTGGATGGAAAGGAGGTGGGGGAACTCTCAGGTAATGTGTGATGATTCTTACCTGTGCGTTATTACGGTTATGGCTACTTATGCATGATTCTGTGTGTTTCCAGGCTCTGCCATAACCAGACACACACACGCGCACACACACAGAGCATGAACTTGAACCTTGAACTCAAACAGGCCGCAAGCTAGTGATGGCCCCTTTTCAGTTGGTTGAGTTTTTGAAAGCGCGCTGAAAAGCACGGTGAAAAATAAATGCGAGCATGAAGCTTTGTCAAAAAGTCCTCCTTCCCTCCCACACATCAGATTCAAACATTCAACCAATTCAATTCAATTTTTATTTGTATAGCTTTGTATAACAGCATTATCTGGCATGTTATTCCACTTATACCACAGTGATTTGCCAGCAAATTATATTTTTTCTTTTATTAATGAATGACACATCCACCATGGACAATTCCCCCCAGACCACCAGAGGGCACCCTCACTCACATTTTTTGAAATTTTTTTTTTGTTGTCTGTCCCACTTCCTTCCTCATTTGTGCACACTTGATTGTGTTCCTCTAATTAGTGTCCCTATTTAGGTTCTGTGTTTTTCCCTCATTGGTTGCCAAGCATTGTGTACCATTTGCGTTGTTGGCATTATGTCATGGTCTGTTTGTACTGTGAGTGAGTTTTTCATTTTCATGTTGAGTTTTCTTTTCTTTGCCTTGCCTTAAGCTAGTCCTTTGTTTTATTTTTCTAGTTTTTGGTTCCTTTTTTTGTTGTTTATTTTGAGTTTTTTATAATTGCATCCAACTCTCTGGGATACTGTGATGGAAACATTGTACTTTTTAACAGTTTATATTTAGATTTAATGTTGTGGAACATCTGAGATACAAGTTTGTTCCTGTTTTCACTTAGGTTATAGTCATGATAAACAGTCATTCCCTCACTTGCCTCCTTCTTTTTTCATTCTATCTCTTGTTTGGATTGCTCCCTCTCTCACACAAACACACAAAAAACATGCATGACTGATTGTGAATCCTTCCACAAGTGTTAAATTGATGTCTCCTTACAAAAAATGTCACCATATCAACAATTGTAGGTTTTACTTTATCATATGCATGATCATGTGGAGTATCTGCCATACAAGTCCCTGTGTATGAGCTGTTACTATATACTATACAATAATGAATTAGAATGAGCATTAAATATAAAGCTATCATTCATGTTACAGCTGGAACTACTGTCTGAGCTGTGCTGTTATACAAATATAATGCACACTTTATGACCAATAAGATTTGAGCATTCAATCATGCTGTGATATAAATTATTATAAATAATAAAAATTATAAGTAGCATTATAAATGTTCTTTATATAACTAAATATTAATTATGTTGGCTTGACAGAGCCAGCATACTCTTGTCCATAATCATTTTCTTCTTCTTTTTAGAGGGCCAAGCACCGAAGGTGCTTTGGCACCCTATAGTAGTTGTATGTCTTCTTCTTCTTCTTCTTCTTCTACTACTTCCACATGGCAGTCAATGGCAGCCCACAGAACACATACGCTTTTTATTTTTCAACCCCAAATTTGACATGCAGCA
Organism: Pangasianodon hypophthalmus; assembly: GCF_027358585.1. NCBI lineage: Eukaryota > Metazoa > Chordata > Actinopteri > Siluriformes > Pangasiidae > Pangasianodon > Pangasianodon hypophthalmus. Next base: position 626,051 of record NC_069712.1, on the reverse strand, counting down.
TTGTGAGACCAGTCCGAAAAAAAAGTAGTTTCTTAGATTTTTGATGTACGAGACAGTTCAGCCACAACGCAAACAATTTTGATGGTAAAGCTACCAAACAGGAAGTGAGGACATATCTCAGCAACTGTGTGATGTATTTTGACCACTCTTTGTAGATAACTGAAGGACCTCATCCTAATGGCCTCCAAGAAGTTTTGTCTAAATTCACCTCTAGGTGACACTATAATTTGCAAATTCTTGAAAATGCTCATCACTTTTGAACTGCTCAACAGGAAGTTTTTTTAATTTTAACATAAATTGTTTTTTGCTTCTTCTCCCACAAATTTTGACAACTAACCATGAAATTTGGAACAGATCGTCAGGAGACAAATCCAAACAAAAGGTGTTTCTGATATTTTTGATATCAAATTTGACAGTGAAGTTGCCAAACAGGAAGTGAGAGCATATGTCAGCAATGCAATGGATTGTTGGATTGTTGGATGGATTGTTATCAGTCTTTGTAGATAAGTAAATGACTCCAAAAAGCTTTGTCTAAATCCCCTCAAAAATATAAAAATGTAATAAATGCTCATAACATTTGAATGGCTTAACCTGCAACCATGATTCTTCTTTCTATTGAATTCTTTGGAAGCTACTGATAGGTTGATGTAATGAATTTAGAATCTGGGTTTTTTTTTGCTTCTTCTCTCACAAATTATTTTACTCTTTTAGCGTGTTTGGTAGGCTCTTTCAAAAACCTCCTACAAACACCATAGCAACTACCTGGAACCACATAACAGCCACCTAACAACACCCTAGCAATCATTGGGAATATCATAGCAGCTTTTAGTATTTTATCGTTTTAACCTTTAAATGTTTCAATAATTTGAATATTCTAACCTTTACATATTATATACATTTAGCCTTTTAACCTTTACACTCTATAATGTCAAACATTTTAACATTATAAAATATATAAGTCTTCCAAAGGGTGCTTTATTATTAGTCAGAAGGTCATGCAGAACAAACCATTACAGCTACAGACATAAAACTTGATCATTATGTAGTGCATGGGGAATCAGGCAACACCATAGCATCCAAGTGGCATAGCATAGCATAGCAGTCACCTAGCAGCACCCTAGCAATCAGCTAGGTTAGCATAGCAACCACTTAGCAACACTGTAGCAACCAACTGAGTTAGCCTTGCCACCACCAAGTAACACTCTAGCAAACAATTGGTTCAGCATGGCAACCACCTAGCAACACCCTAGCAACGACCTGGAATATCATAGCAACATTTTAATGTTTTATAACATTTTAACCTTTCATGTTTTAACCTTTAAACATTTTTCAACATTTTTAACATATTAATCTTTAAATATTCTAAATGTGTAGCCTTTTAACCTTTTAGTATTGAACTCTTTTAGCTCTTTCCAGCTAACAACAAAGTTCATCCATGAACATTAACCTTCTAGTTTTAATAATTACCATCCTTATTAATAGAATGGATAGTTCAGGTCTTAGTGAGAATGCACACTGTTCAATTGATCAAAGTTGTCATTTTTACTGATAACAAATAAGGAATTAATGAGATAAGAGGAGTGTGTTTTCTTAATTACGAAGATTACTTGAAGATTGGTTACCAACAGGCAGTGCTGTCTATAAAAGGAAGATTGTGATGGTAATGGGGGAATTAGGGGACACCTTCTGATGGGGGTTTCTGTCACCCGCTCTCCCCTATTTAACCATCCTACAGAAAAAATCTGAGCTAACAACTGAACTAACAGCTGGCAAAAAATATTTTTTTCATAGTGTTTAACTGGAATTTATCTGTATTTAACCAGAATGTATCAGAATGTGTAAGTATTTAGCCAAAATGGCAGTAGTTAACCATAATGCATCAGTATTTAACCAGAATGCAGTTGTATTTATCCAGAATCCTGCAATATTTGCCCAGAATGTGGTAGCACTTAACCAGAATGTGGTAGCACTTAACCAGAATGTGGTAGCACTTAACCAGAATGAGGCAGTAGTTAACCAGAATGAGGCAGTAGTTAACTAGAAATGTTGTAGTATTTAATATATTACCATTGCTTCCAAGTAAGTATTATTTAAAACTCTCCCTGTTGGGATTTGTCGCACCAAAATATCAGCCTTTTGGACAGGGTGTCATTTCTTTTTCTTATTTCTATTTTCAGTGTGGAACATTATAAAATGTTTAATGAGGTTTCTGTTTTAGTGCTATGATGCAATCTACAGCATCGCTCTTTGTCCAATATTAGTGGTTAAAGGTGCATGAATATTAATGGTAATGATTATTAGTGTTGATTTCAGAGTGTGAGAAGTGGGGATGGTACAAGGGGCTGAAGAGTCACTGTTTTTTTTATATAGTGCCTGTCCCCAAATATTTCTTGACAACTGGATCACAGACTTCATCTGTTTGTTTTTAACTAGCTCTTTTGCTGCCACAGCTGATCTCAAATCTCACCTCACAGGATGATGGCTGGTGTAAAATCTGGATGGATGACTGAGTTCTTTTGAGATGAAGTGTGATGTCAGAGAAGATTTTAGAACAAGTTTTTCAACCTTGGTTTAATATCCTACTCTTGTAAATTAAAGCAAAGTGGCCTGTGGTGAAGGTGTTTGTTTATTCAGCAGAGATGTGTTCACAGCTTGGACTTTTCACACTCATCTGACTTGTGGGTTATTTTCAGAACAGAACAAAATGTACAGAATATGCAGTCACATAGCAGGTGTAAATCTTTAGCAAGTCAAGTAATTATCACTATGTACGTTAAGAGTCATATTTGGAGTTTGCGAAGTTCAAAAGATATTAACACATACTCTGGGAAAGTTGTCAGGCTTGTCTTGTACAGATAATTAACTTGAATTTCTGGGTGCCCAATTCAGATTACTCAGTTCAATTCAGTTTTATTTATACAGCTCTTTTAACAAAAGACATTGTCACAAAGCAGGTTTATAGATGTAGCTCTAGATTCCTAATGAACAAGCTAGAGATGACAGTGGTAAGGAAAAATATCACATAGTGGGATTATAAAAATTCACTTACTTTTCCACAGTTTAGTAATTTAAAGTAAAATGCCTATTGTTCTATTCCAAAATGTTATTATCCTACTCAACCACAATGACTGAAATCTCCAGAGAAAATAGTTAGATTTCAGGGTGTGCAGTTTGTAGTTGGAAGAATACAGCAGTTTGGAGACTGTGGTCCTTCAATAGTATTTCTTTCACCGGGAGTGGTGGTGCATCATCTCCCTTCTATTCAAGTTTAAACCTTAATATAAAACTTGTTTTTCCTGCTGTTGAGCGTCTGTTTCCACAACAATGTTGCAATCAACTAACATGAAACTTTGGTTGTTGACACATGTACAGGTTCAAAGGAAAAGGATTTATATGTAAATATACACAGACAAGTATCAATAATTTGTCACACTCCATTGTACTTTTCATCTCAAGCATTACTTGGTGACTGTTGGTTTTAGATGTTCTCCAACTTGCTGTATTGTTCCCACATTCTGTGAAGGACAAAATGTTTTGCTTTTATTTTTTAATCTTTTTCTGGATTGATATGAATAAGATGGATATCAGTGCTTACATGTTACAAGTACAAAAAGGCACATGTCTTGAAGAAAAGAGCCTGATGATTTTTCTGATGATTTTTTTCAGACACAGATTTAAAGGAAAGAGCATAATAAGTACTCAATAGTTGTGGAAGCATATCACACTGCAGTATCACCCAGAAGAAGATGGGTTCCCTTTTAAGTATGGTTCCTCTCAAGGTTTCTTCCTCGTGTCATCATATTAAAGACAATCGCGTGAGTGCAATTAGTGTCAGAATTCTGGAGCTAAAACAGAGCAATATATATAACTATCTGCTTCAATGAATAGGCACTGCTACCTTCTAAATCTATAATACATCTATGTATGTATTTTACAATTAATTCAAATCAATTTTACTTATATAGCACTTCGAACAATGGACATTTTCACAAAGCAGCTTTACAGGAATCTGGATATAGTGTACATCACAGTTGATGGAGTATAGGCCAATATCAAACCTCCTCTTTATCTCCAAGGTCCTAGAAAAGGTTGTAGCACAGCAGCTATGCTCATACTTACATAGGAATAACATTCATGAAATGTATCAGTCAGGATTTAGGCCTCATTGTAGCACAGAGACAGCACTGGTAAAAGTTGTAAATGACTTACTACTGGCCTCTGATCAGGGTTGTGTCTCCTTGCTTGTGCTGCTTGACCTTAGTGCAGCTTTTGATACCATTGATCATGCGATTCTCCTCGATAGACTGGAAAATGTAGTAGGCATTAAGGGAACAGCCCTTTCCTGGCTCAGGTCTTATTTGACTGATCGTTATCAGTTTGTAAACGTAAATGGTGACTTCTCTTCTCATGCTAAGGTAAAGTTTGGTGTCCCACAAGGCTCTGTTTTAGGCCCACTGCTCTTTTCTTTATATATGCTACCTCTGGGCAAAACTATTCGAAAAACATTGTATTAACTTCCACTGTTGATTTCACTGATGACACACAGTGGTACACTTGCATTTGTCCCCTCCAGTGATGTGCAGTTCAGACTGGTCAGTCCAAATACTGGCATGTTTTTTGGAGACAGAGGAAACCAGTGTACCTGGAGCATTCAGGGCGAACAAATCTGCTCTCATTTCTATGCAACTCTGATGGATAATTGAGATTAAAATAATGTCTTATTATTTATTAATTATTAATTAAAATGACATTACTGCAACATGATGCCTTATAGAATAACAAATCAAAATAGAATAATACCCATTTAGAGACATAATTTCATAAGCTTTATTCTAAATGTCCTTAATAAATAAACTAAATTAAAATATTTGTGAACATTTGAGTTTGGAAAAAAATATATACTTTATCCTGTTAATAATTCACTTTAATAGATGGTATGCAGCTTAATAATAATTCAGAACAGTAAATTTTTGGGTATGAAGGTTAAATAAAATAGAATAAAATAAATAAATAGAAGACTAAACTATGAAGTAAAATAGATTCCAACGGTTACAAGTTATATTTTGTTATTTTACACTCAAACTGTTTTTAAAAGAGTCCATTTTGTGTTGTGCGTTGGACATTGTAGGACCGTCTTCTGTTGTAGCGCCTCCTTAAACCAGCACAGCAGCCACACAGGAGACACTGAGAGAAATAGAGAGAAAGTTAAAAAAAGAGACAAGGGAGAATACAGGAGAGATTCTGATTAGCTATTCATGTTCCTGTAATTGTAAAATAAAAATAACATCTTTAATCAAAAATAAATAATTTTAGTCAGTGCCTGCAACTGATACAGATACAGATAAATATAAAAAAATATATAAACATTATTTATATTTCTTGCCAAATAACACTCTAAATTTAGAGTTTAGAAGAGATTTAATTGACACTTACGCAGAGCAGAATCCAGCACGGTATGAGAATAATGACTATACTGCAGGGGATAATGATGGCCAGGATCCATGCAGCATTTCCCCCAGAGGTGGTGTTGTTTATTTGGACTGTGGGCCTCAGGACTACATGGACAGGGGGGGTTGTTTGAGCAGCAGGAGTGGTGAAGTTCGACAGACCGCTAATGTTGAGTATTGCAGAAAGAAATCCACTTGGTGTCCACTTGGTTTCACCTTCCACAAAGACGTATTCTGAATCAGCCACAACGACTGTACCATTAAACCTGGAGGAAAAGAAAAATACAAACTGAGTTTCCGATTCTGGTTTTAAAAAAAGAGTCTGTATTCAGTTCTGAATGTAAGATATTGTGTAAGTGTTATCTTGCAAATGGGGTCAGGTTTCTTAGGACACTTTTTCTCATTGACCTTGTCTGTTAAAGAGGTGCTGCTCTCCTGTCTAGAAATCTGGTGAACAATGTTAGGGTATCTAGTCCTTGACTTGCCAGGACCCAAGCAAACATAATAAAGCAACTAATATCCTAGCTGCCTTGAGACATCACATATGTTCCAACATAGAGACACAGTGTCTGTCTCACATAATGACAAAATATAATGGGAAACATCTAAATGTAAGACTCACAGATCATAGTTCAGATGTATCTTGTCACTAACAGCATCAATTTTTGCTGGAACCGTGAACACGATCTTCAGGCAAGAACTAAAAATCATGTCACATGACTGATCCTATGACACACAACCCTCCACCCCTTATCACAAAGTCCAGACTGTTGATTAGACACACTTGTTCACAAACACACACAATGCTTTAAATAACCCAGACATTCACCTGATGATTTTGCAGTCTCGCTCCTGCCATTTGAGGGTGATGTTACTAAGCCTTGTTTATACTGTGCCTTATGTTCCCGGGTTTGAGTTTGTTTGCCTAGTTATAGAGTTTGAGTTAGCTTAGCCCAGTCCAGTCCAGATGGCCTGATTTATTGTGTTCTACATTTCTGAGTATCGATCTGCCCTTTAGTTTTTATTTACCTGTGATTTACACAATAAATCTACACTTCCATCCAACATGCTTGTAAGAAAACCTCTAAATTCTTCCACAATATTAAGGTATTTGATATATTAAGTCCACTGCCTCTTTTACTAAACTATTCTGGTGAAAGTTGGTTGCACACTCATGACCATTTGCTTATTTAAGACTAGACATATTCCACCACTTCGACTATTCAATGTCATGAGGCAGTGGTAGCTCAGTGGTTAAGACGTTAGACTACGGCTTGGAAGATAGTGAGTTGAAATCCCAGCACCACCAAGCTGCCACTGCTGTGCCAGTGAGCAAGGCCCTTAACCCTCAACTGCTCACTTGTATAAATGAAATAAAATGTAAGTTGCCCTGGATAAGGGCATCTGCTAAAAACACATAAATGAAATGAAACTTTCCAGTTCAATGTAATGGCTCCAGCACAGAGATATTTCTTTAATGTTAACTCTTGTATTTCCTTCTTTAAAGGCAATGTTCAAATTTTCTATTTTTGACATATTTTGTGAAGCAGCACTGGACTTAAGATGCAGAAAGAAGGCACTTACGTGTAGTTTGCTCGTGGGAAGACAAATGGAGCAGCACCTTTCGCATTCAGAATAGTGTTGAGCTAAATAAAAAAATTTTATAATTGAACATTGTCAAAGTATTTTTTTATTTTACTGTGTAAAGTAATTTTGGGACAGAGAACAGTGGTTTACACATACCAGGATGTTGATGGTGTTTTGGATTAAATTAAATGTTTGATTCATCAGCTGGATGTCCTTGGAGATGTTCACATCACTGATTTGGAACACAAAGCTGATAATGTATGAGTTGTTGTCAGTTTCTGAAAGGTAGATAATGAACAAAATTATATCCAGTACATTTCATTTAATGTATTTTAATTTCATTTTAATTGTAGATTATTGAAAAGGAGACTCACTCTGATAGGTGACGTTCCGTATGCTCACAGGTTCGTTCAGTTTTTGAGTTGTAAGATCTCGCACTGTTCTGATCTTTGCGTCCAGCAGAGCATTAGCAGCTTTGAGAACCTCAGCCTCAGTAGGGACTCTGGACAAGTTCTTAAAAACTAGACGAATGTGTATCAGGACGTTCCCCAATCTGAAGAGGGAGAAAAGATAAGATATAATTAATGAAACACCTAAAGACTGAGAGGAGTAGTTAGCCACTTATTAGGTAAATAAAGGCCATTGAAGATTGAGAGATAAACACAAAATAAAAATTCTGTAATTAATTATAAATGAATAAGCAGACATTAAACGCAGATGGTGAGAACACAGAGTAAAATGCAATTTGTAAAATTAATATCAGGACACTTACATAGGTGTGCTCTGTGCTTTAAGCTCATTTATGAAGGCTGCTGGTGTTTTGGTGTCTCCATCTTGGAAGTGGTACTCCATGTCACCTTTAACCTGGTTTTTTGAACTCCTGTTAATAGTAAAAGAAAAGTCCAAACATCACAATACAAATTACTGTATAATGAGAATTACAGAACATATTTTTCCAAAGGAGAAATGAATACAGCTGTCAACTTACATGAAAGAAAAATCATGAGGTTGGAATGATTCTGCACCAGGTTTATTTAGAAGTGTGTTTAGCTGGAGACAGAAAGATAAATAATTGTTTTAATGTGAGATACAAGAACATTCCATGGTACAGTTTGTGTAATGATTTTTTCTCTTACAGTTAAAAACTGTTTCAAAGGTTTTTAGTTGAAGGAAATAGATATCATGTTATATTTTAAATCCGATTTTCAGAAATAATTTTAGGTGTAAATGTTATTTGGATTTAAATTTTAATACAACATATGTATAAAGATGTGTTGTGCTACAGTAAATTTTGTACAGGGGAATGTGTTTGTAACAGCCACTACCCGTACTTCTCCTACCAACCACCAACTCCATTTATGTAGCATGTTTCATGTATGCCATTGTGAAGCCTCACAACTATCTCTGTTGTGCTTTTCTGACCCTTTTCAATTCCCCCATGCTTCCCATGCTTGATTACCCTTTAATGATCCTGCTGTTTTTTCTGCATCTTCTTTCTTGTGTTTTGACCTTTGCCTGATTACCCACTGTGAGTCTGCCCTGCCTCAGATAACCCTGGATTTACTGTGTTGACTTTTAGACTGTTTGATTATTGCATCTGTTTCTATTAAACTCTGCAGTGGGATCCAACGCCATCTCTGGACAGTTGTTAGAATGTCATTATGCACACGATCATGTACACTCACAGCTTTGTTGATGATGCTCTCCACTTCATTGTAGGTGTCATTCCTGAGCTCAGGGTTCTCTGGCATGCTGATGTTACTGATGTTGAATGTGAAAATGACTGCATAGGAGGTGTCTGAAATTTCTGTGGAACAAATAAATTGTGCTTTAGAATGGCTGATAAAGACTTCATGGTGATGAGACCAGAATTTATAAAGTATGTAATTGTGTTATTAGTAAAGAAAACATACTCTTATAGGTGAAGTTCAGCACTTTTACAGAGTCAGTGAGGTTTGTGAGTCGAGCATTCAGAAGAGACTGAATTGCACTGAGGACCAAACTCTCAGTGGGAACAGGAGAGGAGGAACTGAAGACCATCCTGGTCTGAACCACAGCTGAACCAGATCTGAAAAGACAAAGCATTATGGTGATTATTTTTCACAAACAAGGTTAAATTTGAATTCTCTATTTCATGCACATGTTGGAAATTAACATACATTACTGAGGGAGTTGCTGGTGAAGTCAAAATAACAGGTTTTGTAGTTGCTGGAGAAACTGTTGTAGACGACACTGCAAGAAAAACAATTTTTTAACAAGTACAGTCCGTGAAACCTGCACCAACTGTCAAGGACTATGTAGACAGGGGGTTCTGTTTGAGCAGAAGGAGTGTTGAAGGTTGACAGACCTCTAATGTTGAGTATTTCAGAAAGAAATCCACTTGGTGTCCACTTGGTGTCACCTTCCACAAAGACGTATTCAAAATTAGCCACAATTTCGTTACCATTAAGCCTGGAGGAAAAGAAAAAAAAACCTGAGTGTCCCATTTTGCTTTTCAGTTCTGGAAAAAAACAAAACAACTGAAGTCATGTGGACCATGGCTTTGACAGACAAAGTTCTTTGACTGTGAATTATTTAAATTTTACACCTTTGAGCTGTCTGTCACTGGTAAAACACCTCTGGTCAGTGATGCATTCTTCCAGAAAAATCTTAACATTCTCTTTCTTGGCAAAGAGTACTATTACTCACTGTCATGATACCCTCCAGTTTAGTGTAATGGCTTCAGCACAGACAGATTTCCTAAATCACATGTCTTCTATTTCCTTCTTTGAAGACAGTGTTCAAAGTGACTATTTTTACCTACCTTGTAAAAATTCCAGCATTGGGCTTGAGTTGCAGAAAGAAGTCACTTACGTGTAGTTTGCTCGTGGGAAGACAAATGGAGTAGCACCTTTTGCATTCAAAATATCATTCAGCTAAATAAAAGGGTAAAAATGTTAGAATTGAACATTGTCAAAGTATTTTTTTATTTTACTGTGTAAAGTAATTTTGGGACAGAGAACAATGGCTTACACGTACCAGGCTGTTGATGGTGTTTTGGATTAAATCATATGTTTCGTTCCTCAGCTGAATGTCTTTGGAGATGGTCACATCACTGATTTGGAATCCAAAGCTAATAATGTATGAGTTGTTTTCAATTTCTAGAAGAAAGATAAACAAAATTATATCCAAAAGACCTTCAGAGAAAATACATTAAATTACAATTTATGGGTAGATTAATATAAAGCAGACTCACTCTGATAGGTGACATTCTGTATGCTCACAGGGTCGTTCAGTTTTTTTGTTGTAAGATCTCGTGCTCTTCTGATCTTTGGGTCCAGCAGAGCATTCGCAGCTTTGAGGACCTCAGCCTCACTAGGTACTCTGGTGAAGTTCTTAAATAGTAGATGAATGTTTATCAGGACATTCCCCAATCTGAAGCAGGAGAAAAGATAAGATATAATTAAGAAAATGCATGAAGAATAAGAGGGATATAAAGAAGAGTAGTTAGCCACTCATTAAGTGTATAATTGCTGATGCAGAGTGAAAGATTAAGAACAAAATAAAAAAATCTGTCATTAATTATAATTGAATAAGGAGACATTCAACCCACTTTGTGAGAACACACTGATGAAAAAATGCAAACTTGTGAAATTAATATCAGGACACTTACACAGGTCTAAGCTCATTTATGAAGGCTGCTGGTGTTTTGGTGTCTCCATCTTGGAAGTGGTACCCCATGTAACCATTAACCTGGTTTCCTGAACTCCTGTTTACCATAGAAAAAATACAAACATCACAATACAACTTACTTTACAATAAGAATTAAAGTATTTTCCAAAAGAAGAAATGAATACTGCTGTGAACTTACGTGAAGGAAGGGATCTGGGGTTCAAATTTTTCTGCACCAGGTTCATTTAGAAGTGTGTTTATCTGTAGGTGAAATGATTATTTATCAGATCATGTGAAATGTATTGTGAGATATAAGATCATTCCATTGTACAGTTTGTGTAAGCACTTATATGTTATGACTAAAAATGATTTCACCATGGTACACCACGTGCTTAAATATATGTTGGACTAGAATAAAATAAAGTTTGAACACAGGAAATTAACAGCCACTATCTGAGCTTCTCCCACTGACCACAGGAGGTCACCCTCACCTGAATTCTGTACTGGTTTGCACACCTGATGCTAATTTGCCCTCATTTATATCCTTATCTATGTAACACATTTGATGTTTGCCACTGCGAAGTCTCTCCACTGTTGCTGTGGTGCATTACTGACCATTTATGATATCTCTTTGCAGTCCCATGTTTCAACCCTGTTCTAGATTTCTGTTTTTTGATCCTGTGCTGTGGAAGGTTTTTTTTAAAAAATTTTTTTTAATGAGAGACAGATTAGTTTAACAGCGCTGTACATTAAATCTCTAAACATTTTACAGCTTGACTTGGAAACCTAACAGACAGGGATGTTTGGCTCTCACGTGCCATCTAATTAATGTTGCTATTAATCCTTTAAGCTAATTCAGGAAAGCTGTGCATAAGATAAAAATGCTGCTTGCACTTCCGCTGCTTCTGCACCTGTACGCAAAGTAATATGTCCATTATAAACCAGACCCCTCTGCATTACGTCAGACTTCATAACATCACCCCGGTGTGTGTCATTTTCCTATAACAACACAACACTTCCCACTAGACTGGGAAGTCAATGCAAAGAATATTCCTTTGGTTTATAGTCACTTACCTCATGCACACATATGTTAATAACATAAATGTTACAGTAGACCTATATAATAAATTTTGAATAAAAAAAAATACAGGCTGGTGAAGGATTGGGGTAACTGAAAATTCACAATGTCCAGCTGGTGCCATTTGCCCAAAAAGAACCCCTGCGTTAGAGTGCTGATATGCACAGGGTCATGTACACTCACAGCGCTGTTGATGATACTCTGCACTTGGTTGTAGGTGTCATTCCTGAGGTTTGGGTTCTTTGCCATGCTGATGTTCCTGACGTTCCATGTGAAGATGACTGCATAGGAGGTGTTTGAAATTTCTGTGGAACAAATCAAATGTCTATTAGAATTGCTTATAAAATTACAGATTATATACTGATGGGACACTGATGTGAGAAGTTGTAGTGGTATGATGTCATTAGTAAAGAAAACATACTCTGATAGGTGAAGTTCAGCACTTTTACAGAGTCAGTGAGGTTTGTGAGTCGAGCATTCAGAAGAGTCTGGGTTGCACTTAGGACCAAACTCTCAGTGGGAACAGGAGAGGAGGAACTGAAGACCATCCTGGCCTGAACCACAGCTGAACCAGATCTGAAAAGACAAAGCATTATGGTGACGGTTTTTCACAAACAAGATGAAAATTTAAATCTCCATTAAATACATGTGTTTGAAATGATCAGATATTAATTATACATAAATAAGCAGACATTATATACAGAGGGTGAGAACACACTGATTAAATGCAAACTTGTGAAATTAATATCAGGACACTTACACAGGTCTAAGCTCATTTATGAAGGCTGCTGGTGTTTTGGTGTCTCCATCTTGGAAGTGGTACCCCATGTAACCATTAACCTGGTTTCCTGAACTCCTGTTTACCATAGAAAAAATACAAACATCACAATACAACTTACTTTACAATAAGAATTAAAGTATTTTCCAAAAGAAGAAATGAATACTGCTGTGAACTTACGTGAAGGAAGGGATCTGGGGTTCAAATTTTTCTGCACCAGGTTCATTTAGAAGTGTGTTTATCTGTAGGTGAAATGATTATTTATCAGATCATGTGAAATGTATTGTGAGATATAAGATCATTCCATTGTACAGTTTGTGTAAGCACTTATATGTTATGACTAAAAATGATTTCACCATGGTACACCACGTGCTTAAATATATGTTGGACTAGAATAAAATAAAGTTTGAACACAGGAAATTAACAGCCACTATCTGAGCTTCTCCCACTGACCACAGGAGGTCACCCTCACCTGAATTCTGTACTGGTTTGCACACCTGATGCTAATTTGCCCTCATTTATATCCTTATCTATGTAACACATTTGATGTTTGCCACTGCGAAGTCTCTCCACTATTGCTGTGGTGCATTACTGACCATTTATGATATCTCTTTGCAGTCCCATGTTTCAACTCTGTTCTAGATTTCTGTTTTTTGATCCTGTGCTGTGGAAGGTTTTTTTTTAAATTTTTTTTTTAATGAGAGACAGATTAGTTTAACAGCGCTGTACATTAAATCTCTAAACATTTTACAGCTCGACTTGGAAACCTAACAGACAGGGATGTTTGGCTCTCACTTGCCATCTAATTAATGTTGCTATTAATCCTTTAAGCTAATTCAGGAAAGCTGTGCATAAGATAAAAATGCTGCTTGCACTTCCGCTGCTTCTGCACCTGTACGCAAAGTAATATGTCCATTATAAACCAGACCCCTCTGCATTACGTCAGACTTCATAACATCACCCCGGTGTGTGTCATTTTCCTATAACAGCACAACACTTCCCACTAGACTGGGAAGTCAGTGTAAGAAATATTCCTTTGGTTTATAGTCACTTACCTCATGCACACATATGTTAATAACATAAATGTTACAGTAGACCTATATAATAAATTTTGAATAAAAAAAAATACAGGCTGGTGAAGGATTGGGGTAACTGAAAATTCACAATGTCCAGCTGGTGCCATTTGCCCAAAAAGAACCCCTGCGTTAGAGTGCTGATATGCACAGGGTCATGTACACTCACAGCATTGTTGATGATGCTCCGCACTTGGTTGTAGGTGTCATTCCTGAGGTTTGGGTTCTTTGCCATTCTGATGTTCCTGACGTTCCATGTGAAGATGACTGCATAGGAGGTGTTTGAAATTTCTGTGGAACAAATCAAATGTCTATTAGAATTGCTTATAAAATTACAGATTATATACTGATGGGACACTGATGTGAGAAGTTGTAGTGGTATGATGTCATTAGTAAAGAAAACATACTCTGATAGGTGAAGTTCAGCACTTTTACAGAGTCAGTGAGGTTTGTGAGTCGAGCATTCAGAAGCGTCTGGATTGCACTTAGGACCAAACTCTCAGTGGGAACAGGAGAGGAGGAACTGAAGACCATCCTGGTCTGAACCACAGCTGAACCAGATCTGAAAAAACAAAGCATTATGGTGATTGTTTTTCCCCATCAAGACAAAAATTTAAATCTCCATTAAGTACATGTGTTTGAAATGATCAGATATTAATTATACATAAATAAGCAGACATTATACACAGAGTGTGAGAACACACTGATTAAATGCAAACTTGTGAAATTAATATCAGGACACTTACATAGGTGTGCTCTGGGCTTTAAGCT